>NW_006784237.1:1185873-1229869 GCF_000442215.2 Lipotes vexillifer
GAGTGTTTCACACAACTGGATTAAAAAGTTTAACACACACAAAAAATGGGGTTATGCTTACTTTTGGAAGAAGGGCCAAAACATTACTGTCCAAAGTGGAAAACATGCAGGCACACACATGAGAGAGCAATTGTGAGGTTCAAATGAGATATCGTATGAAAAAGCACTTGAGATAGTCTAATGCTTGGAAAATATAATTTCATAGAAAATATTTCATGAGGAAAAATCAGAAGCATATAAAGGCACTGGACTTCCTTCTGCCTCCTGACTTCCTTGAAACATTAAGCTGTTGCTTTAATTTTTTCATAAACAAAACATGAACGTTGTCACCATTTTTCTACATGTAAATGAAAGCAAAATAATACTTGCCTTCCAGTTATCACATGGAAATACAAATGAAGTGAATATTTGCGGCCACGCCTGGAAATAAAGGCCCTGTGTAAAGTGTAAGTTTATTTCATGTGAAGTGGCCTGGCAAGTGCCTGGCACATATCCAGGTTATAATGCGTACTATTTATGATCGGTGTGGTTAGTATTTGTGTACCACGGTTTGTCATTCAATCTAATACTTTCAAATATGCATATTTAGAACTTGGATTCAAGCATATTTTCTAGTAAAAACCCTGATATTTTTTTTCCTTAATACATTAATTGTAGACCAGAAGATCCTAGAAAAGGGAAAAATAACCTGCCTTTAGCAACAGAAACGTCCACTAAGTAATGGCAAACATGACTTCAGTAACATGAATTATTCTGAACACAAAAGAGTCAGAACAAAAGACCCTAGCCTGCTTTTCATATTTCTAAATTACGTATTGAAATTGAGCACATAAAAAATAGAAACATCATGCAAAATGCCCTGAACTTAAGAGGTATTTTGCATTTGGCATGGAAAAATCCTCAGACGGCTGAAAGAATGAAATTTTGTCTTTACTCTTTCTTCTCTATTACTGGACCGGGCTAGTAGTGTGTCTTATAAATTAGCCCATTATGCCCAGGGTAGGATATTGAATAGTCTCTATTCAATAGTTAGAAAAATGTCAGTAATACATTTTAGAAGAAGTCAGACCCTTTCTTGGTCTCTCTAATATTCTCCAATGTGCAGCCAATGATTCCATGGACTGGACTTTGCCATGTGAAAATTCAAGCTCTGAGATGCAGTGGGAAGGAAAGAGGACCCTGCGGACACTGGCACACAAGGCTGATGCCACAGAAAAGCCAGCTCGTTTCATCTGACAGAGTCCAGAATCTATTTTTATTTACTTATTTATTTTTTAAATCTTTATTAAGGCTTCAGTGTACCGAGGAGGTAGACACACTGCAGGCTAGACCATCACACGTTAGCAGTTCTCTCTATCACAAGGAATGTTTCCAAAATGTCTTGTCCACTTTTTTTCTGAAGCCAGGGGTAAAGGGCTAGAACTACAGTTTGATGGGATGAGAGCAGGAACTCTCTCTTCACTTCATATTCATTTCATGGAGTGTCCAACTAATTATTGTGAAAAGTATTTGCTTCTGGGTCCTGGTAGAAGTATTCTCAGTGGATGTATGTAAGAGAAATAGCCTTATTTGTATATTTTAAATCTATTTACAATATAGATATGTATTTAATATTTGTGCATTAATTTGGGTAGAGGGAGGGTATTTGCTACGTTCGGCAAAATTTGGGCAATCTCTGTTAGGTGGAATCCAATCCATGCCAAGAATGACTGGCTAGAAGGGTTGGAAGAAGTTCAGATGAGATGTTAGCCTGATTGAAGCCCCAACTCTTCTATAGATAAGGGGGTAATAAAACATGTTCATGGGGCAGTGTGTTTATAGATATTTACTTGTCTAGCTCAAAGGGTTAGGAATTTGTATAAGATAACGAAGAGCTTAATGATCTTAAAGACAAAGCTGCATGTTACTATTCTGTTTAAAATTTAAGGAATGTAGGGGAATTTGTGAGGGTAAGTATATGTAATCCAGGAAATTGTTTTTGAGTTAACTAACGGAGTATGCTTTGTGTAATGTATGGAGAAAAAGCATCAAGGATAAATTCATGATTTATAAGGCATAAATACTATATTAATGTTGCAGGTTTGAATTTTAAAGGCTTTAAATTTCATTTTGACACTTTAAAACATTTTTAGAAAAAAGGCAACATAAAAATAATAATGGTGACTTAAAAAATGGCATGTAGTGTATACTTTTGTCCCTGGGAGACTAATGAGAGGAGGTGAAAAGAAGATACTTATCTTCATACTGTTTATTCATATATTTATGAATTCCCACTATGGGTCAGGAACTATTCAAGGAGATGAAGACACAGGAATGAACAAAACAGACAAGGCCTCCATACGTCTTATATTTTTGTAGGGGAAACAGGCAGTAAACAAATGGCAAGTCAATATGTAGTATGTCAGAGGGTGTTAGAAAATACTTGTGGAGAAAAATAGCAGACATTTCAGTTTTAGGTTGGTGGGTGGGTAGGGATTGTTACATTTTACATGTTACATTTTATATAAGGTGATCAGGGAAAACCTCAGGTCAGAGGTCTGAACACCTGTTAGGTGCCTCACAGATAAGGGCTCTGAAGGAGCTGAGGGCACAAGCCATATGCACATGTGGGAGAAGCCATTCCACACAAAGGGAAGTGAGTATGAAGACTTTAAAAAAAAGTTGATACATTTATATGTTGTAAGATGATTGTCATTTTAGTGTACAATTAGGACCTCTATCACATTACATAAGTTCTTTTCAGTGGTTGTAATAATTAAG
Organism: Lipotes vexillifer; assembly: GCF_000442215.2. Classification (NCBI taxonomy): domain Eukaryota; kingdom Metazoa; phylum Chordata; class Mammalia; order Artiodactyla; family Lipotidae; genus Lipotes; species Lipotes vexillifer. The sequence continues at coordinate 1,188,634 of NW_006784237.1, forward strand.
TTCTAGTCTCTTAGCAACTTGGTGATTATAATACAATATTGTTGTCCATATTCACTATATTGTGGACTAGATATCTAGGACTTATTTACTACTTGTTGCAAGTTTGTGCCCTTAAACAACATCTGTCCCATATCCCACCTTCCCTCTCCTGCTGACCACCATTTTACTCTCTGTTTCTAAGAGTTTGGCTTTTTTAGAATCCACATCTAAGTGATATCACATAGTATTTGTCTTTCTCTGTCTGACTTACCTTACTTAGCATAATGTTCTCAAGGTCCATCCACAGTGTCACTGGAGTACGAAGACTTTAAGTCAAGAAAAAACTGGGCCTGTTTTAGGAACACATAGCTGTTTAAAAAAAATTTACTGGAGTGTTACATAAATTAGTGCACATGTATAAATAGTACCTAGGCATGCCGGCCTCTAGGCCTGTTGTTGAGTGTGCATTCTTCTTTATTAAGGCACCTGAGAAATGGGCTTTCATAGAGAAATTTTGTCCTAGTTCTATTTAGGGCTGTTTCTTTATTCATGGACCTAGTTCTTTGCTACACACTGATTTTCTTACCATAATACAAACTGTTTTTGAGTACTTAGTATGTGCTGAATATAGTGCTAAATTACGTACACACATATCTTAATGATTTTCTCAGTCTTTTTTTTGCCAAGAAATCAAGATTTCTGTTTTTAAATTTTTTTAAAATTTAATTTGTATTTTATATTGGAGTATAGTTGATTTACAATGCTGTGTTAGTTTCAGGTGCATATCAAAGTGATTCATTTATACATATACATATATCCATTTTTTTCCAGATTCTCTTCCCATATAGGTTATTACAGAATATTGAGTAGAGTTCCCTGTGCAATGCAGTAGGTCCTTGTTGACTATCTATTTCATATATAGTAGTGTGTATATGTTAATCCCCAACTCCCAATCTATTCCTCCCCCCACCTTTCCCCTTTGGTAACCATAAGTTTATTCCTGAAGTCTGTGAATCTGTTTCTGTTTTGTAAATAAGTTCATTTGTATCATTTTTTAGATTCCACATATAAGTGATGTCATATGATATTTGTCTTTCTCTGTCTAACTTACTCCACTAAGTATGATAATCTCTAGGTCCATCTGTGTTGCTGCAAATGGCATTATTTCATTCTTTTTTATGGCTGAGGAATAGTCCATTGTATATATGTACCACATCTTCTTTATACATTCCTCTGTTGATGGACATTTAGGTTGCTTCCATGTCTTGGCTATTGTAAACAGTGCTGTAATGAATATTGGGGTGCATGCATCTTTTTTTTTTTTTTTTTTTTTTTGCGGTACGCGGGCCTCTCACTATTGTGGCCTCTCCCGTTGCGGAGCACAGGCTCCGGATGCGCAGGCTCAGCGGCCATGGCTCACGGGCCCAGCCGCTCCGCGACATGTGGGATCTTCCCGGACCGGGGCACAAACCCGTGTCCCCTGCATCGGCAGGCGGACTCTCAACCACTGTGCCACCAGGGAAGCCCCCCTCACTGTAGTTTTGATTTGCCTATCTCTAGTAATTAGCAACGTTGAGCATCCGATTTTCTCAGTCTTGAAGGCTGAAAGTCATTGAGGTTAAGTTGTCCAATATCAAAGCCAGCGAGTGGCTGAAACAGAATTAGAACTTTGTTTCTCAACTGATGCCACATTGCAAACAAATTCACTGAAGCTCAGATTGAACTTGTAATTTTCTTGTATTTAGTATCATGTACAAACTGAAAAAGAGATCTGTCTACAGTTGTTAAAAATTTAGCTTTTACATAAACTTCATTAATTTCTGTAGGTATATCTTTTCTAAATTATATTCTTTGGAAAACTATTACAGAAGATTTTTTAATAATTTTTATATGAAAAATGGTCCCATGGCCAAATAATTTTTAGAAACACTAGTTTATATGAAAATAAATAAGCTATTTGAATGTAGAGCTTCTTAGTCTTTAAAATGCTAATGTGCATTGAACATCTGCAGGAAGTGAATGTTTTCAAATTATTTTATCGTGGAGGGGCTGTTGTGAAACACCTAGTAATATCTCAATGAACTAATTTATATAGAGCACAGTTTTGGAAATGATGCTTAACTATTTCAGTTCCTATGAGCTACTACCCAGGTGCATTCAATGCAACGGGTGTACGATGCTTCCGTAAGAATTCACTCTGGTTATTACTTACAGCAAAATATTTTCTTTCCTGTGCTTCCCCATTTTAAAGGAACTCCTATAACTCGAATTTAGGTGGTCAGATATAATATACAGGGTGAGTGACATTTAGCTTTCCCTCCAACATTTAGAAATCCCTTAGTTTTGATGTGTAGGTTGTACTTAAAAATACATCTATCTCTTTTATTCCTTCTTACTCATTTTCAGTAGCTGGGAATAAAGAAGAGACAAAGATATGTCCATTTTCTTCTTTGTTTTTGGCTGTTTAACTGTTTCTCATCTCTCTTTGTGCAGCTTGGTTTTTGCTACCTGATTCGAGAGTCATTCAAGTAGGACTATACTGGTCTCATAGGTAACATCACAGTTTACTTCGAGAACACTTATATCTTTGGCTTGTAAATGAGCCTTCTGTTCATCCGGTGGTACCTAGCTTGGGCTTTGGTGTAATTTAACAACAGAAGAGAGGAATGTACAGGAGACATTTCCAAAATATACTTCATCCTTTTCTTGGGTTCCTACTCTCTGGGGATCCCAGTTAGCTTGGAAAAAGCCTTAGTTGCAAAAAACATCTTTTCACTCTGCAGAGTTTCTCCAATCACGGGGTCACCTAAGACGGTGCCCTGAATTACCGTTCGTTGATTTCCATTCTGTTACACGTTTTCTACAAGTTAAGAGTTCCTTGGGGCTAATACTATTTGTTAGAGCAAGTTGGCTTATTGTTTCTGGGCAGACTTCATTTTCCATTTCTCCAGGCTCTTCTTTAGGAAGTGTGACAGCTTCTGCCACCCCTGGTTTTTCCTCTTGTGCTCCAGTGTCATGGTGTCCTGTGGTTGTACATTGTGTGCCACCTGAGAAGCGACACCTGGGCACAGCATACTGGGACCCTAGGGCCTGGGGAGATTTCCACAGGTCCCATGTGCTTTCCCTTGCACGCATCTTCCAGGAATCAAACCCACAATGTATTTCTGGTAGGAAACTTCTGTTCATTCTCCTCAAGAAATCTATGCAAAAGCTGGCAGTCTCTTCTCTCCCTCACATTTTAAGAGTGATTCACACTAAGGTGGTGAGGGCTGGATATGGTCACCATGGGCTGACACCTTTCTAGAAATGTTAACTGTTGGCAAGACCCCAGCAAGGTTTCGATGAAGCAGCCCCTTATTGGCAGGAACTTCAGGCAGCATGGATGTGGCCTTGGACTCGGTCAGCTGGTCCTGTTGGCAGAGCTCCCATTGGCAGCAGCTTTCAGCCAAGTCCTCTCAGTGGTAGAGGGCGACAATGCTGAGAGTCACCACAGTTCCTTCAGAAAAATTCCTCCAAGTCCTGTGAAGTCATATTGGCAAAGCAAGTCTATGCTAGCCTACTCTCCTGTCCTACTCAGTTCCCTTTCATTCATAAAACTGTCCAGTTTTGGGGCTTCCCTGCTGGTGCAGTGGTTGAGAGTCCGCCTGCCGATGCAGGGGACACGGGTTCGTGCCCCGGTCCGGGAAGATCCCACATGCCGCGGAGTGGCTGGGCCCGTGAGCCATGGCCTCTGGGCCTGCTTGTCCGGAGCCTGTGCTCCGCAATGGGAGAGGCCACAGTAGTGAGAGGCCCGCATACAGCAAAAAAAAAAAAAAACAACTGTCCAGTTTTTGAGCTGGAAAAAAAAGAAGTCTCTAAGCTCAACTCCTTATTTAGTAGCTGTGAGACATGGGCCTCAGAAAAGTGTCCTGATTGCTCAGTGTTACGTAAGGAATCAGGGCTCAACCAAGACTGGGAGCCTTTTACGTGCCCCTCCCCCTGCAACTCCAACCAAGTCCAAGGCCATTTCTACCAGTTGCACTGCCTCAGAACGCCCTGAATGTGAGCCCTGCCGCATCAGTTAGGGTTCTTTGCAGTAAGCGAAGGAAAATGACTTTGACTAAGTCAAACAAGGGAGAAGACATATCCTGGAGATATAATGGATTGCTTAGAGAATTAAACGAAGATTTGAAAAATCAGGCCTTAGGACAGACAAAACTTGAGAAGCTACAGGGACTTCAGCCTCAGAAATCTGAGGCCCAAACCTCTGGGTGCTGCTTTTGGACCCTGTGGGTGCCCTCTTGAGAGTGGAAATGTCCAGAGAGCATCTGATTAGCTGATCTGAGCTCCTGTACCCACCTCTACATGTGTGTTTGTATCTGAGAGAAAGAGAATTTGTATTTTTATTTTGTGAGGGCGAGGAGGGTGACTTACTGTGGTTGACAACCCCAGCAGAACCATATATACAGTGGAATATTAGCCATAAAAAGGAATGAAATGGGGTCCTTTGTAGAGATGTGGATGGACCTAGAGACTGTCATACAGAGTGAAGTACGTCAGAAAGAGAAAAATGAATATCTTATATTAATGCATATATGTGGAACCTAGAAAAATAGTACAGATGAACCAGTTTGCAAGGCAGAAATAGAGACACAGATGTAGAGAACAAATGTATGGACACCAAGGGGGGAAAGCGGTGGGGGGTTGGTGGTGGGATGAACTGGGAGATTGAGATTGACAGATATACACTAATATGTATAAAATAGATAACTAGTAAGAACATGCTGTATAGAAAAATAAAATAAAATTCAAAAAATAGTATATTCAGTAACCCTAAGATAATGTTTTAATGCTTAATTCTTTGTCTTAGTAAGATTTAGAAAATTTAATAATAAAATTCTTTAAAAAAATATTTTTGGGAATTTCCACCGCGTTTATGGTTGCATGGTATGTGGGTGTTGCTGTTCGCGGACTGGAATGTAACAGGCACCAGAGGATTCCTGCTCTGTCCCCTGGTCCTGGAGCTTGCGACCAAGGTTGGATGTTCCCATATCCTTGTTTAATGGAGAGAACTCAACCAAGCTTCGTTGCTGCTAGCCCCAAAAGCATTTGATCTGTCTGTGAGAAGCTGAAAATCATCTTTTAGAAAGTTGCGCTTCGATTCTCTGCCCCCTACCTGCAAATCCCTTAATTATGCTGTAGAATTTGGGGCATTTTGAACATCTCTCTCACAATCTGGCACTGACTTAACTGCATAATGACTTTCTATTTCACTGGTATTCAAAGCTTTCCTAAACTTTGGAAGAGCAACCCATACCTTGGGCTAGGCCCAGGTCACTCTTTCTTTCTCTCTCTCTTTCTCAAAGACTGTTATGGCCTCAGGAACCAAGAGAAGTGGTTTTCTCTTAAAACAGTGTCTCCACAAAATACCAAAGCAATGAATCTGCTGATTGCCAAAGCCAGATATGTCAGGAAAAAAGATGAGGGCAGTAATAAGCAAGTTTCTGCCGATTCTGCTCACATGTTTGCAGCTGGAGCGGCTAAGAAGAGATAACAGATGAATCCTCTGAGTAAAGAGCACGTCTTGCCACCTGTGAAGAACATTATTCAAGTCCCGACAAAACCTTTGAATTCAGAAGAGTGGGATAAACTTAAGGAAGATTTCAAAGAAAAGGCTAACTTTGAAAATTGGATCGTTTCACAGATGGTTAAATGCCATATTTCTGTAGATGTGGCCAAATCTGTGCTGGCATAGGTAGCTGCAAAAAACAATGGTATTGTAGGCTATAATTTGCTGGTCAAGTATTTGTATCTCTGTGTTTTTCATAAGCAGACATCAGAAATTATTGATGTCTATGAAATCATGAAAGCCAGATACAAGCGTTTGGAATCTGGAGCATACACTCGTCTCATCCAGGGATTAATCCATACAGACAGATGGAGAGAGGCCTTGCTGCTGTTAGAGGACATCAAACAAGTCATGATTCCTTAAAAAAAGAACTATAGTGACTGTATCCAGGGAGCCCTCTTTCATCAAGGTGTAAATGTAGCTTGGAATTTGTATCAAGAGTTGTTAGGTCATGATATTTTTCCTATGTTGGAAACATTAAAAGCCTTCTTTGATTTTGGAAAAGACATGAAAGATGATCGCATTCAAACAAACTACATGACATTCTGTTGTATCTAAGAAATAATCAGCTATATACTGGGGAGTCATTTGCACACAGTATAAAAGCATAGTTTGAAAGTGTTCCTGGAGAGCAATGGAAAGGACAATTCACCACAGTCCAGCAAAGTCGTCAGTGTTTGGGCTGTGGAAAAACTGTAGAGTCTATTCACCTGAGTTCAGAAGAGTATGAATTTCTCAAGGAAAAAATCATGAGGGATGTGATAGATGGAGGTGACCAATACAAAAAGACAGCACCTCAGGAACTTGAGGTTTCAGAACTTTGTAAAATACTGTCCTCCTTTTGATATTGTCATTGATGAGCTCAATGTTGCCAAAATGTTTCCTAAGGCTCGTGAATCTCAAGTTCTCTTGGATGTGGTCTCTCAACTAGCCAAGCAGAATCTTCAAGTGCTGGTCCTGGGCTGGAAGCATATCTTAATGCAGAATTCCTGGTGGAGGAAGAATGGTATGGAAAATGTGCAAAAGCAAGCCAGCTTTTTTTTTTTTACTGACAACATCTCAGAGGATGCCGTTCCTTCTGTATGCCACACTGCCCTCAGGGAACCACTGCAAGTTTATCACAAAAGATCTGATGCGGGACCACAAGGCCTGTGTTCCTGATGCCAAGACCCAACACCTGTTCTTTAAGTGGCAGCAAGGACATCAGCTGGCTATTATTTGTAGGCATCCGGGATCAAAAATAACTTTTCAGCATATTCTCACCTTTGACACGATGGTGCAAACAACTGGAGACTCGTGGCTCATACCTTACGATGATGCCCTGGTGGAAAGATATTCCTACGAAGTGCCAACCAAATGGCTTTGCCTTCACCAGAAGACATAGACTCTTACCCCCATGCTAAACTTGTGTTTGGGTGTCCTCCTGGTTGGCATCAGAGCTCTTAAGTTGACGCTTGTTTAGAGTATTGCTTCTATCCTGTTTGTCCTGTTTGGTCCAGTTAGTTTGCATATCAATAAATTGATTTTTAATAAAAAAAAATTTTGTGGGGAGGACTTCCCTTGTGGCACAGTGGCTAAGAATCCGCCTGCCAATGCAGGGGACACAGATTCAAGCCCTGGTCTGGGAAGATCCTACATGCCGTGGAGCAACTAAGCCCATGCACCACAACTACTGAGCCTGTGCTCTAGAGCCTGCGAGCCACAACTACTGAGCCTGTGTGCCACAATTACTGAAGCCCACATGCCTAGAGCCCATGCTCCACAACAAGAGAAGCCACTGCAACGAGAAGCCCGCACACTGAAATGAAGAGTAGCCTCCGCTCGCTGCAACTAGAGAAAGCCCGCGCACAGCAACGAAGACACAATGCAGCCAGAAATAAATAAATTAGTTAATTAAAAAATATATATATCTAAAAAAAATTTTATTTTTGAAGACAATTTAAAATTTAAAGGAAAGAAAGTGCCTGTCTAAAGAAGAACTGGAGTGGGCTGCTTAGAAAATCCTCAGCTATTCTGAATTGCTCTCCTTTAAAGTATATCCCATAGAAGAGATAATACTGACCAACTCTATTAGACCTATATGAAAATAGGCCATAATTTTTACCTTTTTTTCCTCTGTTTCTAAGACTATATGGAATATTTGAGGAGAAGATTGCCCTCTGCCAAGAGGAATATGAATGGCATGGTAGAGTATTATGTAGGTAACACATTCTATATTAAAGTCTTATATCCCTTTAAATTATTTATTTATTTATTTATTTTTTGCATTACGCGGGCCTCTCACTCTTGTGGCCTCTCCCGTTGTGGAGCACAGGCTCCGGACGCGCAGGCTTAGCGGCCATGGCTCATGGACCCAGCCGCTCTGCGGCATGTGGGATCTTCCCGGACCGGGGCATGAACCCGTGTTCCAAACCTGTGTCCCCTGCATCGGCAGGCGGACTCTCAACCACTGTGCCACCAGGGAAGCCCCCCTTTAAATATTTTATAAGGTTCAGTAAAGTGTATTCTTTTGGGAACTGAAACATTATGAAGTACCTAGAAGCAATCCTGCTTGTCAGATCAGAGAGTTGAACATTAACTTTTTGAATGCATTTAATTATCTGTGGAAGCATTTAAACACAGTGGACTTAGAGAATGATAACATGGAAACAAAATGTACATATTTTGATTTCTTTTTTTTATTGAGATAAAATTCACATAACATAAAATTCATCATTTTAACCATTTTAAAGTACACACTCCTGTGGTTTTTAATATATTCACACTATTGTGCAACTATAGCCACTAATTCTCAAACACTTCTATCACCTCCCAAAATAAACTCTATTCCCAATGCTTCCCACCCCCATCCCCTGGCAACCACAAATTTACTTTCTGTCTGTATGGATTTGCCTAATCTGGACATTTCATATCAACTGAATCATACAATATGTACCCTTTTGTGTCTGGCGTCTTTAGCTTAATATAATATTTTCAAGATTTATCCAAGTTGTAGCATGTATCACTACTTCATTACTTTTAATGACTGAACAATATTCTGTTGTATGTATATTTCATTTATTCATTCATCAATTGATGAACATTTGAGTTGTTTCCACTTTTTGCTATTATGGTTAATATTGCTGTGAACATTCATGTACAAGTTTTTTTTTTTAATTTATTTATTTTATTTTTGGCTGTGTTGGGTCTTCGTTTCTGTGCGAGGGCTTTCTCTAGTTGCGGCAAACGGGGGCCACTCTTCATCGCGGTGCGCAGGCCTCTCACTGTCGCGGCCTCTCTTGTTGCGGAGCACAGGCTCCAGATGTGCAGGCTCAGTAGTTGTGGCGCACGGGCCTAGTTGCTCCGCGGCATGTGGGATCCTCCCAGACCAGGGCTCGAACCCGTGTCCCCTCTTTCCGGCACTCCTCACTGATGATCTTGCTGTTATCCAGAATATTGTAAGAAGAAGGGCATCGCTTTCAATTATATGCAGACCTGCTCAAGGTCATGTCAAAATCAGAAATGACCTGTCCCGAGACCCAAGAGAACCGCTGACCCCGGCACCGCGCTGGGCCCAAGGGGAGGCCGGCGAGGCCGGGCCGGGGGCGCGGGGGACGAGCGGGAGCTCCGGCCAGGCCTGGGCGCCTACGGGCCGCAGTCATGTACAAGTTTTTGTGTGAACATATGTTTTCAGTTCTCTTGGATATATACCTAGGAGTAGAATTGCTGGGTCATATGATAACTCTATCTTTTGACTTTTGGAGGAAATGTCGAATTCCACAGTGGCCAAACCATTTTACATCCTCACCAGCAATGTATGAGGATGAGCTTCCAATTTCTCCATAATCTCCCCAACATTTATTTCTGTTTTATTTTATTTTAGTTAAATTATAGCTATCCTGGAGAATATCTCATTGTAGTTTCGATTTGTACTTCCCTAATAACTAACTAATGATGTTGAGTATATCTTAATTTTTCATCTACGCCTTTATGCAAATGAAGCAACAAATGTAATTGAACAGAAAACTCAAGCAGTGTATATAAATTAACATTATGATGCAAACATCATGTCAGCATGCTGCAATTTCTAGTCTGTTACGTTTATGTGTGTATCTCCTGTAGACCTCCAATTACATATATGAAAATAATCTCATTAAAGCGGGCCTTAGTGTCTGGGATTCTCAGCTGACTGTGACACAGACCTGAGTGACTTTCTGAAAAGAGACGGATCTTTCAGGAATTGTTAGAAGCCATCTCAATACTGAACACAGGAAATGTCCCAGATATAAAAAGTGGACTGGGTGACTGCATTCAATAACTCTTGATGCTCTCTTTATAGTTTTCCCCCTTCTTCTCTTCCTGACTCGGTGTCGACTGTCACCTGACTTTTCTCTCTGTTCTGAGTATAGCTGTCCACTTTCAAATATGGGCCCTGAAGCTCTATTCTAACAATCTGTTGAAAAGTTGTTTAAAATAATAGCAAATAGAGGCCGAGTGGTTTCCTTGATAAGATTACATTAGGGCTTTAGAAGATGGATTATGCAATGACTGTTTTGACTGTTTAGTTATTTCTCCCTTTCTGTTACTAGTTTATTTTTGGAGACCTGACACCGGGTATTTCATTGTAAAATTTCCAATGAACTTAGTGTTTAAAAACACCTACTAGTGTGGACTTCTGACACCTCACGCTTTTATGAAGCAGGCTTTTTAGACTATAAACCAGGAGTATTTAACTAGGGAAATTTTCAGACAAGGCTAAGATAGTCTGATGTCCCAGCAAACATTTACTGTGGTGCTACATAGATGATCTGATGTCTGTCTTGAGTTCCATGAGCCTTATGGTGTTAATTACCACTTTTAGCAGATGTTTGTTGACAGTTAATATACTCAGTTGTTACTTGTTCTTTTCAGAAGTAATTATAGATCCTGGTCGCACTCTTAAATTAACAGCACATACAAGAGCTGTTCTCACCTTTTAACCACCTGCACCCCCCAGGCCCCCCTAAGATGGATCTGAGTTGTGATAAATGTTACTTTGGGGTTTAGGGTAATACATTTTCCCATCCATGCATACTTGTAACTACCACATTAAAATAGGATACAAACACTTTTATTTTTCCTTACTCAGGTGTAAACGAGTCACTTATGTAAGTACTACTGTTTATCTTGGTTGTTTTGTTCTACTGCCTCTTTGCTATGGACAGTCTGTGATGTCTATATAGTCAGTTTTGGGAACGTTCATTTTCTTCTCTGAAGAAAAATGGTGCTAATGAATGATTTAAGAAAACTGTATTTAGTAACATTATTTATAGTAAAGCTACTTTGTCTTATCCTACACCATGGTCAGGCTAATACTGCCTGATATTTTGTTCCTACACTCCACCCCCTTATCCAGAAAGCTACCAGTTCTTATTGTGATGATGGTGGAAAGAAATGATAATGATGCTTTGACTCATTAGTTCTTCATTTAATGAAGTCAGATAAAAATGGTAAGTAGCGTAAATCATGTCTAAACAATTTAGAAAGTGTTATCTCCAAGGGAAATAAAGTCCTTTGGCAATAATTTACAAGTTGTGTGGAGAAGATGCTATGAATAACAGATTGGCACATGAAAATTTTATTTTCCAAAGGGTTACACCTCCTCCCAGATTTCTACACATCTGTTTCTTTCTAAAGTTCACCTGATCACATTCACAGGTTTCAAAGTATGTGTGATTACTAATCTCGTTTGATCTAGAGATTGCCAAACACAAGGATTGACGGACATCTCAAAGATCGAAGGTCTGAACAAGGAGTGAGTATGACTTGGAAGAGACTTAGGAAATTATAAAGTCATGCAAAAATAGTGAACTTGAAGAATGGGTAAGAGGGAAAGCCATCGGATTGAAGAAATATTGTTACCATGCACAGAGAGAAAGAGAGAGAGAATTGCAAGAAGGGTGAGATGCAAAAGTATTATTGTGTGTGAGTAGACGTAGGTGAAAGATAAGGAGAGAAAACAAGTTCCTCTTACCTGAGTTGTCTGTCATTGGCCTAAACTGGTTCTTGGTGTTATTAATAGTGAAGGCTGACTTAAGGAATTTTCCCCCCCTGATATTTAGACCGAAGTTTTTTTTTTTTGATTTATCTTCCATTTGCATGGAAAATTCATATCATCTAGTTATGTTTTCTTTATAAAAGCTTGAAATCTTTGGGAACAACATTTCCTTTAAAGAGTTTAGTTATTAATAAAAAGTAAATAATGAAACAAACTGTTACTGTTTGTTAGACAGTTCGATAGCTTTTTCCAAGTATAAAAATGTGATCTAATATTGTAAAGCCAGTGTAAACACATGTACCAGACATCAGCAGGGTCTTTGCTTTTGCTGAAATGATATTGTGTGTAACATTGCCCTCTAAATCTACACCACTGATTGTAACTGCTAGAGCTAAGGATATCTATAAGGATTCATTAGAGTTTTAGGAAGGCAGTATATTACACAGGTAAAAGTATATACTTTGGCATCAGACAGCCTTCAGTTCAAATTCTGATTCACTCTCTATCTGTAACTTTGGGCACATTACTTAGTTTCCTTAAACCTTCACTGCCTACTTTGCGAAAAAAAAAAAAGAAAAAAAAATATAAAAATATAAATATATAAATAAATATATATATATATATATATATGATGCTTGTAAAGCATACACAGTTCCCTCTGCATGGTGACTGTTCATAAGTGTTTATATTATGATGACTATTATCATCCTTTGTCTTTTATTTAAAAATAATTAGTAATTCTCATCTTTCACTTTTCTGATCTGCTTCTCTTGACACCTCTTTCTTCTCATTCATATATCATTATTTTTTTAACATTTTTATTGGAGTTATAAAACATTTTTATTGGAATTATAAAACATTTTTATAATTGCTTTACAATGGTGTGTTAGTTTCTGCTTTATAACAAAGTGAATCAGTTATACATATACATATATCCCCCATATCTCTTCCCTCTTGCATCTCCCTCCCTCCCACCCTCCCTATCCCACCCTTCTAGCTGGTCACAAAGCACCGAGCTGATCTCCCTGTGCTGTGCGGCTGCTTCTCACTAGCTATCTATTTTACATTTGCTAGTGTATATATGTCCATGCCACTCTCTCACTTTGTCCCAGCTTACCCTTCCCCCTCCCCGTGTCCTCAAGTCCATTCTCTAATAGGTCTGCCTCTTTATTCCTGTATATCATTTAGCAGGACTTTGAATGAAATAGATTTATCAATTTTAGGACCACAGGACTTTACTCTAGATGTCTGGCAAAGAAAGGGGAGCTGTTTCTATGGAAAATATCTCCAAATTTCAGTCTCAACTATTGTTTCATTCACAGTGGCTGATATAAAATCAAAACTGAGACATGAAAAGAAGTAGAAAAATATGATTCATAATAAAAATAAAAAATATGAGCACACAGAGATGTTGGAATTAGTAGTTTTTATACTGCACATATATTATGAATTAAGAATTTGCTAATTAGAGTGGACCTTTTAAAAATAATTAACCATATAAATATTATTTGGAAGCTGTTTACCTAAAAATTACATAAACAAAATATCTAAATGACAGGTCTAACTTTTAATAATAATATTGATAGTAATAATAATAATACTCAAAGACTAAGAAACAATAGTCTATTTAGGAATAGCCCTAGTTGTAATATAATTAACAATACAGTGATATATAAGCACAAGAAAATTGTATAGAATCTTGTAGGTATTTGTTGTAGCCAAACATTAATTTAATATTTCATGATAGTTTGTATATGAACATATATACATAAGTATTTTCTTCAGTATTTAAAGGAAAAGATTGCTTCCCACAGACCTGTATGAATCTGTGTATATTTCATGTTCTGTTAAAAGCAAACACAACCATGAAGAAAATTTCACTGTTTAAATCTCAAGACTGCTTGCTTGTTTGGTTGTTAAATTCCTTACTATAATATAGACCAATTTAGTGTTTGCAACGTTCAGGGATAGTGTTCTGCAATGACTAGGATTTCTTAATAAATAGTAACCTGGAAAAAAATGTAGGAAATGTTATAGGAAGACAATAAGTGATAGTTTGATAAAGGCATTACAGGAAATGCTCCTGATTCCAGGAGGCAAGAGAGAATGACAGGGCCAGCTTGGGGTGTGGTAAAGTAGCATCAGAAGTTCTGCCACTTTCTCTATGTATGATCTTGGGAAGGTCCACCTACCCTGGAGCCTCAATTTCCTTATGTGTAAGATGGGGATAATAATACCTGCCCCCCAAAGCTGTTATGATGATGGCATCAGATTGCATTTGTAAGTAATTTAATAACAAGGACAGGTACACACAGTAGAGTCAACCAATAAAGTGAAAATTAACCTTTCCACTGAAATGGGGTTATAAGAAGTTCTGTTGTTTCCATCCTGATTTACTTAATCTCTCTATACAGATGAGCAGTCCTAAATCAGCAGTTTACTTAAGGAAAACTTCCATGGAAAAGTCATTTCTCTGTAATGTCATCCATTAACATGAGGTTGCAGCTCTGGCTTTTCAATGAGGCTTTGCTATTGGTTTTATTGATTATTAGTACACGCTTTTTCCATATTAAAACCTATTTATTATTTTCCCAACATGTAATCTGTTTTGATAACTGAGGTGAATCACAAAATTTTTGAATAAGAAATGAGTTTCTACATTCAGTTTCTTAAACAAACCAGGCATTTAGCACACAACTTTAATGAAGTTATTTGCCTAGAGGCAAATCAATGATTAATTTCCCCACTCAAAAGATATGACTTGGGTGTTTCCCTTAAAGCATGCCAATTAAAAATAGAAAAGCCAGACTATAAAAAGTATATATTTATTGACAAGTTGGAAGAGGTTGCCAGGCTTTTTTATAAGCTCTCTGAAGATTATTGCTTTATTTGAAAAGAAAATTTAATTACCGTTGGTCAGGATGCTGAAGTCTTAGCATTATATTCCTACTTTGTAATACACACCCAGCTCACACTGATAATTCCCCTGTAGTTGTGGTGATTAGGGAGAATCACAACAGACAATTGATAAACTTGCTATGAGATGACTATGGTGGAAAGAACGGCTCTGAATTATTCTAGTTAATTTAACCCCTATACTTGAGAGAACCAGTGACACTGGTGGCTATGAAGTATTTGCTAATATAAAATGATAAGTTTTAGCACATGTTCTTAACAAACCTGTAACTGAGTTGGGAGAGTGAGGAAAATTCGACTTGTATTCAATTTAATTTCCAAAACTATGAGTTTATCTGAAGTATCATGCTAACAATTATTTTCCATCTGCTCACTCTGTTCTGCCACCACTGGCCTCCTCTCTGTTCTTAAATAAGCCTCGGAGCCTTTGCACTTGCTATGGCCTCTGCCTGGCCTGCTCTTCTCCCGTATATTTGCATTGGCCCATTTCTTTCCATCCTTCAAAACTTTGTTCAAGGTCATTTTCTCAGAGTTGCCTCCTCTGATCCCTATACTTAAAATTATACACCCCACTGCTCCCAGTCTCCCTTAGTCTGCTCTGTTTCTTTCTAGAGCACCCATCTAATTATCTTCCGAAGCACTATGTATTTAGAAATACCTATTTGTTTATTGTTTTCTCCTCTCTCCCATCAAATGTAGACTCTAGGGAAGCCAGGGAATTTTGTTTTATCCAATGCTGTCTTTCCAGCACATGGATTATTGTCAGATACCTAATGAAAGCTGAATAAACATTTGTTGAATAAATGGATAAATGCTTTAATAAATAAAGATAGATTCAATGTAATAGCTTGAGCACCTGGAAATGGCTCTAATTGATTATTTGGCTGCTTGCCTCAAACCTGGACTCATCAATGGAATGTGCCTGATGAAGTTAAAATACCCGAAATTAATTGGTACCATTTTTTGTCGGCCTCGTGGTGTGGACTGCGGGAGTTCCCTGGCCAGGGATTGAACCCGGGCCATGGCAGTGAAAACACCCAAGTCCTAACCACTGGACCACCAGGGAACTCCCAATAAATTGGTACCTTGTAGAAAGATAAATCCAAAGAATTTAGGGAGATTTGATATTTCACAACTTTGTTCCTTAAGGGGATAATAGAAAACACTTCTAGACATTAAGAAATTCATTGGTGAGGGGAGTGCAGCATTAGTGAAAAAGACTGCAGTGGCTAGCATCTCTAGGAGGGGATGATACCACCATGTACATTGGTAGCCTTGGTTGACTGAGGGCAAATTAGCAGCACTTAATTAGCCAAGGAAGGTCGTGTGGTTCTGTAGTAATCACCAGGGTGAGAATGTTAATAATAAAGTTTGACACACAGAAGACTTTGGAAGTGGCTAACTGATCATGGGGGATTCTAGGACTGAAACTGATGATATCCTACTAAGGTCCTACTTAAAAAAATCTCTAGGTTTGGCAGTGTCCTGAGTGACTCACTACAATGGAAATTCACAGTCCCCCCCACACTTGCCTGACCTGAATCAGATCATAGACTCAGAGCTCCTTAAATGAAGGGAAAGATCTGTCTCACTGAGGAAGAACCCTGCAGCAGTCTCAAGTATATCTTCCTTCTAGTTGCTTTCTAATATTTTATACAGTGTGTATTACCGGTGATTAACTTTCTTATTTGGTCCGTGGGTAGCAGATCAAAGTTGTGACTGACTTGATAGAGAAGGACTGACTATCTCTCAGAGATAGTGATGGTGGCTGAATGATTGTGGGTATTCACTTTTGGGGAGAAGATGCACATGCTTTAATTTGGAATATAGATATTTTCTTTATGTCAGATATGGACATGCTATTGTTGCTATTGCTATTGTTGCAATTATATGTATAGGAAGAAGGTTGTGTTTGGGTGGAAAAGTCCAAAGATTGGGTTATTGATGGTAGTTAATTACTACTGATGCTCTGTCAGCAACCACTCCTATCACACTCCAGCCTGTGTTCTATATCAATCATTTTTGAGTCTCACTGCAACTCCTGTCTCTTGTTTATGAAATTTTTCCACTCTCTGAAGTCTACAACATATAGTCAATACTATACAATTTAGTCCTTAATTATATACTGTCTTTTTCTTAACTAATTTTATATATAAGTGCTTATACCCTGCTTGATATTTTATTTTATTTCATTTATTTTTAAATTTTTAAAAAATATTTTATTTTAAAATGAGGATGTCATATATTCTCTTTTGTACCATGCTCAATAACCTCTGAACTGTTCCTCTAATGGAACTTCCATTTTCATAGGATCTCTTTTTATCTAATATTTCACACTCATTTATAATTTAGACAAGCAAAGACTCAACTCAGTCATAGCAACTCAGTCACAAAAGCTTAGTTATAACAAACCAAACAGATAAGTCTTGACACTCAAATTCTGAAAGTCTGGGAAAATTAAAATGCATCAGCCTTTCTGGAAAGAGATTAAAGTACCCGTTCTTTATTTTACAAAAGCAACCAGCAGAGGGAGCAAAAAGAGATGTTTAAGTGTCCTTGTTTCTGCTTGCGGACCTTCCAGGATGGTTGCTCTCTAGAGCTAGGCTATGTTTTTAATATATATCCCCTGTAGTCCCAAGGCAGAAATTCTGCTTTATAATTACCATGCACCTGTGAAATCAGTTCTAAGTGATTCTACCTACAGGATTTCTTTCTACAATCTTGAGTCCCATGAAAACCTCTAAAGCTACTAGGTGAAAACTCAGGACTAAAATTTTAGGGCTTCAAAACCCTAGGTAGCGTAGGAACTATATCAAAGGGATTTTGAATGAGTAAAAAAACTAGCTTTCGAGCTATTACTTAGGATAAATGATAATAAATTTTTTCTATGATCTGTGTTGTCTAAAACTTTTGAAGAGATTTTCACACATACTCTACATTGGAGATTTTACTACATTCACAATAAAATTGTATTTTATATTTGATCAAGAAAATAAATAGAGAAGGTCCTTCTGAAAAGAATCTTTCAAATGTATGTGTTTAAGTATATATGTATACACATATAGTACCTATACTATACATAATGTGTCTACATTCCCATTTAAAATGTCTATCAAAACATTATAGGCCAAAAGAGCTTCTCATTACCCTGAGCATTTTGGTTTACATAATTCTGTCAATCATAATCATGAAGAAGACTAAAGACTTGTGTGCGGCTTACAACATCCCTTGCAAAATTTTAGGAATGTAATTTCTTTTTTTTTTTTTTTTTTTTTTTTTTTTTTTTGTGGTACGCGGACCTCTCACTGTCGTGGCTTCTCCCGTTGCGGAGCACAGGCTCCGGACGCGCAGGCTCAGCGGCCATGGCTCACAGGCCCAGCCGCTCCGCGGCATGTGGGATCTTCCCGGACCGGGGCTGGAACCCGTGTCCCCTGCATCGGCAGGCGGACTCTCAACCACTGCGCCACTAGGGAAGCCCAGGAATGTCATTTCTTGAATTCTTTGGATGAGCTCAATATGAGGGCTCCTTGGATGTATAAGATCTAGTTTCCCAAACTGTTCCTTGAATTTAATAAAGTTATATTAAAGTACAGCCACAGGGGAAGTGAAGAAGCAAAAAAGAAGAAAAATCTGTGATAATGCAAAGCTAATGTGAGTTTAGTGTAAATCATTTTATTCATCTGCTGAAGGATATCAGAAAAAGGAAGCGTTTCATTTTTAAAGAGAAGATAATGATAAATAATGTCTGTGTAGTTTCTTTTGTGTTGGGGTTGTATAAACTCTTATATCAACAAAATATAACACGAACTTGGGACTTTCCAGATATCCTGGCATGCTGGATATCTTCATCATTTTAATAACTTTTTACTTTCTGTAGGATTATGTAAGATTTAGTTATTTGAGTTGATCTTCAAAAAACAAGTCATACAGAGATTCCCGTGACTGAGACTAATGAGATTATTTTTATGAGGGAGTAGATTGGATAAGTGTGTGTGCGCGCGCACCCAAGTGTTTGTGTGACTGATCGACAACAGAAATAACTTTAATATTTGCTTCCTCAAAGAGGAAACAAACTTTCTTATTGCTGTGGAAGTCTTTTTTTCCCCTGTTGTCTCTTTCTATCCTGTAGTGAATTAGTTTTTATTAGAATGTGGTCATTCCTTGCGCTGGAGGTATAAAATCACAGGGTAACCTGACCTCTATAGGGGATACCTTGTCTGTCTTCTGGCTGGGTAGCTGGGTTGTGCAACTCATGGAAAGAACAACGTTAAGGCTTGAGAAGAACACTCCACAGAGAGTTTTGTAAGAACATCCAGAACAGAAACAAATAAACTAATGATGGCATTCTTTTCATGAAAGACACTAATAAAGCAAAGTTTGAAAACTCAAAGTCAAAAAGCATCTTTTACTTTAAAAGAATTTAAAGCCCTAGGGAGATTTAACTGCCTGGTACTTCTTGGTTAATGTAGGTTAAAGAAGCTCATTGTTTTAAGTTTTTTGGTGGAATTGGCATGGATAATATTTGAATTGTTGAAGTGACGCAAAGATTGGGAGAAGGTACCAGAAAAAAGGTGGTCTGGTGTGGTTCAGTGAGTTGGCTTGGATTAGCAGTCCAGAGATGTCAGTTCTAGACCTAACTTTATCACTTAGTGATTGACCGTCCTTGGCCAGTTCAGCACATTTGTTTCCTTACCTGCTAAATCTCTTACCTCTTCTTACAGGATAACATGATCAGATGGAGGAACTTTGAAAATACGTATAAAAATATGAGCTATCTTTATAAAAATTACTTGTTGATATTAAAAATACTCAAGTAGATGAGCATTATGGCCTTTTTAAAATGCATTTTTTTTTTTTTTTTTTTGCGGTATGTGGGCCTCTCACTGTTGTGGCCTCTCCCGTTGTGGAGCACAGGCTCCGGACGCGCACAGGCTCAGCGGCGCGGCCTCACGGGCCCAGCCGCTCCGCGGCGTGTGGGATCTTCCCGGACCGGGGCACGAACCCATGTCCCCTGCCTCGGCAGGCGGACTCTCAACCACTGTGCCACCAGGGAAGCCCCCAAAATGCATTTTTATTATACTCTAGAATCTGTAGTTTGAAAATAATAAAACTTGACTAGGACTATGCCAAAGTGCTCTGATCTTTGGGAATAAGATGGGAAAAATGCAATATTCATTAGAACATTTATAGTGGTTAGGGAGATGACCTTAATAGGTTATCAAATTCATAACCTCACACAATGGACCAAGTTTAAGCCAATTCAATTAAACGAGATTTTCCATTGTTTACCAAGATGACCACAGCCAGCCACGACTCCATTCCAATACAAGCAGTTTCAATATTATGCAGTCCTTTCTCATGTAATTCTTGATTCTCAGGCCAGACTCACGTGGGGATAAAAATAGAATATTATGATTGTTGCCAGTTGGTATTTCTCTGGCACTGTTCCTATTCCCCATGTGAGAACTCTAGACCACACTTATATGTCTACTGAATAGTTGTATGACATTCTTCAGATGTATGTCATCTACCATCAGCAAATTTATCCTTTTAACCACCCAGTGGCATACTCTGTTCTACTTTCTTTCTCTCTTACCCTGACTCCTTATACTATGCTCACTGCCTTCTGGTATTAAAAACAGCAGCTTTATTGCCAATGCTGCCCTATAGGGATGATTCTAGAAGCAATAGCGTCTGTGCCCAGGCTGCCAGTGCCTATCGCTGAGTGTCTTGATGAATCTGTCACACCATCAGCCACCAGCGTCTCCTACTATGGGGGGTGAGACTGGCCCCGGTGCTGCTGGTGCTTGAGTGCTGCAAGTCTGTCTCAGCTGTTCTTGTTTTCACTTGTTTCTCAGTGGATGCTTCCACATTCTGGTACTTGGCCGTGAGCCTGCAAGCTCTGGGATGAGGGAAATAAGAGTGATTGACCTTGAGGTGTCCTCCTAGTTATCTCTTCCCTTTGATTCTGGCACATCATTCGTGAACCAAACGTGTGTGCTCAGTTCCTTTTCTCTGTAAGTTTTACCCAAGGAAGGGTTTTAATCTCTCATGTAATACTCCCTACTAGGCACCCCGTAGCACCCTGCTAGACACAGGTGAATATTGTTTAGGCTTAAACTGATACACTTACTGTGCCCCAAATACCCCAATAAAATCTCTAGATCATGCCAACTTTGAGCCTTTTCCCTTAGTTTGATTCTTAGAGAGGACTCTCATGTTTATATTAGTACTTCATATGCTTATGGGTCATGGACAGCCCTCTCATCCATCATTGCTGCAAAAAAAATATCCATCTCAATGTTTTTAAGTAAGGATGTTGTTTTATAGACTTTTATTTATCTTCGTGGTTGTAGGCCTGAAGGCTTCTTCAACGTATTCACAAAGTAGGACGCCTTATTCTAAAATGTAACCTCTCTCTTCTGCAAGGTTTCTATGTTCGTCGAGCCTAAAAGACGAGATGAAGCATTATTTATGGGGTCCTAACATAACCCCTGCTCTCCGTATGCCTAGTGTTATTGGATTCACATGAAGCATGCATGCCTTTTAAATGATGCCTAAGAATGAAGTGTTATAGCAGGCTCCTGGTTTACCCTGGCTTGTAGTTTCCCGAGAGATGCCAGAATTGGCCAAGGAACTCCTTTTTAAAAAGATGGAAAAAATTCCATGGAAGACAAACATAGATCACTTCAAAAATCATTTTTCTCCCATTTCTCTTTGGCTCTTCAGTCCATAAATATCAAAGACCACTTTCAAAAGGTACACATACCATATTTATATTGGAATCTAATAGCAGGGGTTCTGAGGACATTCAGACATTTAACACATGTCAGTTTGAAACAAATGATTTTATTCCTGACTGGATAAAATCTCCAGTAGACATCAAATTTGGAGGCATCTCTTAAAGATGATATGTCAATTCATTAATATATGTCAGAAAGCAGATTGACATGTTTTTTCAACATATTTTAGTTTCCCTAATTTATCTTAGTATATTCTAAAGGGTCTTTCTTTCATAGAGATCCCATGAGGTATTCCTGGAAAGAAGGGTTCCATGGTCAGTTAGTTTGGGAAACGCTTCAAACCATAGTCTCAGAGGTCCTGCAGCAAAAATAAATTTGCTTAACTCATTTAACCCATCTAGTCCCAAACTAATGACCATAATAAGCAAACTCTCCCCCTTTTTTTTTTAAAAAAAAGGAATGTATTTAACACCTTGTGGAACACAATTTGGTAATTATTGCTCTGTTCTTTTTTTTTTTTTAATAAAGATTTTTTTTTTGATGTTGACCATTTTTAAAGTCTTTACTGAATTTATTACAATATTGCTTCTGTTTTATGTTTTGGTTTTTTGGCCTCAAGGCATGTGGGATCTTAGCTCCCAGACCAGGGATCAAACCTGCACCCCCTGTGTTGCAAGGTGAAGTCTTAACCACTGGACTGCCAGGGAAGTCCCTATTGCTCTGTTTTAACCTCTCTGACTAACTCTTTGGACTGAATGGGTCATTGATTCCAATTTTCCCTTCCATACATGCTTCAGGTATTTCACTGGTTCTATTTCGTCAACAGGAGTCTTCACATGGCCTATACTTTTAACCTCATTCTACTCACATTTTCATATGTATTTTTCACACATCCTTCTTTGACAAAATAGAATTGGGTTTTCATCATAGGGTAAGACAAATGTAGAAATAATTTAAACGTGTGTTTTTTAGGTGAGGCTTAGGCATTCTCTTAGGATCAGGATGGTGCTGAGACTGGTTGTCTCTTCTCTGGTAAAATATAAAATATGCAAGACAGGCCTCTCAGAGAAGCAATGAACTCAACAGCTGCAAGAAACTAGATACCATCTAGGCTGAGTCTTCCATTTGTGCCAGGAATCAGAGGCCCAGGTTATGAAGGTGACTGGCCTCAGCTTAGGCCACAGTTGTAGCTGAGCTGGATTTAAGCCTGGTTTCCTGACTCTTAGTCCTTTAACTTTTCTGCTAAATTTGAGGCCTCATGGACCTCTGGTGGAGTAGTTGGATCTTATTGCTATTTTCACCAAGAACAAATGTCCACAACTGTTGTCCTTGGTTTTGAAAAGCACAGCTATAGAGCTGACAATGCATACCATGTAGTAAACATGTTCTCCAAATATTAAATTCCACCAAAATGTTTCTAAACAAAAAACTGTGTGTTTTGCCTGTGTGTGTGTTTTGTCTCTGTGTATGTGTAGGTGGTGGTGGTGGTGGTGGTGATGGGGTGGGCAGGATAGGGGAACACACACTCTAATTGACTTAACTAGACAAAGAATACATTTGTTCTGAGCTTCCAGGAACAAAATAAAATAAGTAAAACTGTCATCCTATTCAAATAATTGTTGAGTACTTTTTCTTAGTCAGTTTCTTTTTTAGGGAGCTACTAAATAGGCTATGAAATAGGTTGGTGGTGAAAGATGAGCTGGTAGCAATTATTTCCCCCTGTCCTCACTGACTTGGATAATGCTAACTTTTCTTGGTTGTATACAACCTAACTAAAAATGCAGATCCAGTGACTAGTGTCCCGGGTGTGTCAAAATGGCAGGAAGGCGGTGTTTGCAACTCATCTCTCTATTTCACATTTCCCTCTCTTTCTAGATTAGTTTACTCTCAACTCATCAATCTAAGTCCTTTCACAGACAGATACAGATTCTCTTGCAATTACCTGGAGGGATCTCCACTCAAGTATTTGTTGGAGGTCCGTTGGGTTGAGTAGAGATTTTAACAGGGAAATAAACACTGCAGAATTATGTACATCTGTGTACAAGTATTTATGGGAACAGTCACAGTGACTGAAATAATTGATGCAAAGAAAAACAATTATGAAACAAATATGACATGGTTGTGTTTATCAAATCTCAAATAATCAGAAAAAAATTCTGAAATTGAAAAGTGGTTCCCAAGAACTGGCTATACATAGTTACCATTATTTTCAAGGCAAGGACTCTTATTAAAGAAAATAAGAGAATTATATTCTGGCCCATTTACCAAAACATGACATGATATTTGAGAATTAAAAAGTGTAAATAAGAGGGCTTCCCGGGTGGCGCAGTGGTTGAGAGTCCGCCTGCCGATGCAGGGGACGTGGGTTCGCGCCCCGGTCCGGGAAGATCCCACATGCTGTGGAGCGGCTGGGCCCGTGAGCCATGGCCACTGAGCCTGCGCGTCCAGAGCCTGTGCTCCGCAACGGGAGAGGCCACAACAGTGAGAGGCCCATGTACAGCATGAGATTAAGATATCATGTGAGCACTCTGAAATACAAAAGACTTGGCAGAGAGATTTTATTATTATCTTTTAAGATTTGGGAAAATTATCTCACTCTACAAAGATTCTCTCATAAAAACCATAGAAGTGACAGCCAGTCTGCCCTTAATAGTAAAAGTATACTCTAAAAAAAAAAAAAAAAAAAAAAGTGTAAATAAGAATAAAAGTTAACTTTTTTAAGAATGTCTGCATAAGAAATTGTAATTATTAATCACTACAGCATTGACATGAATTAGAAAAATAATAGTAAAACAGATGAAGGGAATAGTATTCAATTCATTTATTTACAAGGATAGCTTGGAGTTCCTATAGATTTATAGTATATCTCTTACGATGAATCTAGTTGCCAAGAGCCTGGGTAGACTGGATTTTGGCATAAAGACAATACTTCATGAGACTTTTGCTGGTTTTATCACCTCTTCTTCTTCCAGAACTCTGTAGAATACCCTTTTCATGAAATCCCTTTTGGACTTCTTTCTTCGGCACCCCTTCCCTGAATTTCACTGTTCCCACCACTCCCGACCACCACATGCCAGACAATGATCAATTCTGTCCGTTCAGCGTCTCTCAAATCTGTTTTGGGGACCAAAAGTGTTGCAACAACTCCTTGTTAGTTCCCCTTCCTCCATTCTTGATTTATTGAATCTGTTCTTGAAACAGCTACCAGAGTAAATGTGTCTATAATAATAAAATGCACTGACTGCTTACTCTATTCCAGGCACTTAACATACATCAGGCCTTTTGATTCTCATAGTAATATCATGACTCCATTTTGTTAGATAAGGAAAATTATGGCTGAGAGAAACCAAGTTGCCAATGGTCACACAACAGGAAGAGGCAGAGCCAGAGCTGAACCTTCAACGTCTGAAACCCCATTTGCGTCCCTAACTACTACACCACACTCCTTCAAGCCAATCAGACGGCCTTACAATTTGTGTTCATTTTGATGTTTCTGTCACTCATGAAATTGTCAATTTGGGAAGGCAGCAATTTTCTCAGTATGCTTTTGTTCCACTAAGCAGAACAGTAAAGGAAAACTATGTGACATGCTTTTTTATGGCTGTTTTCTGGTATTGACTGTTAATTAAGCCTATCCCAAAACCAGGCGTTTCAGTGGTGCAGAGAGACAGCACATGGATTGACGTGTAGGTCAGAGGTGTGTGACTGGTAGAGAGGATTAGATCTTTAATGAACTGTGGTTGCTTAATTCAGTTGATTAAAGCACCGTAGGAATGAAGTCACGTTTACGGATTCAGTGCCTGCGTGGGTCCGTTTATTTAGTCACGCTGCACCCTCGACCTCAGCCCACCTCCTTGCTAATGCATACTGTTAGCTGAAAGCAAAGTGCAATGTGAATGCAAAAGAGCAAATCCCTCCTCACACCTGGAAAAAATTACTCAGCAAGCGTGTCCTATTGACACTGGCAAGGAAGCCGGGCAAGTCATTACATCTTTGTTTTCAGTTCTTCTGAAAAATTCATTATTTGACAAAATGCCATGAATCATATACAAATTTGAATCCCCTTTATAAAATTGCTTTAACTGCATTTTAACAAATGAAACATTAAGAGATAGATTTAGGTGAAAATAGAGTAGAAACTATACTGATAACCTCAGTTTTACAAAGAAAAATTTATTAACGTAGCTAGATAGGAATGGTTAATCATCAGCTATTTGAGCCTTTTTACTTGAGGTGTTCACATCTTCCTGGTTCTTAAATTCTTTTCATCAGAGGCGAATGATAGTAACCTGTGATACTAGATTTTCATATTCTTGAAGTAGAGCTGTCATAGTTGGAGAAAAATAAAGGAAACTCAGGTTAATATTTTTCAGACTGTTTTCTTCCTTTCCAACCAAAATAATAAATAGTCCACATAAATGAGCCACCACAATCTTTGAGGTGCCATAACTGAAAGCCGGTTTAATTCCTGTTTACCACCTGTTGCTTTTTTTTTGTCATTCTGTCCACCTATCATGGAAGAATTATTGTTTTCTTTGTAATATTATCTAATATAGGAGAATGAGTGTATTTATTTGTTTAATACATATTTATTGAATTTTTACAAAATAAATACATATTTATAGGGCATTGGTCCCTGGAGATAGAATTGTGAGCAAAAGAGGGTATGGTCCTCTCCTCATGGATGCTTAGAATGTAGTGGGATGATAGACATTGGTGAAATCTTAACTTATTAAACAAATATTTATTGAGTACATCTATGTGCCAGGTAATTTTGCAGGCACTGAGGATGTAGAGATAAAAAAGACGTATGAAAAAAATTCCTTGTCTCACTGAGCTCATATTCTTATGAGAAGCAAGAGTCTATAAACAAATGAAAAACAGTAAAAAAAAAAAAAAAAAAAAAAAAAAAAAAAAAAAAAAAAAAAAAAAAAAAAAAAAGAAAAAAAAAGAAAGATAAGATAGATGATAATGAGAAAATGGGGAAAAACAAAGCAGGAGGGTGATATGGAGAGTGGTGGGATATATGGGTGCAGTTTTAAATGAAGGGGTTGCTAAGCTTCCACAGAAAATATGACATTTGAGCAAAGAACAGGAGGAAGTGAGGGCAAGAGTCATATCTCTCAGCAAAGAGAGAGGAACGGGGTAAAGTCTTGAGGCAGGAGGATGCCTGGTGTATTCTCAGAACATCAGGAAGGCCGGAAAGGCCAAGGAAGAGAGAGCAAGGTGGCAACTAATATGAGATGAAGTCATGAACATAACAGGAGGCCGAGGCAGGTAGGGAGGGATATGGGGAGCCATTGAAGGTTTTAGCATCTCATTTAGGTTTTAATAAGATCACTCTGGCTCCCGAGTTGGGAATAGACAGCAGAGGGTAAGAGAGAAGCAGGGAGGAAAGTCTCTGATCCAGACCAGACATGATGGTGGGTAGATTGGACCAGAATGGCAGTGGTGGGGGAGGTGAGAACTGGTTGGTTTCTATATATATTCTATTATTCCCAATAAGTGGTAGAGTATCATTGACTATATTTTGGGCTGAAAACATTAGATTCATATACCATACCAAAATATTTTCTAACATATTTTTTATTGTGTTTGAATGTTAGGACAAAAGAACCCATAAATTACCAGCGGATAGTTCACATTATATTATCTTTTCATTGAAAAACCATCCATTGGGTTCTCATTCAATTTAGACTAAATTCCAAACCTTACAATGACTTAGAAGGCCAACCTGATCTCCTGTGCTGTCCAGTATGGTAGCTACTAGCCATAGGTGGCTCCTGAGGACTTCGAATAAGGCTAGTCCAAAATGAAACATGTCGCTTATAGAAAATCTACAAAAGATTGAAAATCTTGGTAAGAAAGTAAGAATATAAAATATGTTAATAATTTTTCAAATAGTGGTTACAGACTGAAAGGATAATATCTTGGAATTATAGTTGAAATACAGTATTAATATATACATATATTTTTAATACATCTTTATTGAAGTATAATTGCTTCACAATACTGTGTTAGCTTCTGTTGTACAACAAAGTGAATCAGCCATATACATACATATCCCCTCATATCCCCTCCCACTAGAGCCTCCCTCCCACCCTCCCTATCCCACCCCTCTAGGTGGTCACAAAGCAGTGAGCTGATCTCCCTGTGCTATGCTGCTGCTTCCCACTAGCTATTTTACATTTGGTAGTGTATATATGTCAATGCTACTCTCACTTTACCTCAGCTTCCCCCTCCCACCCCATGTCCTCAAGTCCATTCTCTGTGTCTACGTCTTTATTCTTGCCCTGCCACTAGGTTCATCAGTACAAATTTTTTTTTTTAAGGTTCCATATGTTAGCATACAGTATTTGCTTTTCTCTTTTGGACTTACTTCACTCTGTATGACAGACTCTAGGTCCATCCACCTCACTGCAAATAACTCAATTTTGTTTCTTTTCATGGCTGAGTAATAGTCCATGGTATATATGTGCCATATCTTCTTTATCCATTCGTCTGTTGATGGACATTTAGGTTGCTTCCAGGTCCTGGCTATTGTAAATAGAGCTGCAGTGAACATTGTGGTACATGACTCTTTTTGTATTATGGTTTTCTCTGGGTATATGCCCAGTAGTGGGATTGCTGGGTCATATGGTAGTTCTGTTTTTAGTTTTTTAAGGAACCTCCATACTGTTCTCCATAGTGGTTGCATCAATTTACATTTCCACCAACAGTGCAAGAGGGTTCCCTTTTCTCCACACCCTCTCCAGCATTTATTGTTTCTAGATTTTTTGATGTTGGCCATTCTGACCAGTGTGAGGTGATACTTCATTGTAGTTTTGATTTGCATTTCTCTAATCATTAGTGATGCTGACCATCTTTTCATGTGCCTCTTGGCCATCTGTATGTCTTCTTTGGTGAAATGTCTGTTTAGGTCTTCTGCCCATTTTTTAATTGGGATGTTTGTTTTTTTGATATTGAGCCGCGTGAGCTGTTTGTAAATTTTGGAGATTAATCCTTTGTCCATTGTTTCATTTGCAAATATTTTCTCCCATTCCGAGGGTTGTCTTTTTGTCTTGTTTACAGTTTCCTTTGCTGTGCAAAAGCTTTTAAGTTTCATTAGGTCCCATTTGTTTATTTTTGTTTTTATTTTCATTACTCTAGGAGGTGGGTCAAAAAAGATCTTGCTGTGATTTATGTCAAAGAGTGCTCTTCCTATGTTTTCCTCTAAGAATTTTATAGTGTCTGGTCTTACGTTTAGGTCTTTAATCCATTTGGAGTTTATTTTTGTGTATGGTGTTAAGTAGTGTTCTAATTTCACTCTTTTACATGTAGCTGTCCAGTTTTCCCAGCACCACTTATTGAAGAGGCTGTCTTCTCTCCATTGTATGTTCTTGCCTCCTTTGTAATAAATTAGGTGACTATATGTGTGTGGGTTTATCTCTGGGCTTTCTATCCTGTACCACTGATCTATATTTCTTTTTTAGTGCCAGTACCATACTGTCTTGATTACTGTAGCTCTGTAGTGTAGTTTGAAGTCAGGGAACCTGATTCCTCCAGCTCTGTATTTCTTTCTATTAATTTCACTTGTTTCTCTTTACTTTTTAAAAACGTGACTGCTAAGACATTTAAAATTACAAATATAGCTGGAATTTTTGGCTCCCATTATATTTCTGTTAGACAGTAGTGTTTCACATTCTGTCTATCTGACTTTATCTCAAACTGTTCTCCATGTTCACTACATTCCAGTCACACTGGGTTTCCTTGAGATGCTTGAACTTGTCAGGTTCATTCCTGCCTCAGGGTCTTTATATATTTTATTCCCCTTTCCTGAAGAGCTCTTCCCTTAGAACTTCCCTTATCTCTCTCTATTCTTTATGTCTGGGCTCAAAAGTTACTTCTAAGATAAGCCTGTGCTGACTATACCAGCTAAAGATCTGTTCACTTGTAATCTCATCTCCTTTTAAATGTATTTATATCATTTATTCCTGGATGAAATTTATTTACTTACTTATGGCCAGTCACCCTCTAGAATGTGTGATATGTGGAAGCTGAGATCCTAATTACTGTTTGTTGACCTGTACACCTCCAGAATAGTGTTTGGCCTATATTAGGTACTTGTTAAATGAAGAATAATCAAGCTCTATGCTTAAGAGGACTTACTGCTATAAGTTAATAGACAAATAGATAGGTTTGACCTGGTGTGGGAAAAATCAGGAAGTCTTCCTAAGAAGCAAACATTGAGCTAAGAGTCGAGAATGAGTAAACATTAACCAGGGGATAAAGTGAGGGAAGAGCAGTCTGGGTAGAAGGAGGAGAATGAAGAAAAACTCACTAATCGGTAAGTGATCTGATGAAAAGTAAAGGATAAAGATTGCAAGCAACGGAAATTGCTGTCTAAATAGATAAAAAGGAATTTTGTTGTAGGAAATTGGGTAGCTCAGGAAGGCAATGGGACATGGGAACACCAAGCTTAGAAAACGGACAGCCACCAAGGGAGGCTAGTAGCATTTAACATCATTCCACAGCAATGGTCAGGGTACCACCACGTGTGCTCTTGCATTGAACAGCAACTGCCAGGGGTCGACTCTGTTATTCCTGTATACTTGCTGCTCTGTGGATGTACATTCAACTCTGCCAAACTCGTAATGAGTAAGCTATGACTTTTTCTGAGGTTTTAGGTCATGACTTCCATATTCCACGTCCTAGCTGGAAGTACTTGAATGGCTGAGGCTATGTACTGATTATCTGGAATCTGAAAGAAGTCTCTCTGACTTCCTTATTGTGGACTGAGGCCTTGATTCCCATTTGTTTTGGGATTGACACCAGATGGAAAGGGTGTTACTTGGTGGGCTTCCAAAATGACAAATATTCGCCACAATCCACTGTGTTGGCATCCCCAGTCATCATACACATTTTTCGCTTATAACCTCTTTCACTCCATCCAAAGTTTTTTTGCCTAACTAAATAAAATTTGGGTTATATGGTCCTATACAGCTCATGGTTAAGTATTTAGTCTTGACTGGGCCAGTTAAAATGCATGAGCATTTTCTTAAAAGGAGAATAATATTTGTTGAGTAGTTCACAAAATTGATTGTGAACTAGACTTGGAAAATGGCAGGAACCAATAGACACAAAGCCAGCCAAGGATGTGGCCATAGGAGTGGCTGTGTCTGATGCCAATACTGGTGCCATTACCAATAACCACTTACTGAAGCCTCTGGGCCCTGCTCCTCAGAGAAACTCACCATCAAGGCACAGGATTTTGAATTCAGCATCAGGCACTACAAATAATGCAGACTGTGTCAAGGCTGTGAGTCACTTACGGCAGAGTAACGGACTGAGTGTCTGATTTGTCAAGCCTAGGAGTTGAAAAAGGGACTATTTTACCTTCTTTAGCTTCTTTAGTTGGTTTGAGATTCCCTCAAATAGGAGGACACCTGGGCAATCCAAAATGACAAATGTCTAACATATTTTTCCTTGCATCAATATTTAAATAGTTTTAAAAAGTTTGTTATTGTCTTTTTTTATATTTAATGCCACTTTCTTGAAAATAAAATATTTCTGAATCTGTGAATCTATGAATTGAATGTTATTTTTTGTATTTAAATAGTATTTGCACTGACATTCACCTAGTTATTTATTTTCCCAGTAGTGAACATTTTCCAAAATAAACATTCAAACTGTTTATATGAAAAGATTTCTTTCAATATTTTGAGACAAAATTCCTTTTAGGATATGCTGTGATCACTTCCTCCCCAACATTAGGCTAGAGATTTTAAGTTCAAATGCTCTTTTCTAAAACAAACAACTACCAGTAAATGATTTTAATACTTAATAAATTACATTGATGATAGTTTATTTTAAGTGAGAGTAGGTGGCTTATTAAATTTTGGTGTGGCATATAGATGTTCAAATATAACATAGGGTTGTAATTTAGCTCACAGTCTTGGAAAATTAAGCAAAACAGTAATGATCTTATTTTTAAATAAAGCATCGTTTACTGCATCTGATACATTTTTCACTCCTTATAGAAAATGGTGGTGAACAAGTATACTAAAACTCATTGTTGAATGGTTTTACTGGGATATCTTATGCATTGGTTCATTGTGAGAATTAAATTGATATTTAATGTGAAAATACATTTAAAAGTCCCAAGTTTTATTTGTCCATTTGTGTTGTACTATAGTACCATACAGCCATCAAATGGATTTTAAAATGTTTTCATTCACTTTCTTATTATAAATGTAGTATATATTCAGTGTAGAAATTTAAAAATATAGAAAAGCAAATGAGGCATATTAAGAAATCAGTCATGACTCTACTTTCCAGAAATAACCACTATTGACATTTTGATGTATTGCTTTTATTTTTTTCCTGTGTTTACCTCTATGTACGTGCATATATACATGCATGTGTTTGTGTACTATTATGTACACTACTTAACAACCTGCTTTATTATTCATATTCATATTCATATTCATATTATTTATAGCGATATGATTGTGAAGCAAGAAAAGGGCCTGGGACTATGGACATATTCAAAAGATACATCTTAAATGCTGAATTTTTAAGTTTTAGAAGCTAATTTTTGTTTGGTTTTGCCTGCATAAGAGTATACACGTGAAATTCTTCACAGGGCCTTCCTGGCAAGACCCATCCTGGGTCATTCAGAGGCTGTGCTCCTCAGTTACAGCTTTTTTGTTTCCTGGAAATCCTCAGATCCTCCTCTGTGATACCAAAATATCTGCTTTTTGCAACACCACACCTCACCATTGCCAACACGATCTGTTGTAATGAACTTGCATTTTTTTCTTTTCTTGTGTTTTCAGGGTCCTTAATCTCACTCACTTTTTCCTGAATCAAAGGTGTTTGATTTTGGCTTCAAGTTAATTTTCCATTTGTTTTATCTTAATGATTTCTGAGTATATTCAGTGATGATGCACTGGATTGTTCTATGTCATTCTTATTTATTTATTTATTTATTATTTTTTTAACATCTTTATTGGAGTATAATTGCTTCACAATGGTGTGTTAGTTTCTGCTTTATAACAAAGTGAATCAGTTATACATATACATATGTTCCCATATCTCCTCCCTCTTGCGTCTCCCTCCCTCCCACCCTCCCTATCCCACCCCTCTAGGTGGTCACAAACCACCGAGCTGATCTCCCTGTGCTATGTGGCTGCTTCCCACTAGCAATCTTTTTTTATGTTTGGTATTTCATTCTTGATCACACTTTAGAAGGACAGATCATTTAACTGTTCTGGGCCTCAAGTTCCTTATGATTAAAATGATGATTTTGGTCTTTTCTGGAGCTAACATGGAGTGTCTGTATGTCCATAGAAGCAGTATGGAAGAATAGAAAGAGCATGGGCTTTGCATCAAAGAAAGCTGAGTGCAGATCTCGGAGCTCTGTGACTTTGACTTTGCCGCTTACTGTTTTCAGACATGCATTTTCTTTTTCATTTATTTTCCTTTTTGCTCCTCTGATTGAATGAATTCCACTGCCTTGTTTTTGAGTTTGCAGATCCTTTCTTTGCTTTATCTAGTCTGCTGTCGAATGCCTCTTTGGAATTTTTCAGTTCAGTTCTTGTTTTCTTCAGTTATGTGTTTTCTCTCTGGTGCTCCTTTATATTTTTTATGTCTTTGTTGAAGTTCTCAATTTGTTTATACATTTTTCTCCTGACCTTGTTGAACATCATTATGACCACTATGTTGAACACTTTATCAGGTAAATCATTTATCTCCATTTCATTAAGATCTGTTTTGGGGTTTTATCTTCTTCTTTTGTTTGGAACATATTCTTCTGTTTCTTCTTCTTCTTTTTTTTTTTTTTTTTTTAAACTCTCTTTGATGAGCTCTGTGTCTTAGATAAAACAGCCACCTCTCCCAGTCTTGATGGAGAGGTCTTGTGTAGAAGAAGAACCTTATCTTTCAGCCTCACCTTAGTTTTTGGTTGTCTCTCAAACCTTTGTGATTGTCTAAGCGGCCTTCTTTGTTCTTGTTGGTTCCCAGTAGTTGAGGGTGTGCCTAAGACTGTCATTAGCCCAAAGGGAAGGATCTCAGTCAGCACCTAGATGCAGGCTGGTTGGAAGCTGGACCTTCAGGCAACAGCTTCAAAAATATGCACATAGACTTTTTTTTTTTTTTTTTTTTTTGCGGTACGCGGGCCTCTCACTGTTGTGGCCTCTCCCATCACAGAGCACAGGCTCTGGACGCGCAGGCTCAGCGGCCATGGCTCACGGGCCCAGCCGCTCCGCAGCATGTGGGATCTTCCCGGACCGGGGCACGAAACCCGTGTTCCCTGCATCGGCAGGCGGACTCTCAACCACTGCGCCACCAGGGAAGCCCCAGGCAACGACTTTTAATGTAAACAAACAGACCCTTTTCAGGGAAAGACTGGGAGGTGGGCATTTTTTTTTCTTTTCCTTCTGTGCTGAGCCCCAGGGGGACAGCTATGATAAGTCCTCAATAATCGTTAAGAACTGTTTGTTTATGGTAGTCTTCTGGGTCTTCTGGATGCAAACCCTGCTGGCTTTCAGAGCTCGGTGTTTTGGGATCCTGTCCCTGAGGTGGAAGTCTTAAAAGTTGGGATGCTAGATGTCAGGTCCACATCCTTCTGTCCTCAGGGAGAAACTGGGAATTGTGGGTTTCCTCTCAATTGTATGTTGCTGTGCCAGGAGTGAGGTTTATGGCAAGAGTGTGTCTCGGCTTTTCCTACCCATTTCCATGTGGGTTTTTTCTTGTTCACCCAATGTGTAGGAATCACTCAGCTAGTTTCTGGACTTCTTTCAGAGAGAATTTTTCCATGTGTAACTGTAGATTCGGCGTGTCTGTAGGGGGAGGTGAGTTCAGGAGACTCTGAGGTTGCCATCTTGGACTGGAACTCCCAAGCTTGTATTTTATTATGCATAAAAAGGGGGTATAGATGTTTTTGTGTTTGGCTACATATAACAGAACTGACTACAATGGCTTGAACAAACAAGGGGTTTACTTTTCTTATTTATCAAGATGTCTGGACATAGGTGGTCCAGAGCTGGTGAGCCTGCTCCTACATGTAATTATTACCTTGGGCTGCTCCACCATCCTTAGTGTGTGTTTTTCACCTTTGTGAGTGCACCGCCAAGCACAGTATCTGTATTCTAGGCAAGAAGAAGGGAAGGGTGGAGTTCAAAAGGGACATGCCAGGTGAATTTTCATGGGGAAAACAAACCTCACAACCCAAGAATTTTCCACTTCTGCTTCATTAGCCAGAGCTGTGACACAAGGTTATCCCCAGAAATGAGGGAATCTAGGGCATTATAGTTTTACTGAATATATTGACATCCTGAATAAAATCCTAGCTTGGCTAGTCAGAAAGAAGGTGGGAATAGATAATGTGTAGGCAATATCAATGTCTGCAATCAGGAAAAGTTAACTTCCATTGGTTGTTGAGATGTCATATGAAATGACACATGTGAGATACAGAATACATATTGGGCCCTCAAAGAATGACCTCTCCCTATTTTGTGGTTATTACTGTTTTACGCTTTAGTGACTATTTGCAATGATCATGAAAATGGTGCTTGAATGATTTAATTATTGTTACATTTAAAAATCCATATGTCTAAAAAATGTAAGAAATGTCTGTTTAAAAATCCATATGTCTAAAAAAATGTAACAAGTGTCTATATCCCAGCTTTTTTCCATCAGTTCTGGTTGTTATGCAATGTGGCTCAAGAATCAGATATCTCATTTTCATCTGATGTGTTAGATATTAAAAATAAAAACTAAATAAGTTGCAGAAATATGTATTCAATGATTGTAAATGTGAACAATCTAAATGAACAATAAAACCAAATTAACTTGGGGAAATGTTGAATACTTTGGGGAGTCTTAATATGGGAGAAAATCCTGTCAGTTAGAGTAAGTTATCCCTTGTGTAGTGTGGTTTCAGAGGAAACTGGAGAGCATATTTTCTTTGGAAATGCATCCTTACCCAAAATGATTTCCTTGAGTTCTTTTGTTAGTCTGCCATACACCTGATATGCCCATGGTTAGATTATGAGAATATATTTCCACAGTGTCCTTTGAAAATGTGTTAGCTGGAAGGAAATTCTGAGACATTAGTTATATATGTATATTACTAACTCAGCCTCTGCGCACCAGTGCTGAATCAAATCTTGGCGACAGAGTTTTGGGTGAAGTAGAAAAGAATAGCTTTATTGCTTTGCCAGGCAAAGCGGGGCACAGCGGGCTCCTGCCCTCGAAAACTGTGTGTCCCAACCCGGGAAGATTTGGTGAGGAGTTTTTATAGCAATGATTCAATGATGGTGTTGCTGATAAGGATCAGGGTGTGTGCAGGGCCTGTACTCTTTTAATCTGGTCTGGGTAATCTTTTGCAGAGCTTCTCTGGTTCCTTTAATCTGGCCTCAGGTGCCTTTCTCTGGTATGAAGAATGCTGACATCTTCCATTTGTTGGGCTTTAGTTCTCTAAAGAGCTTAAAGATATTGTCATGTGTATCCCTTGAGGAGGAACCAGGACCCTGCCCCAAGGCTGCACTATTGTTTCCTGACCGCTCCTCCCCTGTCTCTTCAACTGTTTGAAACTGCCCTTTGGAACTCAGGGAAGGTCATGGAGGCTGAACAGAAAGGCTCTCATGCCCAGGAGCCCTAGAGGGTCCTGCTCAGTTTCACAGTGAATAGGCTGCTATGAAACATGGTGGACACAAAGTCCATTTTTTTGGTTGGGGAAAGGAAGATTTGAAACTTAGGGGGAGGTCAGCATTATGAAGAGATTAGGAGGGACCAAAAGAGGGCAGGTGAGAATTAAAGTCAAACATCTAGAAGACATAAGCTTGTCTCTTCTTTCAACGCATCCACGTGCAATACTAACACTGAAGCACTTTGTTATTGTCACCTAGGTTCACGGAGTAGAAAGAATACTTGACTTAAATCCAACTCAAGGACTCTGATATTTGACAGGAACTATGAATCATTGCTCCATGAAATACTTTGAGGGCCATTCCAGATATGACCAGCGATACCTCAGAACTCCTTAGAGCCTTATACATGCCCTTCCCTACCCCCACCACTGCCATTACACACTGTGAAGGGAATATTTCATGGTTCCATGAATGTCTTTGCGATCATCAGAATGGTACCCTGGGGACTTCCCTGGTGGCATAGTGGTTAAGAATCCGCCTGCCAATGCAGGGGACACGGGTTCGAGCCCTGGTCTGGGTGGATCCCACATGCTGCGGAGCCACTAAGTCCGTGCACCACAACTACTGAGCCTGCACTCTAGAGCCCATGAGCCACAACGACTGAGCCCGTGCGCCACAACTACTGAAGCCCGTGTGCCTAGAGCCTGTGCTCTGCAACAAGAGAAGCCATCACAATGAGAAGCCCGTGCACTGAAACGAAGGGTAGTCCCCACTCACCACAACTAGAGAAAGCTGGCATGCAGCAACAGAGACACAACACAGCCAAAAAAAAAAAAAAAAAAAAAAAAAAAAAAAAGAATGGTACCCTGTAGACTTCCTGAATGTTCACATTTAAGACATTTCTCCAGGTTGATTGGAAGAGAGAGGTAACTTCTTTCATCTAGACTACTAAAAACTTGCAACCCAGAGTGTGGCGTTAGCGTAAATTTGCGTAGTCAGGAGAGTGGGGGCAATATTGAGTGGTCATGTAATTCATTAGACTAAAGTGCACTTTCTTCTATAAATCAGCTCCCTTGAAAGATTTAAATTAGATCTCAAATCCATTTGTTTTTTGTAGTCCTTGAAAATTTGTGTTTATGTTTATTTAGCGAACATTCTGTGGCATTTATAAAATGCCTTAAATGTAGGCATTTAAAATATTGACACATTTAATCCTTATTAGAGTCCAGTGAGTTGGGTTTTATTATGACCATCACTTAACAGTGGAGGAAACTGAGGCACAGAGAGGATGAGCAACTCGTTCAGATCACACAGCTAGCAGGCAAGAGAGCCGGCATTCAGACCATGCAGTCTGGCTCCAGGGCCCAAGCTCTAAGCCATTATTCTAGGCCTTGAGGAACATGCTTTCAGACTGATTCACAATCCTTCTTCTTAGTTATCTTTTGTCTTAAGATCCTCGGTATTCTGGAATTTTAACATAGAACATTTTGATAGTATTTTACCTACAGCTCATCTTGATTTCTTCACAATAGATCCACAGCCATGATGTCAAATTGATCAGGTGTTAGAGTTTATTTATTTAAGTAGCAGTATTTTCACTTCATTTTCCAAAGGCAAATGAAGATATAGAGTCTCTACATATTCCCAGAATTATATCACATCCTCTTATAACTTGCATGAAAATAATC
Organism: Lipotes vexillifer; assembly: GCF_000442215.2. Classification (NCBI taxonomy): domain Eukaryota; kingdom Metazoa; phylum Chordata; class Mammalia; order Artiodactyla; family Lipotidae; genus Lipotes; species Lipotes vexillifer. The sequence goes on from NW_006784237.1 coordinate 1,226,217, forward strand.
ACCACCCAAAAGCATTAAACATTTGGATATAAAAGCGAAAATCTAAGAAAAGCTTGCAATGGCAGGCAATAAACTATATGGTTAGTGTGTCAGTGGTTTTGTGTCATGATAAGTTTTATTGTGCAAAAAAAGACATTGTTTTAAAAACCTTCCTAATAGCAGAGGACACAGTTTTTATCTTCAATGAATTGACCATTTCTGTAACCTTTCGAATATTACTCATAGGGCAACTAGAGGGACCCAAGAGAGCTGAATGAGTCAGGAATGAGAATAAAAAATATAGACTTGAAAAATTACGTGTGTGTGTGTGTGTGTGTATGTGTGTGTGTGTGTGTGTGTGTGTGTGTGTGTGTGTGCGTATCTTTACCTTTTACCCAGAGATAATCATAGTTTGATTTTCTGGGTACCTCTGTGAAAAAGGATAGTGATCTTTTATTCTACATGAAGATGCGCCCCCATTTGCATTTAGAGGGCTAGTACTGTTGGAGCTGGCACTTACCAGCTCACAAGAGTGCTGAATGTTTGCAATTTTTCCCATTCTACATTCAGTGACTCGTGCTGTAGCTTGAAATTGGCCATGATGAGAGTATTTATACCATGGAAATCAGGGAGCAGTGGAAATCAGGGCTTTTTCTTTTTCCCCAGAGACAGTTGTCAAACATTTATGAACATACCACTGGGTGCTTGAATGCATAATGAATGCACAGTAGTTAAAATTTTCCCTCTAATAATTTTGAACAAAACAAACAGATAGACAATTGAGAGAAACACACCCTCTTTGACTTAGCTTTACTTATTTTTCATACAATTATTTTGTGATTCAAAGCCTATCTCAGGAGGAAGACAGTCCTAAGAACACAAAATTCACCTGTGAACTTTGTAACCAGACTTCCCCAAACGCAATCCCTATCAGCCTTGGAAAGCTTTGTCAGGAACAGAACCCTTATTGGGTTTTCATTTCCACTTTTCGCCAAACATTTTCAGAGAAAAATGACTTCCTCCTGAGTATCCATTAGCCCCCAGCACTGATGCTAATGAGCAAACTACAAGAAGCTGACGCGCAAATGGATGTGAGTCACCCATACACTTAGCCTGCCTGGCCTCCTGCGTCACCGCTGACACTGGTTCCTTCCCAGCCAGGCAAAAATCATGGTCTGTGTTTGTCCATTGCTGGGAGACAGCTGATCTGAAGGTGCCCCTTTAAAAGGATGCACTGATTCGTTCTTGTGAAATCATTCGTGCATCTACCTCCCCATATTGAGATTTGCATCCGGGTTGAAATGTACTTCAATGAATAAGATTAAGCTAAGAGAACAGACCCTTTTAAAAGGTATTGCTTAATCAAGAACAGAAAGCCAAAGAAATAGAATTGAGAGCAAGCCTGCTTTTTCTATACAAATATAAAGAAACATGCCATGAAGAGGCAGGTAAGACCAAGAACCACTAGGCAGCTAAGAGTAGAGAAACAGTAAATGCTACCCCATAAGAGCCTTGCTCTGTGGGATTTGTTTTGTGCCTTCCTAACTGCAGATGCTGCAAATGGAAGAAAGGAAGGAGAAGTCTGTGGCTCTAGGGCTTTCCTAGGAAAGCTTCACAGCATTGAATAGTCAACAAACAGCAGATGGTACAAAGATTTCTAATTAGCCTCTGGGAAGGCAGTGAAGCATTTTATCATAGTTTGATTTTCTGGGTACCTCTGTGAAAAAGGATAGTGATCTTTTATTCTACATGAAGATGCGCCCCCATTTGCATTTAGAGGGCTAGTACTGTTGGAGCTGGCACTTACCAGCTCACAAGAGTGCTGAATGTTTGCAATTTTTCCCATTCTACATTCAGTGACTCGTGCTGTAGCTTGAAATTGGCCATGATGAGAGTATTTATACCATGGAAATCAGGGAGCAGTGGAAATCAGGGCTTTTTCTTTTTCCCCAGAGACAGTTGTCAAACATTTATGAACATACCACTGGGTGCTTGAATGCATAATGAATGCACAGTAGTTAAAATTTTCCCTCTAATAATTTTGAACAAAACAAACAGATAGACAATTGAGAGAAACACACCCTCTTTGACTTAGCTTTACTTATTTTTCATACAATTATTTTGTGATTCAAAGCCTATCTCAGGAGGAAGACAGTCCTAAGAACACAAAATTCACCTGTGAACTTTGTAACCAGACTTCCCCAAACGCAATCCCTATCAGCCTTGGAAAGCTTTGTCAGGAACAGAACCCTTATTGGGTTTTCATTTCCACTTTTCGCCAAACATTTTCAGAGAAAAATGACTTCCTCCTGAGTATCCATTAGCCCCCAGCACTGATGCTAATGAGCAAACTACAAGAAGCTGACGCGCAAATGGATGTGAGTCACCCATACACTTAGCCTGCCTGGCCTCCTGCGTCACCGCTGACACTGGTTCCTTCCCAGCCAGGCAAAAATCATGGTCTGTGTTTGTCCATTGCTGGGAGACAGCTGATCTGAAGGTGCCCCTTTAAAAGGATGCACTGATTCGTTCTTGTGAAATCATTCGTGCATCTACCTCCCCATATTGAGATTTGCATCCGGGTTGAAATGTACTTCAATGAATAAGATTAAGCTAAGAGAACAGACCCTTTTAAAAGGTATTGCTTAATCAAGAACAGAAAGCCAAAGAAATAGAATTGAGAGCAAGCCTGCTTTTTCTATACAAATATAAAGAAACATGCCATGAAGAGGCAGGTAAGACCAAGAACCACTAGGCAGCTAAGAGTAGAGAAACAGTAAATGCTACCCCATAAGAGCCTTGCTCTGTGGGATTTGTTTTGTGCCTTCCTAACTGCAGATGCTGCAAATGGAAGAAAGGAAGGAGAAGTCTGTGGCTCTAGGGCTTTCCTAGGAAAGCTTCACAGCATTGAATAGTCAACAAACAGCAGATGGTACAAAGATTTCTAATTAGCCTCTGGGAAGGCAGTGAAGCATTTTATGTCCATGAGATACTAATGGAAACAAATTGTGATTTCAAGTTTCTGTTACTGAACGAACGATGCTGAAGCCTTGAGGAGTGGCTAAGCATTCACTGAGGGACATTTTTATTTTTAAGAATTATATTTATCAACCAGGAGGAGGTGGACATCATAAGGAAAAACTTTGATTCAGTGGGAGATTTGCAATGCTCAAGTCTAATTTATTTGTTTATATTCTTCTTGGTTCCCTAAATTATTTAAGTCACTCTTTGAAAGATGTGGAGGGAGCTTCAAGATGGCGGAGGAGTAAGACGCGGATATCACCTTCCTCCCCACAAATACATCAGAAATACATCTACATGTGGAACAACTCCTACAAAACACCTACTGAATGCTGGCAGAAGACCTCAGACCTCCCAAAAGGCCAGAATCCCCCCACGTATCTGGGTAGGGCAAAAGAAAAAATTAATTAAAAACAGAGACAATAGAATAGGGACGGCACCTGCACCAGTGGGAGGGAGCTGTGAAGGAGGAAAGGTTTCCACACACTCGGAAGCCCCTTCGTGGGCGGAGCTTGCGGGAGGCGGAGCGGGGAGCTTCGGAGCCGCGGAGGAGAGCGCAGCCACAGGGGCGCGGAGGGCAAAGCGGAGAGATTCCCGCACAGAGGAGCGGTGCCGACCGGCACTCAGCAGCCCGAGAGGCTTGTGTGCTCACC
>NW_006784237.1:1229913-1245173 GCF_000442215.2 Lipotes vexillifer
ACATAGCCCGAAGGGGTTAGTGCGCCACGGCTAGCCGGGAGGGAGTCCGGGAAAAAGTCTGGAGCTGCCTAAGAGGCAAGAGACCATTGTTTCCTGGTGCGCGAGGAGAGGGGATTCAGAGCGCCACCTAAACGAGCTCCAGAAACGGGCGCGAGCCGCGGCTATCAGTGCGGACCCCAGAGGCGGGCATGGGACGCTAAAGCTGCTGCTGATGCCACCAAGAAGCCTGTGTGCAAGCACAGGTCACTGTCCACACCTCCCCTTCCAGGAGCCTGTGCCACTGCCAGGGTCCCATGATCCAGGGACAACTCCCCCGCGAGAACGCACGGCGCGCCTCAGGCTGGTGCAACGTCCCGCCGGCCTCTGCTGCTGCAGGCTTGCCCCGCATCCGTACCCCTCCCTCCCCCTAGACTGACTGAGCCAGAGCCCCCCAATCAGCGTCTCCTTTAACCCCGTCCTGTCTGAGCGAAGAACAGACACCCTCAGGCGACCTACATGCAGAGGCGGGGCCAAATCCAAAGCTGAGCCCCCGGAAGCTGTGAGAACAAAGAAGAGAAATGGAAATCTCTCCCAGCAGCTTCAGAAGCAGCGGATTAAAGCCCCACAATCAACTAGAGGTACCCTGCATCTGTGGAATAATGAATAGACAACGAATCATCCCAAATCGAGGAGGTGGACTTTGGGAGCAACTGTAGACTTGGGGTTTGCTGTATGTGACTGACTTGTTTCTGATTTTTATGTTTATCTTCGTATAGTTTTTAGCACTTGATATCATTGATGGATTTGTTTATTGGTTTGGTTGCTCTTTTTTTTTTACTTAAAAAATTTTTTTATTTTAATAATTATTTTATTTATTTAATTTATTTTTTTCTTTCTATTTTTCTCCCTCTTCTTTTGAGCCATGTCACTGACAGGGTCTTGGTGCTCTGGGCTGGTGTCAGGCCTAAGCCTCTAAGGTGAGAGTGCTGAGTTCAGGACATTGGTCCATGACAGACCTCCTGGCCTCACATAATAGCAATCGGCGAGAGCTCTCCCAGAGATCTCCATCTAGCACTAAGATCCAGCTCCACTCAACGGTCAGCAAGCTCCAGTGCTGGACAACCCATGCCAAACAACTAGCAAGACAAGAACACATCCCCACCCATTAGCAGAGAGGCTGCCTAAAATCATACTAAGTTCATAGACACCCCAAAACACAACACTGGACACGACCCTGCCCACCAGAAAGATAAGATCCAGCCCCACCAAGCAGAACACAGGCACCAGTCCCCTCTACCAGGGAGCCTACACAAGCCCCTGAAACAACCTTACCCACTGGGGACAGACACCAAAAACAATGGGAACTACGAACCTGTAGCCTGCTAAAAGGACACCCCAAACACAGTATGTTAAACAAAATGAGAAGACAGAAATATGCAGCAGATGAAGGAGCAAGGTAAAAACCCACCAGACCAAACAAATGAAGAGGAAATAGGCAGTCTACCTGAAAAAGAATTCAGAGTAATGATAGTAAAGATGATCCAAAATCTTGGAAATAGAATAGAGAAAATACAAGAAACATTTAACAAGGACTTAGAAGAACTAGAGAGCAAACAAACGATGAACAACAAAATAAATGAAATTAAAAATTCTCTAGGAGGAATCAATAGAGAATAACTGAGGCAGAAGAATGGATAAGTGACTGGGAAGATAAAATAGTGGAAATAACTACTGCAGAGCAGAATAAAGAAAAAAGAATGGAAAGAACAGAGGACAGTCTCAGAGACCTCTGGGACAACATAAAATGCACCAACATTCGAATAATAGGGGTCCCAAAAGAAGAAGAGAAAAAGGGTCTGAGAAAATATTTGAAGAGATTATAATTGAAAACTTCTCTAACATGGGAAAGGAAAGCATCAGTCAACTCTGGGAAGCAGAGAGAGTCCTATACAGGATAAATCCGAGGAGAAACATGCCAAGACACATATTAATCAGACTATCAAAAATTAAATACAAACAAAAAATATTAAAAGCAGCAAGGGAAAAACAACAAATAACATACAAGGGAACCCCCATAGGTTAACAGCTGATCTCTCCTCAGAAACTCTACAGGCCAGAAGGGAATGGCAGGATATATTTAAAGTGATGAAAGGGAAAAACCTACAACCAAGATTACTCTACCCAAAAAGGATCTCATTCAGATTCAATGGAGAAATTAAAACCTTCACAGGCAAGCAAAAGCTAAGAGAATTCAGCACCACCAAACCAGCTTTACAAGAAATGCTAAAGGAACTGCTCTGGGCAGGAAACACAAGAGAAGGAAAAGACCTACAATAACAAATGCAAAACAATTAAAAAATGGTAATAGGAACATACATATTGATAATTACCTTAAATGTAAATGTATTAAATGCTCCAACCAAAAGACATAATCTGGCTAAATGGATACAAAAACAAGACCTGTATATACGCTGTCTATAAGAGACGCACTTCAGACCTAGGGACACATACAGACTGAAAGTGAGGGGATGGAAAAAGATATTTCCTGCAAATGGAAACCAAAAGAAAGCTGGAGTAGCAATTCTCTTATCAGGCAAAATAGACTTTAAAATAAAGACTATTACAAGAGATGAAGGACATTACATAACGATCAAGGGATCAATACAAGAAGAAGATATGACAGTTGTAAATATTTACACACCCAACATAGGAGCACCTCAATACATAAGGCAAATGCTCACAGCCATGAAATGGGATATTGACAGTAACACAATAATAGTAGGGGACTTTAACACCCCACTTTCACCAATGGACAGATCATCCAAAATGAAAATAAATAAGGAAACACAAGCTTTAAATGGCACATTTAACAAGATGGACTAATTCATATTTATAGGACATTCCATCCAAAAACAACAGAATACACTTTCTTCTCAAGTGCTCATGGAACATTCTCCAGGATAGATCATATCTTGGGACACAAATCAAGCCTTGGTAAATTTAAGAATATTGAAATTGTATCAAGTATCTTTTCTGACCACAACACTATGGGACTAGATATCAATTACAAGAAAAAAACTGCAAAAAGTACAAACACAATACACTACTAAATAACCAAGAGATCACTGAAGAAATCAAGGAGGAAATCAAAATACACCTAGAAACAAATGACAGTGAAAACACGACGATCCGAAACCTACGGGATGCAGCAAAAGCAGTTCTAGATGGAAGTTTATAGCAATACTATCCTACCTTATGAAACAGGAAACATCTCAAATAAACAACCTAAACTTACACCTAAAGCAATTAGAGAAAGAAGAACAAAGAAACCCCAAAGTGAGCAGAAGGAAAGAAATCAAAGATCAGAAATAAATGAAAAAGAAATGAAGGAAACGATAGCAAAGATCAATAAAACTAGAAGCTGGTTCTTTGAGAAGATAAACAAAATTGATAAACCATTAGCCAGACTCATCAAGAAAAAGAGGGCAAAGACTCAAATCAACAGAATTAGAAATGAGAAAGAAGTAGCAACTGACACTGCAGAAACACAAAGGATCATGAGCGACTACTACACGCAGCTATATGCCAATAAAATGGACAACCTGGAAGAAATGGACAAATTCTTAGAAAAGTACAACCTTCCGAGAATGAACCAGGAAGAAATAGAAAATAGAAACAGACAAATCACAAGCACTGTAGCTGAAACTGTGGTTAAAAATCTTCCAACAAACAAAAGCCCAGGACCAGATGGCTTCACAGCCAGGTTCTATCAATCATTTGGGAAAGAGCTAACACCTTTCCTTCTCAAACTCTACCAAAATATAGCAGAGGGAGGAACACTCCCAAACTCATTCTACGAGGCCACCATCACCCTGATACCAAAACCAGACAAGGATGTCACAAAGAAAGAAAACTACAGGCCAATATCACTCACGATTATAGATTAAAAAAAATCAGTAACAAGGTACTAGCAAACAGAATCCAACAGCACATTAAAAGGATCATATGCCATAATCGAGTGCAAGGAGTGCAAGGATTCTTCAATATACACAAATCAATCAATATGATACACCATACTAACAAATTGAAGAATAAAAACTATATGATCATCTCAATAGATGTAGAAAAAGCTTTTGACAAAATTCAACACCCATTTATGATAAAAACTCTCCAGAAAGTGGGCCTAGAGGGAACCTACCTCAGTATAATAAAGGCCGTATACAACAAACCCACAGCAAACATCATTCTCAGTGGTGAAAAACTGAAAGCATTTCCTCTAAGATCAGGAACATAGTTTTGGAAGTCCTAGCCACGGTAATCAGAGAAGAAAAAAATAAAAGGAATACAAATTGGAAAAGAAGAAGTAAAACTGTCACTGTTTGCAGATGACATGATACTATACATAGATAAACCGAAAGATGCCACCAGAAAACTACTAGAGCTAATCAATGAATCTGGTAAAGTTTCAGGATACAAAATTAATGCACAGAAATCTCTTGCATTCCTCTACACTAACAAAGAAAGATCAGAAAGAGAAAGTAAGGAAACAATCCCATTCACCACTGCAACAAAAAGAATAAAATACCTAGGAATAAACCTACCTAAGGAGATAAAAGACCTGTACTCAGAAACTATAAGACGCTGAACAGGAAAAAAAAAAAAAAAAAAAAAAAAAGATGTGACACAAGCAAGTGAGCTAATTGAACAAAAGAGAAAACAAAGATGAAAAAGTAATAAATATGGGAAGAAGCTAGTTCACAGTTTGCATGGTTGAGGCGGCCCTTACATGCACTAGAGGTGGGGCATGGAGTCTGCTTTGAGCTTTTAGGAAATCAAGGTAGGAGGACAATATGATGAATTATTCCTTCAGTGTCTCTAGGATGAAAACAAACCAGTTGCTCAGGCAAAGCACTGCTATTCTACACTGAGTAGTAAGAAAAATTTTTCTGAAAAGGTCAGTAAACATTTACAAGTTGGGAGGGACTCTGTGTAATAACAAGTATTTGGATCTGATGGGCATCACCTGTAATTAATTTCTTGAAGGACTTTACATTAAAGATATGATGACTAACATTTTAGTACTAAAAGTGCCAAAAGTTATACTTAAAAATGCCTACAAAAGAAACTCACCCCCAAATGGGAGTAAATCTAAATGGAAAGCATTTTATTTTATTTAATTTTTTATTTTAGTATAATTACTATAGAATATTACATGTTACAGGTGTACAGTATAGTGATTCACAGTTTTAAAGGTTATATTCCATTTATAGTTTTCATAAAATATTGGCTCTATTCCCCATGTTGTACACTATATCTTTTGGTTTATTTTGGACCTAATAGTTTGTACGTCTTATTCCTTTACCCCTATACTGCCCCTCCCCCCGCCACTGGTAACCCCTGGTTTGTTCTCTATATCTGCAAGTCTCCTTTCTTTTTGTTATATTCACTAGTTTGCTGTATTTTTTAGATTCCACATATAAGTGATATCAAAAACATTTTAAATGTTTAGCAAAATTAATGGAAGGAACCTTCTTCTATGATTTGTAAAGTGACATGTCAATCTAAACTGAGTAATAGTAAAAATTACTCAGTACTGCAAAGATGGGTAGGCTTTAGAAGCAGGTCTTTTATTATTACAAAACCTCCCCGGCAGTTGTAACTGTGTGCACTCTGAAGAATCAAAGCGACACAAGCCTGAACCACAGCTCTCTTCACAGAACACTCTTCTTTCTTATCCAACTTCTCATTTTAAACTGAAAGGGGCTGCCTATTTGTGAGGCAATCTTTATCCTTATCCCTGCCAGTTCATTCTCTTTTTCTCTTTGGTATGAGGACCGTTATAGACTGAAACTCATCAAGGACCCAGCTGTGCATTTAAATGTTGATGGTTAAACAACCGTTTACTTTTCTCTTATTTTATCCTGCATTCAACTGTTATCTTGCCACTTAAGCCCATACTTTAAAACAACCTGCAAGATGGATTCAACCATACCTTCAGGACCACAAAAATATGATCCAGTGGTTCTTCATGTCGACTAAAGTTATGGGCTAGGGAAGGAGAAAGGGAGCTATTGATCATGAACAGGTGGGGGTTAAGAACACCTTGACAAAGAGGGGACACCTTCCTTTTACACAGGAGGGATAGAAGAGGTTGAGTGGACTTTGAACAAGACTGGATGGTGCAGCCAGGAGGAAAAACAAGAGATTCTGACCAGATGGTTTCAACATACAATATAAAACTCAGAGCTACTCTATTGCTTTTCAGGCCCTGTGAGGTCAAGGGTACCTGAAGGCTTGCTGAAAGTGCCAGTTTCTGAGCCCTGGAACCCAGAGATTCTGAACTAGAAGATTAGGGAGGCCAGGGACAATGGTGGAAGGGCAAGGAGAGGGGCACAAAAATACAATTTTCAGGTATACTTTAAGTTGATCCAATGTAGGTGATTCCCAGATGCTACTTTATTTTATATCCTTTTCCCTTTTATGCCAGTGCCATTATTCTTATTATATTCCTTGAGTTCATGACTATAGAAAACTTTACTTTTGATTCTAAACTCTGTACCTTCAGAGCTAACCTGTGTCATCCCCTTTTTCACCATCTTCTCTATCTATCTATTCAATATCTGTCTGTGTCTCTCTTTTATTTCCTGAAAAGGGTACCTATGTTATATTTGGCTTTTTTATTCTTTTTCTTTCATTTACTAACACATCTTGGAGTTCCTTCTATAATAGCACATACATACCTGGACCATTCTTTCAGTGGCTGCATATGATTATATAATTAGATGTACCAAACATTATTTAACCATTGCTTTAATAATATAAATTTAGACTGTTTTAATTTTTTTTTTTTTTCGGTATATGGGCCTCTCACTGTTGTGGCCTCTCCCGTTGCGGAGCACAGGCTCCGGACGTGCAGGCTCAGTGGCCATGGCTCACGGGCCCAGCTGCTCTGCAGCATGTGGGATCTTCCCGGACCGGGGCATGAACCCATGTCCCCTGCATTGGCAGGCGGACTCTCAACCACTGCGCCACCAGGGAAGCCCAATTTTTTTGTATTTTAAGAGACCATACAATGAACATCCATGTGCTGGGCCTTGGTGAACTTTGAGAGTATGTCTATAAAGTCTTAGAAATCTGACTACTGAATAAAAAGTTTTGGTTAATAATTCAAAAATTTTCTTCAAAATGTTTAATCTAAATCATATTTCCACTTGAAGTAGATAAGAGTGCCTTTTCCCCAAGCTTCATCAGGATTGTGTTGCAGGAAGGGGGACCCCTTCCAGGGCCCGAGAGTGGGCTCTTGTCTAACACTCAGAAATGAATTGTCCAAGGAGACATGTGCTGACAAAGCAAGAGACGTTATTGGGAAGGGGCACCTGGGTGGAGAGCAGGAGGGTACGGGAACCCAGGAGGACCTCTCTACCAAGTGGCTCGCAGTCTCGGGTTTTATGGTGATGGGGTTAATTTCCGGGTTGTCTCTGGCCAATCATTCTGACTCAGCATCCTTCTTGGTGGCGCACGCATCACTCGGCCAAGATGGATTGCAGCGAAGAGGATTCTGGGAGGTTGGTAGGACATATGGACTGGCGTCTCCTTTTGAATTTCCCAAATTCTTCTGGTTGGTAGTGGCTTGTTAGTCCATGTTTCTTGCCAGGGCCTCCTGTGGTAAAATAACCCATGCAAAAGGTTATTGTGGTGCCTGGCCAGGGTGGGTGGTTTCAGTCAGTGTTTTCCCTTAAAACTGGATATGATCAATCTTAAAAATTTTTGCCAATCAGAGAAAAAGATTTTTCATTTTTATTTGTATTTCTTTAATTACGAACAAGAAAGATTTTTTTTATTGTTCATAAACCTATTATATTTAAAAAATATGTAACTCATATATCTGTGACCATTTTTCTTTTGAGTTGCTTATTTTTTAATAGTTTTATAAAAGTGCTTAGAAATTAACAAACGAATCCTTTGTTATGCCATCTAGGTTGAAAAACACTTTTTAAAAGCACTTCGTTTCTAGATTTTTTGATGATGGCCATTCTGACTGGTGTGAGAGGATATCTCATTGTAGTTTTGATTTGCATTTCTCTAATGATTAATGATGTTGAGCATTCTTTCATGTGTTTGTTGGCAATCTGTATATCTTCTTTGGAGAAATGTCTATTTAGGTCTTCTGCCCATTTTTGGATTGGGTTGTTTGTTTTTTTTGTTATTGAGCTGCACCATCGTAAAGCAATTATACTCCAATAAAGATGTAAAAAAAATAATAAAAGCACTTTGCTTTTGCATTTATTTTCTATTGTCTAAAATATAGAACAGTCTATCAAGAAATGTGAAGGGTCTTTAATTTTACCCTGCTTTTAATCTAACTGCCATAGTTTCATAAATGCTGGTAGAAGAATGAGTCTCCTCGGTCAGAGATGAGGGACAAAAGCAGTAGCAAAAGTGTCAGCACTTTTGGGTGATTTCCCTGAGCCCCAGTTCTCACAGGTGACACAGAAATGGACAGATGACACTTGCATAGACAGTGGGATGCAGTATAGGAGGGGAACCCTGAGCTTAGGGAAACTTAGTATATTATAATGGGCAGCAAGCATGTCTGCTCTTTGCTCTAAAGCATGGTTTCTGAACCTCGTCACCACTGACATTTTGGGCCAGACTATTCTTTGTTGTGGGAGTTTATCCTATGCATTGTAGGATATTTAGCAGCATCCCTGGTCCACTGGATGCCAGTATTACCCTTAGTCACGACAATCAAAAATATCTCTAGACATTGTCAAATGTTCCCTGACAGAGAAATCACCCTTGGTTGAGAACAAAGATGTGTCATCTGTAGAGACGTGATTACTATGTGTCTCGGTGTGTTTCTCCTTGGGTTTATCCTGCCTTGGACTCTCTGTGCTTCCTGGACCTTGGTGGCTATATCCTTTCCCATGTTAGGGAAGTTTTTGACTATAATCACTTCAAATATTTCCTTGGGTCCTTTGTCTCTCTCTTCTCCTTCTGGGACCACTACAATGCAAATGTTGGTGCATTTAATGTTGTCCCAGAGGTCACTTAGGCTGTCTTAATTTCTTTTCATTCTTTTTTCTTTATTTCGTCCTGTGGCAGTGATTTCCACCCTTCTGTCTTCCAGATCACTTATCCATTCTTCTGCCTCAGTTATTCTGCTACTGATTCCTTCTAGTGTATTTTTCATTTCAGTTATTGTATTGTTTGTTCTTTTATTTTTCTAGGTCTTTGTTAAACATTTCTTGTATCTTCTCGATCTTTGCCTCCATTCCTTATCTGAGGGCCTGGATCATCTTCACTATCATTATTCTGAATTCTTTTTCTGGAAGGTTGCCTATCTCCACTTCATTTGGTTCTTTTTCTAGGGTTTTATCTTGTCCCTTCATCTGGCATATGGTCCTGTGCCATTTCATTTTGTCTATCTTTCTGTGAATGTGTTTTTGTTACACAGGCTGCAGGATTTTAATTCTTCTTGCTTCTGCCGTCTTTCATATGTTATCTTATAAGTATTTTTTTCATGGAGGTGAGACCATAGGGACACATCTATTTACAATCTTTCTCATAAAATACCATATGCTCTACAATGTAAATGGCCTCTTCTGTCTTCTCTATAGAATTTTCCTTTTGACAATAACCTTGTGCCAAGTGGAGTGTTGTTTTGGGGAAGAGCAAAGAAGGACATCAAGTTTCCGCTGATATGTGGACTACCAGCTTTCAGATAAAAGAGATATAGTCCCTTAATTTAAAATGTCTCTCCTTGGGCTTCCCTGGTGGCGCAGTGGTTGAGAGTCTGCCTGCCGATGCAGGGGCCGCGGGTTCGTGCCCCGGTCCGGGAAGATCCCACATGCTGTGGAGTGGCTGGGCCCATGGGCGATGGCCGCTGGGCCTGCGCATCCGGAGCCTGTGCTCTGCAGTGGGAGAGGCCTGCGTACCAAAAAAAATAATAAATAAATAAAATAAAATGTCTCTCCTTATAAACACTATGTAAATATTGTACAAATATTTTAAGAATGTTGACATGGGAGGCCAATTTATTAGGCTGCTCAGAGATGCAACTTATTTCAGTTCTTGAGGGAATTAAAAGTAGAAGAAATTAGTTGGTATGAATAGTCAGTAGAGGGATGAGGAAAGAAATAAGGTAACATTTAGGTCTTGGAGGTGTTATAGGTAAGGCACAAAAGGTGTTGTTGCAAATCAAATCCCATATTTTAATCTGAGCGTATATTTTACAGTATTTTTTCAGCTTTTAGGAAAATTGCTACATTTAAGGTATTTCCAAACCTTGGAAATATTATATTTTGATTAATCAATTTTTTTAAACTTCTAAATATATTCCCAACTTACTTCTGTTGGATACCATGCTCAAGTTTATCTATTTTTTCTTTTTCTGAAAATATTTGTTAGGAACAGATATAGGAGATGTTTACTTCCAGATGGCATGTTAGTTTATGGCAGCCCACTGCTTTCATGGAGGCAACTGAATAAGGCCAGATAAATAATAACATGATACTTTTAAAGAAATCAGAGGACATTGAAAACAACAAGGACTAGATGAACCGAACTGTCCGAGGTGAAAGAATTTTCCGAGATGAGCTGATCATGTCCATTGGACTTGCTGGGGGAAAGAGAAACCAGCCATGCTTTCACTGATCATTCAGGGCTGGTGTCACAAACTGGAAACAAGAGAGACCATGGAAGGGACAGGTGGCTCTTTCCACTGGATATTTACCAAGTTCTAGTACTGTGAGGAGGTAGGCTGGAACTATTACAAGGTACAGTGAAACCTCCCAGTCTCACGGTGCTTTTAGGAAACAAGACTTATTACAGGTGGTGTCTAGAATTGGGACAGAGCTAATATCCTTTTTAAGACATTTGCTAGAGTTTGGAGGTGGGTGGGGGTTGGAGGGCAGAGGGCCAAGCTATAAGATTCTGCAGGGGCGATCTAGATCTGGATCTTCCTAGGAATCTCAGGACTATCTCAATTGCACTCTTAATCAAAATCCAGGAAGGGTTCCATCTTAGAAAGAGAGAAAGCTAGATATAGACAGAGATTTATTACAACTGAAACTCATTCCCAACAGGATCAGTGTCTGATTTGAATTGAGTTCATCAGATCTTTATCCTGTCTATCTGAAAGGAGTGGGGGAAATTCTGTCTTATAGTAGATAACACCATTTGGAACCTATACAGTTCTTTTATTTACACTACGTCCTGCATGCAATAAACAATTATTAGACATATGACAAGGCAAGAATATATGGCTGATAATCAAGAAAAAAAACACAGATGATATAAACAGACTCTCGAGTCACCCAAATATTTGATTTAGGGGAGAAGGAAAAGTCAGGATGTTTGCAGTTGACTTAGGAAAGCAGAGACTCGAAAGAACCTAGCTCCCATCCTTGCAATAATGAAAAACCCAACAACAAAAAAGTTTTTAGGTTTTCTTGAAGCTCTCAGAGAGCTTGTATGGATGAACACTTCATAAAAGAGGATATCCAAATGGCCAATAAACATATGGATAGGGGACTTTATTGGTTATGCCCACAAGAATGCTGTGCAGTATTGCTATTCTAGACCAATTTAGTGGTCTGTAACAATCAAAGGTTTTTACTGGTCTTGTGTCTGTGATCAGCTACAAGATGGCGAGGCAGCTCTGCTCACCTTGCCTGGGCTCACTCATGTGTCTGAGGGTTTCTGGCTGTCAGCTGAGGCTATCAGGGCACTTGACTCTGTACTATAGCTGACTAGCCTGGACCTGTTCTTACAGCAGCGGCAGAGGCACAAGAGCGAGAACAGAAACAAACAAGGCTTTGCAACTAGTGCACGGTAACCTGTTCATTGTATAGACTATTGACTATTGACTATATAGTCAAGCTCAAATTCAGGGGATGGGTAGATAGACTCTGGCCTCTGGTGAAACTGCAAAGTCACGAGGTAGAGGGTATCATTACAGATGTGGGTAAGGAATGATGCTACTGATGCAGTCTATCGGTGTGCTCTTCTCTCTTTGGCGTTTTTTTTTTTTTTTTTTTAAACGTGCATGTTTTATTTATTTATTTATTTATTTATTTATTTATTTGGCGCATTGGGTCTTCGTTTCTGTGCGTGGGCTTTCTCTCGTTGCGTCAAGCAGGGACTACTCTTCATTGCAGTGTGTGGGCTTCTCATTGCCGTGGCTTTCTCTTGTTGTGGAGCATGGGCTCTAGGCACATGGGCTTCAGTAGTTGTGGCATGCAGGCTCAGTTGTTGTGGCTCTCGGGCTCTAGAGCGCAGGCTCAGTAGTTGTGGCATGTGGGCTTAGTTGCTCCACAGCATGTGGGATCTTCCCGGACCAGGGATCGAACCCATTTCCCCTGCATTGGCACGAGGATTCCCAACCACTGCGCCACCAGGGAAGTCCCTCTTTGGCCGATTTTATGCTCTCCCACTCAAGACTGGCTTCCCAAAGGATAAAGAACAAGTCTGTCTCTAGCTCTTGAACTTTACATCCTGTATCTTCCACATCAGAGATGGGTTGGCCATCTTCCTTTTGTTCCAGCTAGGAAAATCTCTGGAGAATGATCCTGACTGGGCTGACTTGGCTCTCTGTCTAAAGCTCCCCCTTTCAACATTTTGGCCAGAGATTTGAGGTCATGGAATAAGTCATGATTCTGATCACCATATCTCTCTCTTTGTTTCTGGAACATTCTCAGTAAAAGGAAAATCATTGTAACCAAATGCATCCAGTTAATTTTTATTTATAATATTCTGTGTCTAAAGAATCCAAAATATTTAGCAGCTGTAATTGGAACAGTGCCTGACATTTAGTTATTTGATAAATCTGGTTGGATGTGTTTCATTCAACAAATATTTGAGTTGAATGATTGTTATTTTCCAAGCACAGTATAAGGTTTTCAGGATAAGTTAGAAAGTTAAGACAACAAAGTCCTTCTTGAAGCTTATATATGTTGTGAGGGATAAGTGGATGAGTATGTTGGGTCTATATAGAGAAACCCAAAAATTCTGAAAAACTTGATTTGGGGGTAATTTAGGTTGCATAGTTATAATAGGTCATTCAAAAGCACAACTCTGGTATGACTGAAAATGTAGATCTTCTGTGAGACACTTCTCTCATACTATTTATTAAGTTACACAAAGTACTTATACTGAAAGAATACACATAAAATCACTTGAATTGAATTTGCTTTTCTTCCTAATATAAATATAACTTTTTAATTGAGGATCCACAACACAGAGGGGGTAAAATATATTTATTTTCTCTAATCCTGCTCCTAGCTCTGCCCTGGTAAATTATTTGCTTCCAATCCTTTAGTGAAATAATGAGCAGATTTCATAAATTATTTTTATTACTTTTGAATCTTATGAATCCATTCACTATAGTTCAAATTCTGATTTCAAATTTCATCAAAGATTGACCTCCTCTTTGCTATTGGCTGCAAAAATGCCTGAAGGCAATCTATTAGGAGGACACTGCAGAGACAAAATGACCCTCACCCAAAATCTGGTTCAGACTGGTGATACCACACATGCACAAAGAGGTTAATTACAATGTAATGAGGCTTTACAGAGAGAGCAGGAAAGCTTCCAAGCATGTCCAAAAAAATGGCCTAAGAGAGCAGGGAAAGGAGAGTGGCTTGGGTTTTTATTGTGGTTAGGGAGTGGAGCTGGGGTGAGGTTCCCTTGAGGATAGGGGCTTACGTGGTTTGAACTTCCTGCTGGCACCAAAGAAGGAAGCACGTGGGCTTTTGTATCAGCTTGCCAATTGGGGGGCAGAAAGGAAGGAGGAGTGGTGGGGCCTGACTGCTATTGGCAGTCAAACACCAAAAATGAAGTCAGACTCTTTATTGACAGTCTAAGCAAGATTCTTTTCTCTCTTTTTTTTCTGCTCCTCCACTTGGGAGAAAGGGCAAAGAGAGAGAGAGAGAGAGAGAGAGAGAGAGAGAGAGAGAGAGAGAGAGAGAGATTAAATAGAAGAATAGAGTCTTTAAAGTAATCTGAGTTCATTCTAAACAAATGACACAGAAACAATTATTAAACAACTTTAACGTAACTCAATAGCAAAACCCCAAATAATTTGATTTAAAAAATGGACAGAGAATCTGAATAGATATTTTTCCAAAGAAGACATACAGATGCCCAGCAACTACATGAAATGATGCTCACCATCACTGAAATCATCAGTGAAAACCAATTAGAACCACAATGAGATATTACCTCACACCCATTACAACAGCTATCCTCAAAAAGACAAGAGATAACAAGTGTTGGTGAGGAAATGGAGAAAAGGGAACCCTCGTATGCTGTTGGTGGGAACGTAAATTGGTGTAGCCACAATGGAAACGAATATGAAGGCTCCTCAAAAAAACTAAAGATAGAACTACAAGTTTGTTCTCTATAACTCTGTTTCTGTTTTATGCCTGTTTATTTTTTAAGATTCCACACATAAGTGAAATCACACAATATTTGTCTTTCTCTGTCTGACTTACTCACTTAGAATAATACCATCTAGGTGTATCCATGTTGTCACAAATGGCAAGATTTCATTCTTCTTTATGGCTGAATAGTATTCCATTATATATATATATATATATATATATATATATATATATATACACATCAAATCTTCTTTATCCACATCTTTATTGATGGGCATTTAGGTTGCTTCCATATCTTGGCTATTGTAAATAATGCTACAATAAATGTAGGGGTGCATGTACCTTTTCTAATTAGTGTTTACATTTTCTTCAGATACATACCTAGGAGTGGAATTGCTGGATCATATGATAGTTCTATTTTTAATTTTTTGAAGGCTCTCCATACTGTTTCCCATAGTGGCTGCACCGCTTTACTTTCCCACCAAGAGTGCAAGAGGATTCCTTTTTCTCCACATCCTTGCCAACACTTGTTATTTTTGTCTTTGAGATTGTTAGGAGAAAGGTGCTTCATAAATCGAAGTAGTTGCTATTAGTCATCATCATCATAATAATAAACTTGGTGTTGGAGAAATCATAAAAAAATAAAATAAAATGAATGCCTCCAATGTGTAGGTCATGAAAATAGGACAATATGCCACATTTTGTCAGTGAGTGGCCAGAATATTTATATGCAAACTCAGATATGAGGACTGGCCATTTTTTAAACATCTTCTATGGATCAGGCACTGTACTAGGAGCTGTACATACATGACCTTGTTTAAACTTTAACCTAAGGTAGGGGGTCTTATCATCTTTCTACAGATGAAAGCAAAATAGAGTTTCAAAAAGAGGGAAAGA
>NW_006784237.1:1245183-1249486 GCF_000442215.2 Lipotes vexillifer
GAGAGATGGAATAGAGACAGAGATAGAACTAATGCCTATTTTAATCACCTGGCTGATAAGAGCTAAAGCTGGGATTTAACCCCAAATATGTGTCCCCCCATCTTGCCTCTCTAGAGGGAACCAGAGAAGTAAAAACATCACTTACCTTCCAACATGACTATGACCCAGTAATGATTTTGGAAAATGGTAGTCTGTGAAACCCACTAACTCAGGTCCTGCTCCCCTGGCTTTTGTACTCTGGGTGCCTGTATTTGTGAAGGAGAGGCTGAAATAGCTCCATTCCTTCTCCAGAAAAATTTCTGGTTATAAGCCAATTTAGAGAAAACAAATTGTCCACTTAGACTGCTGCAGTACATAAAATATTCACCATTCAACTGTCACTTATCTTGAGCGAGTTTTTAATGGGCTAAGGTACTGGGAAGATAAAATTTATCTTGAACTCTATTAATAAACTGAAGAGACCATATCTAAGAGTTACTGAGCTGATGACGTCAGTAAACATCAGAAAGGAGAGGCTAAGGTGTGGAAGTGGTGACGGTAGCCAGAGGCATACCAGGAGAGAGGGGGGACCCACTAAAGAAAAACTTTGTCTACCGCTTTGTGGAAATTGTTTATTTTCACTTGCAGAGTGTAAAACACTTAATATTTGAGGAAAACAGTGTCAGCACAATGGCTGAACGCACTCAGTAAAAGAGCATAGAGTTTTTAATCTTGTTAGACCTATGTGTTAATTAGAGATTTGCCGTTAAAAATTTATAGGACCATTGGAAAACTCTTCATCTCCTTTGAAATTGGGACAACTCCATATGTTAGGGTTGTGAATCTTTGTACTAATTTTATGAGTGTTTATATAATATGCTTTCAGTAAATGTTTGTTCCATTTCATTAACAACACAGTAGTGTCATAAGTCCTTGTTTTGTTTCCTAGAGTATAATTTTTTTTTAATGTTAGCTTTGAGTCACCAAGGTTTTATAAAAGCTCCACGATTAAGTTCCAAATTTATTTTCTTCCCTTGGCTTTTATGGGAAGTTTTCCCAATGTCTCAGTGAACAAGTCCAAGTGTGATATCCAAGTTCTTTGAGAAAATGAAGCTGTTTATCTGCTATATATATTCTTCTTAGGAGTTATGAGCCTTCAGAACAAATTTAGCAGATTTTGTTGTAGATATTACAGACACAGGAAAACCTAGCTTGCTAATCCACAGACAGGTCATTTAAACATTTTGAACAGAATTTAAAAATCAACATTAATTAAGGATATTAGCATATGGTAAAACATTATTACCATATTTAGGAGCTGTTGAACTAGGTATATTTCAAATAGAGATTCACATTCAGAATTAAAATGGATTCTGTGTTAAATAATGATCTCCCTGAGTGGGTCACACGTTCTTCCATCAAGGAAAGGTAGTATAATATAGAGGAAGCAGCAGAGAGTTTTGAAGTAAAAAACCTGGTCTTGAGTTGGCTCCATAATTAATAGTTGA
This sequence comes from Lipotes vexillifer, assembly GCF_000442215.2. Taxonomy (NCBI): domain Eukaryota; kingdom Metazoa; phylum Chordata; class Mammalia; order Artiodactyla; family Lipotidae; genus Lipotes; species Lipotes vexillifer. The sequence goes on from NW_006784237.1 coordinate 1,246,671, forward strand.
GTGCCTTTAGTTTAGATACCTACCCTTCTGCAAGCCTTGGTTTATCATCTATTCCAACTTGGTTACTGTGAGGATCAAATAAATAAAAAAGCATTTATGTAGAAAAGTTTAATATTATTGTTAAAATCATCCCAAAGAGCAAAATATCATGAATCTTGAGGAACCAAGGTAATGGTGGCAACCAGTAGGATGGAGGGGAAATGTGAGAGTTAATCCAAGATGCATTTTAAAACAAAATAAAAGTCAACTCTCTGTCATCTTGGGTTCTATAGCTTCATCCCTGGTGTGAGAAATTGAGTAATAAAGCTGATTAGCACTGATTCACATTGACGGTGAGAAGACCCAAGCCTTGGGGCTGGGCTGATGGGGAGACAGCAGAAGAACCTCTTCCCCTTCCCATGTCCCTTTTACAAGAGCATCTGGAGGGATGGTTCAGAGCACTGCAGGCTGCTTATAGGTGATGACAGTCGGTGCGAACTAGCCCCTACAGTAAGTCCCCTACATACGAACGAGTTCTGTTCTGAGAGCGTGTTCATAAATCAATTTTATTTGTAAGTCCAATGAAGTTAGCCTAGGTACCTGCTAACAAAGTCGGCTATATAGTACTGTACTGCAACAGGTTTATAATACTTTTCACACAAATAATACATAAAAATCAAACAAGAAAACCCATTTAAAATCTTACAGTACAGTACCTTGAGAAGTACGGTAGTACAGTACAACAGCTGGCATCCAGGGGCTGGCATCGAGTGAACAGGCAAGAAGAGTTACTGACTGGAGGAGGGAGAGGAGATGGGATAGTATAGAGATGGGTGGTAGAGCTGAAGGACTGTCAGCAGTAGGAAATGGAGGGCAAGCTGCAATTTCACTCACACCTGACGTTGAGGGCACAGGTTCTGGTTCCTTGCTGGATTCAATTCTATCTACCATCTTGAAAAACCGATCCAGTAATGTCTGGGTAGTACTGTGCCAGCTACGTTACCGCTGCTTTTACGCTTGCTTCTGGACATCCTAGGCTTGAAATAAAGATACTGTACTACTGTACTGTATACAGTACTGCACAGTAAAGTACACAAAAGTACAACCAGTTGTAGAGGCTGCATGCACGTGACAATGTACACCAAACACATGAACTAACTTACGTGATTGGATATGTGCACGCACGTTCACATTTTTGAAAGTTCGTAACTTGAAGGTTCATATATAGGGGACTTACTGTACTTGTTAGATAATGCTTGGAAGATGAATTCTTGCGAGTTCTTACTACTGTTATTCACACACTGGTTAGTGTGATTACCTAAGTGTTGACCACCTCCTCCAAATGTAGTGCAGACCAAAGTTTTCATGGAAAGCTTGCTTGGACAAAAATACAGCTCAAATAATGGCATGCATATCATTTTCACATACAACTCCTCAACAACACTTGGAAATCATAGTTTCCTTTGCCTGCCCGCTGAGAATGTGTACTAGGTAGATGAGTTTCTAACTATAATGACGCCAGAACTTGGTGGAAGGGCTGGCATTCAGTGGTTCACTAGACTTCATCTCGTTGTCAGTGACAACTGCTCTACAAGGCCAGCGATTAGAAAGAACTGTGTCAAAAGGTCTTGAAAGGGCCGGTCCAAATTGCTGATGAAAGTAGATGAAGCTGTGAAAGAGATTTATGAAGACTGATTTAGAATTGAAAAGTGTGATGAGACACTTTTGGAATGCCACCGCGTGGCTGGGGCCAGGACAGAAGGGATGAGAAAGGGTAAAACACTGAAGCCTGTTTGCCAGCAGACACATTAGGCCCTTCCGCTCCTATCTCAGCTGGAAGATTCGCTGCTCTCTAGGCGTAGTGATTGTGGGAAATGCCTGTGGTTTTCCCAGACTTCCTCTCTCAGCAGGCTTTGAGTGCAAGCCGTCTCAAAGGCTATAGGAAACCAATAGGAAAGGGAGAAGTAAAAGCTGATAATCCCAACACAATAGAAATAGCAAGGAACTGTAAATTGAAACAAGTTTTTGTCAGGCTGGGACTCATCTTACAATGTTACTGGCTCACTCTTTAAGGAAAGTGCTGCCTGGGGGGTTCTTGTTTGGCTTAGAATCGCCCACACAGGAATAAGCCCAAATAGCCTCTGTAGAGATAACAGGGGCTCCTCTGACAGTGTGCTTATCTTAGTGGAGGTCAGCAATTTCTGCCCCTTCAACCAAAAAACTCTAGAAAATATATCAGTTTACTGAACTTTTCAACCTTAGCCAAGTGCCATCAAATTTTAGTCTCTTTAAGTTGTCTGTACTATGATGCTCACTCTAGATATAATTTAAATTATGGTTGTAATTGTAATGTATCAAAGTGATATCAGGATGGAATAGTTGTTACTGTCTTCCGATTCTTTTTATTAATAAAAACTTTAAAGGTGTTTAAGATTCTAAAATTTCAATAGGACAGAATGTTCTTGACTACCTGTATAGGTATGTTGGTGTGTGCTTTAATCTTGAATAAACGAACAAAATAATTCTTAGTAGATATACTCCCAGTTCCACATGAAAAATATTATGGGAATAATTATGTTGTGCATGGACGTGGCATGCAAGGATTCAGAATTCAGCTGAACACTCTCAAGCAAATTAGTTAATTCCTGTGCTCTGTATTGCCCATCTGTAAATTGAGGATGACACTATCCTCCCAAGGTGTTCATGAGAATTAAATGACATACATAGAAGAGCATAGTGCTGACATCAAACAAGGGCTCAAAATATTATTTCCCCTTTCCTTCTCCAGGACAAAATCCCTTATAGCCTGAATTTACTAATATGGGGTGGGGAAAGAG
>NW_006784237.1:1249496-1257905 GCF_000442215.2 Lipotes vexillifer
ATTAAAAATATTTTGTGCCACTGAGAAATAGCCCATCTGCCCATATGTATTTTATAGGATGAAACACTTAATATGAAAATATTTTCGGTTGATTACTTAGATTTATGTACATGCTATATTATAAAATCTCAGAAATGTTGGATGATTTTTTTTTTTTAACTGTGAGCAAGGTTTGCTTATCTCCACCTTTGGGATAGAATACAAAATTGGCATACGTACAAACGACTTACATCCATGAATGAATTTTTATCTTTTTCTCAAACATGGGAAAGATTTGAATAAGACTTAAGAATGAAGTTAGCAGGAGGAATTGCAGCTGAGATACCAGTCTCACACTGAGATGTGACATCATTCATTCCTGAATCTGGTATCTAAGCTACCACCTTTTTCTGGCTCCCTCATTAACTCATTCATACAAATTAGAATCTGAACATCTCATTTTACGCTTCCTGAGACATGCTGTGTAGAATGATAATGATCAAAAACAAAAAGAGAACAGCCTTTTAAACTGGATGTTTTCATTGCAACATTCAACTCTAGGGAAATGGGAGTAAAACAATGGAAAAGAGATTTGGTTGTTGCAATTCATTGGCCATTGTTAAAAATAAACGTACTAAGAACTAAAGGAAGGTAAATAAGGTCTGTAACTTCTGGTCACTTTTCTAGTAGGACTTGGCAAACAATGCTTGTGCACATGCCATATGTTTGTATTGCCATCAGTCCATACACTACACTACTGCTCAAGGTTCTGACTCTTCTCTCTATAATTTTGAGCCTTTAAAGTTCTGTCCTCAACTGCCCTGATTACTTCCACATATGCTATCCATCTTCATGGACCAGAGTAGCTGTTAGCTCCACTTCATTCTCTTAACTGCAAATGAGAGCATATTTCTGCTCTCCTAATCATGGCACCTACCACTTCAGGTACCTGAGTGTGGGTGGGGCTGATATCTGGGATAGCCCATAATAAATTCCTTTCTATTGTTACTCAACTTTTCCTTTTTCATGTTTCCAAGAACAAGATACTCATTTGAATTAATTAAACAATAAATAATTTAGTGGGATGTATTTCTTCAGAAGTACATCCTAAACTCAGGGTGATTATTTTTAAGCTTGTGGCTAGATTTTCTATATGCACATTCAGGCCTAAAGCAGACTGTGGTCATCTTAAAATAAATGGAAACAAATGCTACAAAAAGGTTTAGAATTTAAGGAATATTTAAAGTTAATATCCAAACTCCCAAGGGTCTTTTTTGTATTGAAGTCATTTTTTTTAATTGTAACTTTTTACTCTTGGGTTTCTTTGACAGGTGCAATTATAGCTTCCTAAAACATTGTCTAAATGATGACCTTTTGAACATAATGCTTTAAAATAAGGCATACACAAGGGAAAGACTCAAAGTGCAAAATGACAGGATGTGAGGGTGATCTGGCTGAGACATCTGTCACCCCATTGATCGCCAGGGTGGATTCAGCTGATCCGACTGGCTAGGTGCGTGTCCCCATCCTCCCTCACCGCCCCATGTGCATCCCTCCTGAAGTTGCATGCTCAGTCGAAGAGGATGACCTTTTCTGATAGAGGAGGACCATTCTCTGGTCAAGGGTATACAAGTAGCTGCACTCCCCTCCTAGAACCTCCAAACAAGCTCTCATGGTCAAAGTGCAAAATGACATAGAGTAAGTAGTAAATCTATTTCCTATCTGAGACCACCAGTGCCATAGCCTCTCTCCCCAGAGGAATCCAATATTACCAGTTTTGATGTATCTCTAGAAAGATATATATGTGCATAACTGTGGTAGGGAGAATAATGCCCCCACCTCAAAGACATTCACATGCTAATCTCCAAATCCTATGAATATGTTGCCTTATATGGAAAAAGAGACTTTGCAGATGTGATTAATTCAAGGATCATGAGATGGGAATAGTATTCTGGATTATCCAGGTGTGTCCATTGTAATCACAAGGGTCCTCATCTTATAAGAGGGAGGCAGGAGGGTCAGAGTTAGAGAAACTAACTTTGAAGATGCTTTGCTGCTGGCTTTTTTTTTTTTTTTTTTTTTTTTTTGCGGTACGCAGGCCTCTCACTGTTGTGGCCTCTCCTGTTGCGGAGCAACAGGCTCCGGACGCGCAGGCTCAGCGGCCCCGCGGCATGTGGGATCTTCCCAGACCGGGGCACGAACCCGTGTCCCCTGCATCTGCAGGCGGACTCTCAACCACTGCGCCACCAGGGAAGCCCCTGCTGGCTTTAAAGATGGTGGAGGGGCCATGAGACAAGAAATTCAAGTAACCTCTTGAAATTTGGAAAAAAACAAGGAAATTAATTCTCCCCTAGAACATAAAGAAGGAATGTAACCCATCCAACGCCTTGATTTTAGCCCAGTAAGCCCTGTTTTGAGTTTCCAACCTGCAGAATAAATTTGTGTTAAGTCACTAAGTTTGGGGCCATTTGTTAAGCAGCATTAGCAAATTAATAAATCTATATTTCTATTGGTATATATATATATATATATATATATATATATATATATATATACACACACACACACACACACACACATATACACCCCCACACACATACATATCACATTTCTATCTTTTCTGGAAATAACATATTATATGCACTTAAGCACCTTCCATTTTATTTTATAATATAGTCTTGACAGCTCAAATAGATATACCTTTTCTCTTAAGAGCTGTGTACTATTTTGATAAAGGTTACAATACATTTTTATATCAGTTTTCTATTCTATTGATGAATTTAGCTTATTACCATTCTTTTTTTTCAACACAGAGTGCTGTACTTAATATCTGCATAATATTTAAACAATTATTATATAACATTTCAAATTGAGACAGGGTAATGTAATACACTGACATTTTCCTATTATCTCACTTCAGCATTTACTAACCCATGGTCAATCTTCTTTCTTCTATAACCCACTCCAACTTTTATCGCCATCTCTGGATTACTTTGAATTACTTTGAATATAATCCCAGACAGGATATCATTTCATCAGTAAATATTTGAGTATATGTCTCTTAGCATAAAGAATCTTGTTCTACAGGATTTTGTTTACTTTAAGCATATACCTAGGTTATATTTTAGAAATAAAAATGAACTCGAAGAAGAACTCTATTTTCAGTTTGATAAATTATTTCAACCTGGGGGATGTTCAATAATGGCCTACTGCCATCTCACCCACTACACCCCAATATACCAAATTTATTTGGATAGATTTATCAAATAATGAACACAGTTCACAGAAAGTAATTTTAAAAGTTTCAAGATGAATTTCGTGATATATTCACCTTGATATTTATTTTTAATTGAAGTGTAGTTAATTTACAATGTGTTAGTTTCAAGTGTATAGCAAAGTGTTTCAGTTATACATGTATATATATTGTTTGTTAGTCTTTTCCATTATAGATGATTCATCTCAATATTTAAATCCATATAAATTTTAGGAAAAAATTAACTGTTCATTGAATTAATTATTCATCTTTGTGAATTAGTTTTGTAGGTGGTGGAGAAGGTGGGGAGTGGTCACGGCACATCTTTGAAATATTGTTTCTTATAAACACAACTTGATTAGATCTTTTTCAATGCCAGCAGGTTCAAAATCATTGGAAAATTCAAAATTAGAAAATCTTAAGTGCATATGAAACTTGTTAAGATGTTTTTTCCCCAGATTACTATTGTGATTCTTCAAGAGTCTTGTTTACCTTAATAGCAAAGTTTCTTCTTATAGGGTATCTTCAATCTGTGGTTGAGGATTCTTCTATCCGCCTATTGAAATGAAAGTTGAAAGCTAAAGTCTGTAAACGATATTAGAACCTTATTGTCTACTTTCCTTTCTCCACATCCTTTTTCTCTGTTTCCAGAATTCATGAGTTTCAGGATTTGTCTTTGTTCTATTTGATGGATAAATGAAGGTGAATGCTCTTAGATCTGAAGCATGCTCGTAAAGTTTAGTGGTGGGCTTGCCAGAGTCTTGTACCATTTTTAGAAACAAGAAAGAATTTCAAAATAAATAATTTTATTAATAATGATTTTAGCCAGAGGATTTCAGTATATTCCTAGCTTAGATTCTACCAGGGGCATTAAAACCACTCAGTATTCTATAGGGAATGAGTTACTGCTTTTCTCTTTGTATCCACCCCATACACATATGAATTTCTCTGACACTTTCTGCAAAACACAGCCATGCAACACCTAGAGAAATGCTTCTGGGATACTTACAGACATATGTTCATATTTTATTTTACTCAAAATATGGATCCCACTACATTTATTTAATACATAAATATATATAAATAGATGTCTTCATGGCATGTCATAACAGTGTTTTTAGTCATCAACCTGAGCCCAGACAAGAGTTTGAAGCTTTATTTGTCCTTTAAGTCATGCATGTGTTCGTTGTGTATTTTTCCTCCTTTCTAATATATGTGTGCATTTGGGAAGAGTTTGTGCGGTTAAAAATTGCTTTCTGCTCTTAGTTTGTGGAGTATAGAGAAAAGCCATAATGATTTAAGTCAGAAATAATTCCCTTCATTGCTCTTTTTGGTTTCCAGAGGCTCAAAGCATCATCAACTAACCTGGTCCACAGGTGGGATCTTTTGTGATTTGCATCAGTAAAGGAGCGTAATCAATTTTCAGAACCTTACACCATCCACCAGGCTACATGGTCACATACTTTGTAAAAATTTAGTTACACTTATTTTAATTGCTTGGTTAACTAAATTTCCTACAAAGAGTCTAAGATAAACTTCACCCATAGTGATTTCTGCTGTGTGTTGAAGAACATTAGAGAGAAGACCTACAGTAGATTGAGACTTCTAGGCCATTTAAAACCCAAATGCCCCCTTTTTCTGGATAAGTGGTGAGGAGTGATAATCTTTTTGAAAACCAAATAGGTACGACTTCTGTTAATCCTAAAATAAAATTGTCCGAAATAGGAAAAAAAATCAAATGCTTTAGGTGTTAAATGGCAACACAATTTGACTGTCTCTTGGAAATAATTAAAGGTGATTAAATGAAGTAACAAGTGTTGAGTTGGTTATGTTTGCATTTTTTGAAAATTATTTTCCTGTGTAACATATAGTACTTCTATTAAGTTGTATATTTAATTAATCAGAATCCCTGATTCCTTTAGAGATCTATATAAATAAGAATGTAATTACTTTGGGTCAAATTCTACATATAAATCCATTTCTCAAAATGAATCATTTACTCATTGGTGTATTGATTCAACTAGTGTGTATTGAGTGACTGCTGGAAACAGACAACTTTATTAGAAAATGTATATTATGTATATTATTTCTGAGTCTCATATTATCCCAATTTAAAGGTGAAGAATTGAAGCTCAGAAAGTGCCAAGTCAGGGTCTCATAGTTTGGCGATAGTAGAACTGCGTGCAACCAAAGGTTTCCTGACTCTGTTCCATCTTCTAGTCACTATTCCATAGATACTTCTAATAATCCTGCAGAGTTAAATGAGTGATTTGCTGGAGTTACAGGTCAAGTGCTATGGAAATATGGGGAATTAATCATGTCTGAGGGAGTGGGAAAGACCAGATAGCTATAAGGCTGAAAATGTTTGACCTGGTCACTCATTTATTTTGCTAAGAAGTTTGCTTTTTGTTCATTAGGCCATGGGGAGCCATTAACAGATTTTTAAAGAAGCATAAGGCATGGTTCAAGTGTGTATTAAGAGAATAACTTTAGCAGCTGTGAGAATTAAAGACTAGAGCAGTGTTTATTTTTCTGGCTGTTTTGATTGTTCATGAATCCACTACATATTTACTATTTATAAATTATGTTACTATATTATAGTACTAAAATTATGTATATTATAAAATTATACAAAAGAGAGAAATGAAATAAAGATTCCATCTTTAATTCTTTTAAATTTTATTATTAACAGTAAAATATGCATCTAATATAAAATTAAGATAGTCATACAGTTTTGCTACTATATATAATTTATGTCTGTTTATATTGAGAACAGTGTGATTGAATACATTTCTTAAAAATACCCAACAACTCTATAGTTTACACATTGTCCTGGAGCTATATGAAGTGCTTGTCTTAGTTTGTCTTGATGCTTTCATTCCATTGCTGTGACGGTTGTTGTAATATTTATTCAATTTTCATGGTATTCATTCATATGTAAATCCTGTCCTCCAATTAAGAAAAGTTTTGTATTAAAATTTGCCTAGGAAATTTCCATTTTTCCTAATATTGGGCAGTTGTTATAAGCTAATTGGAAGTTGTAGGATTTAAAATTTTTAATAAATCAGCTCTATACCCACTGATACTATTTGTAAAAATTCTTAATAAGTGAGCAAGATGTATTCTGAGTTTCTAAATGTGTGGGTAAGAATTTTTATGGTTGCTGGTATTACTGGGGAAATACCATATAACCTGGGGGAAACTGGGGGAAAATTATATAACCATCTTAAATTTGTCTAGTTCATCATGTTTCTACCTCAGAATGTGGCTTCTTAAATACATCGATGCTCTGATTTTCTTCTCTGGGCTTTGGCTTGACTGTTTAGTGCTCTCTTCAGTTGACTGTTTTATTTCATTTTATTTATTTTTGGTGTGGAAATCTTTTTATCACTATTTAGTGATGAGCAGTGTGATTACAACTGAATATCATCAAAACCCTACCTTAACAGCTTTGTGAAGCAATATGTTGAAGGGACTATCACTGTCAACTCCTCTGCTCCAGAACACCCTCTTCTCCCAAAGGAGAATTACCATGTTAGAGGGAACATCTGGCAAAGGCGGTGGGGGGTGCTAGTATTGACTTCCCTATTAATAATTATAGCTAACCTTTACCTAGAACTTATTATTTTTCCCATGTACTGTTCTTTATTAATCAATTCTCACATAGGAGAATTTTTCTATAGGAAAAGTATTAATGTTATCTTCCTATTATATATAAAGTAATGTATCATTTTTAAATTTTATTTTCATTAAATTTTGTAGGTAAAAATAAATGTAAAGAGAAGATTTCATATTTCTTCCAGTACTCTAGGACATTGACTTCATCATCCCTGGGCTATGTGGGTCTCACTTTGGAGACCCCTAGATTAGAGATGTGATAGAGTGAAGAAAGCAGATGGATGAGAAGGTCATGGCAGAAGGCAGGTAACAAACAATTCTTCTGAATGAGGACAGGGAAAGTGGAGTTATATGGAAGGTAGAATTTATAGAAGTTCTCACTCTTTGACATAAACTTCAGCGAATACAGAAGAATTTATGTGCAGGTATAGCACAAAGGGCATACCTCCAACAGCTCCAGAATTGATGACATGTAAACTTTCCACTTGATTCCAAGCTGTGGGTTACTGTTGCATTCTTTCTCGGATCCAGCAATTTGATTTTTCATTTTCCAGTTTGTTGCTCAGTTGGTAACTCAGTCAGCACCTCCCTTGGCTCCCCCAGTGGTAGCAGAGGCCTGCTGAGAACGGCTGCCACTTTGATTTCGGTGAAATGATGTATATGATCTCTTTAGGCACAACAGGGTGATGAGAAAAGCATTAGCTGTTCAGATTGTTTTGTTTCATATATGGATCTAGTCACATGGTCAGTTGGACACATTCTGAACTTATAGATTAGCCTGTGCCTACATAATACCAGACCAAAAATTTTCAAGTGGAAATTCCAGCCACCTATTTAGATATTTATTTGAGTGATGCTAAACAGCTGGATAACTTACTTTCGTGTAATAACCATTTTTTAACTTTCTTGGTTAAATCAGGAGCATAGGAATCCATGCTTCTCCTCCAGTGTTTAGATTGCTTTAGAGGTGTTGTATTAGTCAAGGTTATCCAGAGAAACAGAACCACCAGGAAAGCTGGCAGTCTGATTGTGTGATTCAGTTCAAATCTGAAGGTCTGAGAACCAGGGGAGTAAATCATGTAAATTCCAATGCAAGGCCAGAGAAATGAGTGAGATGTAGCAGCTCAATCACTGAGGCAGGAAAAAAAGGACAAATTCCTCTTACCTTGGCCTTTTGTTCCATTCAGGCCCTCAACAGATCACTTACCTGATGGCCATCAATATTTCTTTTTCTTTTTTATTACAGTTGGGCATTTTTCTTTTAGGGTATTTAATTTTTCTAAACAATGTGTATTTATCAAGAATATCAGCCTTCCACCTCCCGTCTATATATTTTATGAATCTTTGTCCTCAGCTTGTCATCTTCCTTTTAACGTTTAAATGTTTTAATTAAAAGACCTGGAATGGCTGAAGGGATACAATAAAATACCTAGGAATAGATCTACCTAAGGAAATAGAAGAACTGTACTCAGAAAACTATAAGACGTTGATGAAAGAAATTGAAGATGTCACAAACAGATGGAAAGATATACTGTGTTCTTGGATCGGAAGAATCAATA
>NW_006784237.1:1257927-1265290 GCF_000442215.2 Lipotes vexillifer
ATCGGAAGAATTAATATTGTTAACATGATCATACTACCCAAGGAAATCTACAGATGCAACGCAACCTCTATCAAAATGACAATGGCATTTTCCACAGAACTAGAAAAAGTAAAATTTGTATGGAACCACAAAAGACCCTGAATAACCAAAACAATCTTAAGAAACAAGAACAAAACTGGAGGTTTCACACTCCCTGATCTCCAACTATACTACAAAGCTACAATAATCAAGACAGTATGGTACTGGCACAAAAACAGATACATCAATCAATGGAACAGAATAGAGAACCCAAAAATGATCCCACACATATATGGTCAATGAATCTATGACAAGGGAGGAAAGAATATACAATGGGGAAAAGATAGCCTCTTCAGTAAATGGTGTTAGGAAAACTGGATAGCTACATGCAAAAGAATCAACCTGGACTGCTCTCTCAGTCTATGTACAAAGTAAATTCAAACTGCATTAAAGACTTAAACGTAAGCCTGAAACCATAAAACTTCTAGGAGGAAACATAAGCAGTACGGCCTTTGACATTGGTCTTAATAATATATATACATTTGGGTATGTCTCCTCAGGCAAGGGAAACAAAAGCAAAAATAAATGGGGCTATATCAAACTAAAAAGCTTTTGCACAGCAAAGGAAAATACCAACAAAAAGGAAAGGCGTCATACTGAATAGGATACTTTATTTGCAAATGATATATCTGATAAGGGCTTAATATCCAAAATATACTAAGAACTTATAAAACTCAATGTCAAAAGAACAACCAAATAAAAATGGGCAGAGGATCTGAATAGAAATTTTTCCAAAGAAGACATACAAATGGCCAACAGGCACATGAAAATATGCTCAACATTGTTCATCCTCAGAGAAATGCAAATTAAAACTGCAATGAGATATCACCTCATACCTGTCAAAATGGCTATTGTCAAAATGACCACAAATAACATGCTGGTGAGGATGTGGAGGAAACAGAGCTCTTGTGCACTGTTGGTTGGAATACAAAGTGGTACAGCCATGATGGAAAACAGTATGGAGATTCCTCAAAAAGCTAAAAATAGAACTACTATATGATCTAGTAATTCCACTCCTGGGTATCTGAAATGAAATGAAATGAAAATGCTAATTCAAAAAGATACATGCACCCCAATGTTCACAGCAACATTATTTACAATACCCAAGATGTGGAAGGAACCCAAGTGCCCATCAATAGATAAATGGATAAAGAAGAAGTTGTATATATATACAATGAAATATTACTCAACCATAAAAAAGAATAAATTTCTTGCCATTTGCGACAGTATGGATGAATCTAGAGAGTATTATACTAAGTAAAATAGTTGGACGAAGACAAATATTGTATGATTTCACTTATATGTGGAATATAAAAACAAAACAAATGAACTAACATAACAAAACACAGAGTCATAGTTACAGAGAACCACTATGTGATTGCCAGAGGGGAGGGAGGTGGGGGGAAGAAAGAAATAGGTGAGAGAGATTAAGATGTACAAAGTTCCAGTTGCAAAATAAATGTCATGGGTATGAAATGTACAGTATGGGGATTATAGTCAATAACTATGTAATAATCTTTCTACGGTGACATATCATCACTAGACTTACCATGGTGATCATGTAACTCCTTATTTCTAATATTTAAAAATATAAATAAATATAATTAACACTGCAATATGTTATATATGAAAGTTGTTAGGAGAATAAAACCTAATATTTCTTATCACAAGAAAAAAATGTTTTTGTTTGTATCTATATGAGATGATGGATGTTCACTAAACTTATTGTGATAATCATTTCATGATGTATGTAAGTCAAATCATTATGCTGAACACCTTAAACTTATACAGTGCTGTATGTCAATTATATCTAAAAACAACCTGGAATTAAAAAGAAACACAACACATGGCAAGGCTAAAAAAAATGTGACATGAAGTCTATATTTTTGTACATTATAACCAGTTATCTGGCACCAGTTTTCTATATTATAACCAGTTTATTGAATAGTCCTATTGCTTTCTAAGGATATGTGCTTTCATATTTAGTTATATTTTCAGCATCTCGTTTACCTTATTGTATATTACTGACCATACTATATGATGATATTTTGATTTTATTCTATATTTTAAAATCTTAAAGTGCTAATTAACATTTCCCTGCTCATTTCTAGCCCCCAGTTTTTTTCTTTATATTGTCTTTTTTTCTAAGAAACTTTAGAATCAATTCAGTATATGTCAGAAAGTTCCTTATTGACTTTTACTGGAATTATATTAGGTAACTATTTAAAACCAAAGCATAGAGTATCAATATTTTTACATTGAGTATTCCAAATTATGAAACTAGTTTTGTTCAGTACTTATTCACATTGGGCCTCCCTGGTGGTGCAGTGGTTAAGAATCCACCTGCCAATGCAGGGCACACGGGAAGAACCCACATGCCGTGGAGCAACTAAGCTCATGTGCCACAACTACTGAGCCTGTGTTCTAGAGCCCATGAGCCACAACTACTGAAGCCCGTGCGCCTGCGCAATGCAATGAAGAGTAGCCCCCTCTCGCCACAACTATAGAAAGCCCACATGAAGCAACGAAGACCCAATGCTGCCATAAATAAATAAATATATAAATAAATAAATTTTAAAAAATTAAGAAAAACTTATTCAAATCTTTTTTACATCCCTCAATAAAGTATTAGACTTTTATTTTTATAGATTCTTTAAAATTAATATATATATATGTGTATATATATATATATATTTATTTATTTTATTTTATTTTATTTTATTTTTTTTTTTTTTGCGGTACACGGGCCTCTCACTGTTGTGGCCTCTCCCGTTGCAGAGCACAGGCTCTGGACGCGCAGGCTCAGTGGCCATGGCTCACAGGCCCAGCCGCTCCGCGGCATGTGGGATCTTCCCGGACCGGGGCATGAACCCGTGTCCCCTGCGTCGGCAGGTGGACTCTCAACCACTGCACCACCAGGGATGCCCCAAATTAATATTTTTTTGTTCCCAGGCATTTTATAGAATTGTTTTTATTTTCTTTGTATTTAAATTTATTTTCAATTTTCTAAATAATAGTGGGAAAATTCTTTATTTTGTTTATTTTCTGATATCCAGTCACTTAGTCAACTTTCTTATCAAGTCTAATAATTTTTATTTTGATTGTCTGAAATTCTTTGTTAAATCTATCATCTTAAAAATATAGTGCTTTTAATTCCTTATTTCTAATATTAAAAATCATATTTTATTGCAGAAATAATGTAAAATATTTTTGAATTATTTTAGCTCTAGTGAATATCTTGTATATCAAATTCACAGTGGAAAATGAGATGAAGCTTTAATTGCTACAAAGGCCTGTGTGTTTTTAAATTGTGTATCACAAACTAATTTCAGTTATATATAAATATCACCTTACATATATATTTATATGAACTTTAGTGTTACAATTGCCTATAAAGCAACGACTCAAATCAAATATTACTTTTTAGTACCAGCGACAGCATTTTGAATGTACATTTCTGGGCATCAACTCCCGAAACTTCTTTACCATTTCTGTCTATGTTGGTTACAAAGGCTCTTTTTCTCAGAAAATTTTCCTCTTTCATGACTCCTTTTTTTTTTGCTAAGGTCTATTAGAAGACCTATAATGGGAATCTTTTTTTCTTTATATCACTTGTTTAGTGACACAGCTTTAACCCCTTACTAGCTATATGTATCAGCCTACGTGATATTATTAACCTCCTAGTCAGTGTGGTTTTGAGAATGCATGGTTTTTAGTCTGATGATAGAAGGATAAGTCGATCTTTCTGGAATATGTGTGAGCCCAAAAATGTGACAGCAAATATATTTCTGTAATACTATTCAGATTCCTCATGATTTCTTTGTCAAGTCAAAAATAAGACATCATTTTCAAATGGAAATAAACTTACTTTAGAATACAGTGGAGTTTTAAACACACAATCAATGTGATTAAGTACAAACTTATTGGAACAAATCAGGAATTGGCTCATGGGGCACAGGGAGGAAGCACTGTTTATCCTGGCCATGAGGTCTGCTTGTGTATAACACGCAGGATTTGGGAGCCTCAGGAGAGACAGTGAGCACTTTTCCTTTGACACTCTGAGTGGTCTGGCTTAAGAATTCAGACAGAAAAGATGATCCGTTCTGCTGATGACCAGGTCAGCACTGTGGGGAGCTGATGCAGAGGCTTTCTAGAGACATGTCAGTCTGTGAGCCACCCCAGCAATAGCAGGAAAATGATATTAGAAGGAATTAAGAGAGGTGTATATACCAATTCCCCATAGGTTTCTGATCAGGGTTTTGATGTAGGCTTGTGAGCTGTAAAAAGCCTTGGTACCCTTTTTGCCTTTTTTGACTGCTGTCCATATAGCCGGAGCTTTTTTCTTCTTTCTACTTCTCTCCAGTTACTCCAACCAGACTTCATATGGAGGCTCACTTTGAGACTTCCATGATGCCATCACTTTATTCATCATCTAGGGCAGTTTGCACTTGCCTCCAAAATTGCAGTTGTCATGGTGCAATGTAATTATTTGTTAATTTCCTGAGGACACCATGTACCGTCAAGGGTGATGTTGAATTTACAGCGGGGCTGCTTTTAGGAAAAAAGAGGTAGACTCAAGTAGAACCGTGATGAAAAAGCCTAATTTAGGAGGAAATGGCAGCTATGCATTAAAAAAAACACTGATTTTAGAGAAGAGGCTCTTTGAAGGCTGTGTCTTGGTTGTTGCAGATAAGCCTGGGGGCTATATTATTTATGTTACTTTTAACCTCCAACATGATTTAAAGGGATAAGATACCTGAATTACCTAGTTCAGCACAGATACCTTATTGAAAACACAAAAGATAATTTACAGTTTCTCAAATATATCTGATGATCAATATCATCAGGAATGATTGTTAAATATACAGATTACCAGGCCTCTTGCCTTGAAATCCTAGTTTAGAAAGCCAGTGTTGGTTGCCCAGGAATTTGGGTTTCAAACAAGCACACTCCTGGTGAATCTGGTGCATGGTAGTTGTTTGAGAATCAATGATATAGGCTATAATATTAAGAAAATGGATGTTTCTTTTCCTCTTCCAATATCTACTCTTTGCTTCCTTTTTTATATCAGTGGAACCCACAGATGAAGACACAGTTATAAAAGTTGTATGTGTGACTAGATATAGCCAATATGATATATGTGGAACATACATAACTTCCTGATACTGTCCTTAAGGAGACAGTCTGAGCTGCTCTTCCAGCCCTGCTTTCATCTTGCTGCATGGGTGGGATATGGACATGGTGGGTGCACCATCATAGACCATGCAAATAAGGACCACACTGTAGGTTTGAGGGAGCAGCGAGATAGAGGGAGTCACAGTCTGTGGACATTCTCATGGAGCACAGCCCTTTCATGAGACAGAGAGACATTTCTATCTAGCTATTTCAGATCTCCATTATATATTATCAAGCTATATCTTAAATAACATAACATGATAAAACTGTAAAAAAACAAAATAAAGCATAGAGCCTGGTAAAAATATAAGTTAATATATGAAGACCAAAATAGGAACCAGAACCTTAAGTCATAGTTATTTATGTAAACTGGTTATCTCTGAGACATGCATTTCGTTCCAAGTTTCTATGAGGTAGAAGTAAAAAGTACATGGTTAGATACACTTTCTCCAATATCATAAGGTAAAGCTTGGCTTATGACTTAATTCTAAAAAATTTCTTCATGTGTTGCTACTTGACATATGACAAGTGTTGCAATGACATATGCAGTGAATAGGGACTTCAGTAACTACTCACAGCAATTGTATTAGAGGTTTCACAGTGTAGTTCCTTTGTGTGCTCCTTAATCACAGTAGTCAAGATCATTACTATCCTGGAATCAACGGGGTGTAGATTTCCGGTGCTTGGAATTGATTTAAGTATAAAATCTAACACTATTACAGCGCTGGTTTTCATAGTTTTTAGTTATCAGAATCCATCTTCTATTTTCAAGTGAAATCTTTGGCAGAAAGTCAGTATGTAAAATCAAACTCCCTTGATTTACATGGGAGTGAGAGACTCTGAAATCTGCCACCTTGGCCTGTCCTTGTGCTTGAAACCCAACCATAGAAATTTAGAACACAATAGGGAAGGCCTTGCTTTAGAGGAATGGGTGCCACCTGTGCTTCAAATCACATGCTATAAATATCACTCTCCTTTACATGGGTTTTGATAAGATTAGGACAGCAGACCATTCAAGGTTGTATTCACTGACAAAATCCCATGCATTTATATAGATTATGAAAACTGGCAACAGCAAATTCCAAAAACATTATGAAGAGTTTAGACAGTCTGGTGTATTTTGATGATTTTTTAGAGTAATATGGATTGCCTGGTGATTTAAATTGATAATTTACTGGCCATAGATTGGTATAATCCTATCCTTCTGAATTAACTTAAGAACTTGAATTTCCTCATTAAAATTTTTTTTAAAACATCTTTATTGGAATATAATTGCTTTACAATGGTGTGTTAGTTTCTGCTTTATAACAAAGTGAATCAGTTATACATATACCTATGTTCCCATATCTCTTCCCTCTTGCGTCTCCCTGCCTCCCACCCTCCCTATCCCACCCATCCAGGTGGTCACAAAGCACCGAGCTGATCTCCCTGTGCTATGCGGCTGCTTCCCACTAGCTATCTATTTTACGTTTGGTAGTGTATATATGTCCATGCCACTCTCTCACTTGGTCACAGCTTACCCTTCCCCCTCCCCATATCCTCAAGTCCATTCTCTAGTAGGTCCGTGTCTTATTCCCATCTTGCCCCTAGGTCCTTCATGACATTTTTTCCCCCCTTAAATTCCATATATATGTGTTAGCATACGGTATTTGTTTTTCTCTTTCTGACTTACTTCACTCTGTATGACAGACTCTAGGTCCATCCACCTCACTACAAATAACTCAATTTCGTTTCCTTTTATGGCTGAATAATATTCCATTATATATATGTGCCACGTCTTCTTTATTCATTCATCTGTTGCTGGACACTTAGCTTGCTTCCATGGCCTGGCTATTGTAAATAGAGCTGCAATGAACATTTTGGTACATGACTTTTTGAATTATGGTTTTCTCAGGGTATATGCTCAGTAGTGGGATTGCTGGGTCGTATGGTAGTTCTATTTTTAGTTTTTGAAGGAACCTCCAAATTGTTCTCCATAGTGGCTGTATCAATTTACATTCCCACCAACAGTGCAAGAGTGTTCCCTTTTCTCCACACCCTCTCCAGCATTTATTGTTTCTAGATTTTTTGATGATGGCCATTCTGACTGGTGTGAGATGATATCTCATTG
>NW_006784237.1:1272916-1318164 GCF_000442215.2 Lipotes vexillifer
TTTTTTTAACATCTTTATTGGGGTATAATTGCTTTACAATGGTGTGTTAGTTTCTGCTTTATAACAGAGTGAGTCAGTTATACATATATATATGTTCCCATATCTCTTCCCTCTTTGTCTCCCTCCCTCCCACCCTCCCTATCCCACCCCTCCAGACAGCCACAAAGAACCGAGCCGGTTTCCCTGTGCCATGCGGCTGCTTCCCACTGGCTATCTACCTTACGTTTGTTAGTATATATATGTCCATGTCTCTCTCTCGCCCTAACACACCTCACCCTTCCCCCTCCCCATATCCTCAAGTCTGTTCTCCAGTAGGTCTCTGTCTTTATTCCTGTTTTACCCCTAGGTTCTTCATAACATTTTTTTTTCTTAAATTCCATATATATGTGTTAGCATACGGTATTTGTCCTTCTCTTTCTGACTTACTTCACTCTGTATGACAGACTCTAGATCTATCCACCTCATTACAAATAGCTCAATTTCGTTTCTTTTTATGGCTGAGTAATATTCCATTGTATATATGTGCCACATCTTCTTTATCCATTCATCCGACGACGGGCACTTAGGTTGTTTCCATCTCCGGGCTATTGTAAATAGAGCTGCAATGAACATTTTGGTACATGACTCTTTCTGAATTCTGGTTTCCTCAGGGTATATACCTAGTAGTGGGATTGCTGGGTCATATGGTAGTTCTATTTGTAGTTTTTTAAGGAACCTCCATACTGTTCTCCATAGTGGCTGAACCAATTCACATTCCCACCAGCAGTGCAAGAGTGTTCCCTTTTCTCCACACCCTCTCCAGCATTTATTGTTTCTAGATTTTTTGATGATGGCCATTCTGACTGGTGTGAGATGATATCTCATTGTAGTTTTGATTTGCATTTCTCTAATGATTAATGATGTTGAGCATTCTTTCATGTGTTTGTTGGCAGTCTGTATATCTTCTTTGGAGAAATGTCTATTTAGGTCTTCTGCCCATTTTTGGATTGGGTTGTTTATTTTTTTGTTATTGAGCTGCATGAGCTGCCTGTAAATTTTAGAGATTAATCCTTTGTCAGTTGATTCATTTGCAAATATTTTCTCCCATTCTGAGGGCTGTCTTTTGGTCTTGTTTATGGTTTCCTTTGCTGTGCAAAAGCTTTGAAGTTTCATTAGGTCCCATTTGTTTATTTTTGTTTTTATCTCCATTACTCTAGGAGATGGGTCAAGAAGGATCTTGCTGTGATTTATGTCATAGAGTGTTCTGCCTATGTTTTCCTCTAAGAGTTTGATAGTTTCTGGCCTTACATTTAGGTCTTTAATCCATTTTGAGCTTGTTTTTGTATATGGTGTTAGGGAGTGTTTTAATTTCACACTTTTACATGTACCTATCCAGTTTTCCCAGCACCACTTATTGAAGAGGCTGTCTTTTCTCCACTGTATATTCTTGCCTCCTTTATCAAAGATAAGGTGTCCATATGTGCGTGGGTTTATCTCTGGGCTTTCTATCCTATTCCATTGATCTGTCTTTCTGTTTTTGTGCCAGTACCATACTGTCTTGATTACTGTAGCTTTGTAGTATAGTCTGAAGTCAGGGAGCCTGATTCCTCCAGCTCCATTTTTCTTTCTCAAGATTGCTTTGGCTATTCGGGGTCTTTTGTGTTTCCACACAAACTGTGAAATTTTTTGTTCTAGTTCTGTGAAAAGTGCCAGTGGTACTTTGATAGGGATTGCATTAAATCTGTAGATTGCTTTGGGTAGTAGAGTCATTTTCACGATGTTGATTCTTCTAATCCAAGAACATGGTATATGTCTCTGTCTATTTGTATCATCTTTAATTTCTTTCATCAGTGTCTTATAATTTTCTGCATACAGGTCTTTTGTCTCCTTGGTAGGTTTATTCCTAGATATTTTATTCTTTTTGTTGCAATGGTAAATGGGAGTGTTTTCTTAATTTCACTTTCAGAATTTTCATCATTAGTGTATAGGAATGCCAGAGATTTCTGTGCATTAATTTTGTATCCTGCTACTTTACCAAATTCAGTGATTAGCTCTAGTAGTTTTCTGGTAGCATCTTTAGGATTCTCTATGTATAGTATCATGTCATCTGCAAACAGTGACAGCTTTACTTCTTCTTTTCCGATTTGGATTCCTTTTATTTCCTTTTCTTCTCTGATTGCTGTGGCTAAAACTTCCAAAACTATGTTGAATAAGAGTGGTGAGAGTAGGCAACCTTGTCTTGTTCCTGATCTTAGTGGAAATGCTTTCAGTTTTTCACCATTGAGGATGATGTTGGCTGTGGGTTTGTCACATATGGCCTTTATTATGTTGAGGAAAGTTCCCTCTATGCCTACTTTCTGCAGGGTTTTTATCATAACTGGGTGTTGAATTTTGTCAGAAAGCTTTCTCTGCATCGATTGAGATGATCATATGGTTTTTCTCCTTCAGTTTGTTAACATGGTGTATCATGTTGATAGATTTGCATATATTGAAGAATCCTTGCATTCCTGGAATAAACCCCACTTGATCATGGTGTATGATCCTTTTAATGTGCTGTTGGATTCTGTTTGATAGTATTTTGTTGAGGATTTTTGCATCTATGTTCATCAGTGAATTGGCCTGTAGTTTTCTTTCTTTGTGACATCTTTGTCTGGTTTTGGTATCAGCTCCGGACGCGCAGGCTTAGTGGCCATGGCTCACGGGCCCAGCTGCTCTGTGGCACGTGGGATCCTCCCAGACCGGGGCATGAACCCATGTCCCCTATATCGGCAGGCGGACTCTCAACCACTGTGCCACCAGGGAAGCCCTGTTGGCAGATTTTTAATCACAGTTTCAATTTCCGTGCTTATGGTTGGTCTGTTCATATTTTCTATTTCTTCCTGATTCAGTCTTGGCAGGTTGTGCATTTCTAAGAATTGGTCCATTTCTTCCAGGTTGTCCATTTTATTAGCATAGAGGTGCTTATAGTAATCTCTCATGATCTTTTGTGTTTCTGCTGTGTCAGTTGTTACTTCTCCTTTTTCATTTCTAATTCTATTGATTTGAGTCTTCTCCCTTTTTTTCTTGATGCGTCTGGCTAGTGGTTTATCAATTTTGTTTATCTTCTCAAAGAACCAGCTTTTAGTTTTTTTTGGTCTTTGCTATAGTTTCCTTTATTTCTTTTTCATTTATTTCTGATCTGATGTTTACGATTTCTTCCATTCAACTAACTTTGTGTTTTTTTTGTTCTTCTTTCTATAATTGCTTTAGGTGCAAGGTTAGGTTGTTTATTTGAAATGTTTCCTGTTTCTTAAGGTAGGATTGTATTGCTCTAAACTTCCCTCTTAGAACTGATTTTGCTGCATCCCATAGGTTTTGGGTCGTTGTGTCTCCATTGTCTTTGTTTTCTAGGTATATTTTGATTTCCTCTTTGATTTCCTCAGTGATCACTTGGTTATTAAGTACTGTATTGTTTAGCGTCCATATATTTGTATTTTTTACAGATGTTTTCCTGTAATTGATATTTAATCTCCTAGCGTTGTGGTCAGAAAAGGTACTTGATACAATTACAATTTTCTTAAATTGACCAAGGTTTGATTTGTGACCCAGGATATGATCTATCCTGGAGAATGTACCATGAGCACTTGAGAAAAATGTTTATTCTGTTGTTTTTGGATGGAATGTCCTATAAATATCAATTAAGTCCATCTTTTTTAATGTATCATTTAAAGCTTGAGTTCCCATATTTAATTTCATTTTCGGTGATCTGTCCATTGGTGAATGTGGGGTGTCAAAGTCCTCTAGTATGAATGTGTTACTGTCGATTTCCCCTTTTATGGCTGTTAGTACTTGCCTTATGTATTGAGGTGCTCCTATGTTGGGTGCATAAATATTTACAATTGTTATATGTTCTTCTTGGATCGATCCCTTGATCATTATGTAGTGTCCTTCTTTGTCTCTTCTAATATTCTTTATTATTATTATTATTTATTTATTTATTTCAATACGTGGGCCCCTCACTGCTGTGGCCTCTCCCGTTGTGGAGCACAGGCTCTGGACGGGCAGGGTCAGCGGCCATGGTTCACGGGCCCAGCCGCTCTGCGGCATGTGGGATCATCCCGGACTGGGGCACGAACCCACGTCCCCTGCATAGGCAGGCGGACTCTCAACCAGTGCACCACCAGGAAGCCCTAATATTCTTTATTTTAAAGTCTATTTTGTCTGATATGAGAATTGCTACTCCAGCTTTCTTTTGGTTTCCATTTGCATGGAATATCTTTTTCCATCCCCCTACTTTCAGTCTGTATGTTTCTCTAGGTCTGAAGTGGGTCTCTTGTAGACAGCATATATATGGGTCTTGTTTTTTATCCATTCAGCCAATCTGTGTGTTTTGGTGGGAGCATTTAATCCATTTACATTTAAGGTAATTATCGATATGTATGTTCCTCTTCCCATTTTCTTAATTGTTTTGGGTTTGTTAATGTAGGTCTTTTCCTTCTCTTGTGTTTCCTGCATAGAGAAGTTCCTTTAGCATTTGTTGTAAAGCTGGTTTGGTGGTGCTGAACTCTCTCTGTAAAGGTTTTAATTTCTCCATCAAATCTGAATGAGATCCTTGCTGGGTAGAGTTATCTTGGTTGTAGGTTTTTCTCCTTCAACACTTTAAATATGTCCTGCCACTCCCTTCTGGCTTGCAGAGTTTCTGCTGAAAGATCAGCTGTTAATCTTATGGGGATTCCTTTTTGTCTTATTTGTTGTTTTTCCCTTGCTGCTTTTAATATGTTTTCTTTGTGTTTAATTTTTGATAGTTTGATTAATATGTGTCTTGGCGTGTTTCTCCTTGGATTTATCCTGTATAGGTCTCTCTGTGCTTCCTGGACTTGATTAACTCTTTCCTTTCCCATATTAGGGAAGTTTTCAACTATAATCTCTCCAAATATTTTCTCAGTCCCTTTCTTTTTCTCTTCTTCTGGGACCCCTATAATTCGAATGTTGGTGTACTTAATGTTATCCGAGAGGTCTCTGAGACTCCCCTCAGTTCTTTTCATTGTTTTTTTCTTTATTCTGCTCTGCAGTAGTTATTTCCACTATTTTATCTTCCAGGTCACTTATCTGTTCTTCTGCCTCAGTTATTCTGCTATCGATCCTTTCTAGAGAATTTTTAATTTCATTTATTGTGTTGTTCATCATTGTTTGTTTGCTCCTTAGTTCTTCTCAGTTCTTCTTAAACGTTCCTTGTATTTTGTCTATTTTATTTCCAAGATTTTGGATCTACTTTACTATCATTATTCTGAATTCTTTTTCAGGCAGACTGCCTATTTCCTCTTCATTTATTAGGTCTGGTGGGTTTTTACCTTGCTCCTTCATCTACTGTGTGTTTTTCTGTCTTCTCATTTTGCTTAACTTAGTGTGTTTGGGGTCTCCTTTTTGCAGGCTTCAGGTTTGTAATTCCCGTTGTTTTTGGTGTCTGTCTCCAGTGGCTAAGGTTGGTTCAGTGGGTTCTGTAGGCTTCCTGGTGGATGGGACTAGTGCCGTTGTTCTGGTGGATGAGGCTGGATCTTGTCTTTCTGGTGGGCAGGTCCACGTCTGGTGGTGTGTTTTGGGGTGTCTGTGGCCTTATTATGATTTTAGGCAGCCTCTCTGCTAATGGATGGGCTTGTGTTCCTGTCTTGCTAGTTGTTTGGCATAGGTTGTCCAGCACTGTAGCTTGCTGGTCGTTCAGTGAAGCTGGGTCTTGGCATTGAGATGGAGATCTCTGAGAGATTTTTGCCATTTGATATTATGTGGAGCTGGAGGTCTCTTGTTGACCAGTGTCCTGAAGTTGGCTCTCCCACCTCAGAGGCACAGCATGGACTCCTGGCTGGAGCACCAAGAGCCTTTCATCCACACGGCTCAGAATAAAAGGGAGAAGAACTAGAAAGAAAAAAAGAGCATAAAATAAAATGAAGTAAAGTAAAATCAAGTTATTAAAATAAAAAATAATTATTAAGAAAAAATTTTAAAAAGTGAAAAAAAAACCAAAAACGGATGGACAGACCCCCAGGACAAATGGTGAAAGCAAAGCTATACAGACAAAATCACACACAGAAGCATACACATACACACTAACAAAAAGAGGGAAAGGGGAAAAAATAATATATCTTTGCTCCCAAAGCCCACCTCCTCATTTTGGGATGATTCGTTGTCTATTCAGGTATTTCACAGATGCAGGGTACATCAAGTTGATTGTGGAGATTTAATCTGCTGCTTCTGAGGCTACTGGGAGAGATTTCCCTTTCTCTTCTTTGTTCGCACAGCTCCCGGGGCTCAGCTTTGGATTTGGCCCCGCCTCTGAATGTAGGTCTTCTGAGGGCGCCTGTTTTTCGCTCAGACAGGACGGGGTTAAAGGAGCCGCTGATTCGGGCTCTGGCTCACTCAGGCCGGGGGGGAAGGGAGGGGCACGAAGGGCGGGGCGAGCCTGCGGCGGCAGAGGCCGGCAGGACGTTGCACGAGCCTGAGAGCGCCGTATGTTCTCCCGGTAAGTTGTCCGTAAATCATGGGCCCCTGGCAATGGCGGGCTGCACAGGTTCCTGGGAGGTGAGGTGTGGAGAGTGACCTGTGCTCGCACACAGGTTTCTTGGTGGCAGCAGCAGCAGCCTTAGCATCTCATGCCCGTCTCTGGGGTCTGCGCTATTAGCCGCGGCTTGTGCCCGTCTCTGGAGCTCGTTTAGGCGGTGCTGTGAGTCCCCTCCCGTCGCGCACCCTGAAACGATGGTTTCTTGCCTTTTCGGCAGGTCCACACTTTTCCCCGTACTCCCTCCCGGCCAGCCGTGGCGCCCTAACCCCCTGCAGGCTGTGTTCATGCCGCCAACCCCAGTCCTCTCCCTGCGCTCCGACCGAAGCCCGAGCCTCAGCTCCCGGCAGGCGAGCACACAAGCCTCTCGGGCTGGTGAGCGCCGGTCGGCGCCGATCCTCTGTGCGGGACTCTCCCCGCTTTGCCCTCCGCGCCCCTGTGGCTGCGCTCTCTTCCGCGGCTCCGAAGCTCCCCCTCCGCCACCCGCAGTCTCCGCCCGCGAAGGGGCTTCTGGTGTGTGGAGACCTTTCCTCCTTCACGGCGCCCTCCCACTGTTGCAGGTCCCGTCCCTATTCTTTTGTCTCTGTTTATTCTTTTTACTTTTGCCCTACCCAGGTACATGGGGAGTTTCTTGCCTTTTGGGAGGTCTGAGGTCTTCTGCCAGCGTTCAGTAGGTGTTCTGTAGGAGTTGTTCCACCTGTAGATGTATTTCTGATGTATTTGTGGGGAGGAATGTGATCTCCGCGTCTTACTCTTCCGCCATCTTGAAGCTGCCCTCATTAAAATTTTTAAACATCTGCCATGTTGGAAAAAACAGGCGTATATGAAAAGAAGTGCTGGAACAGTTAAAAGGGAAAATGGAAAATTAATTCAGAGGATTTGGAATTGTTCTAAAGTAAAACTGGTTTTTTAGATGGAAACACTTAATCTAGCTAACAAGATTTTTAGGGATTGATTTCTTGATTGATTCCAGATTTAGGAAGTCTTCATTCCAAATCTCTGTCTGAGGTATTTTTTAAAACCATGGAAATAGAGCTGGTAGCTTAGTAACTAATACTGCTTTGGAGATTAACATTTTCAAGCAGGGCACCTTTGTTCATGAAAAATATAGAATCTACCAAAAAAAACAGCTTGATATTCAAAGCAGACATTTGGCTTATTATATTTGGTTAATTATGGATAACAGAGAATGAAGACATCAATAGAATTTTATCACTTAAGAGTTTGTTTTGTTACAGAGAAGATAATATTGTTTCACAGGATTACAATAAAGGCTACATGAGCAGAATTAATTTTGAAGATTCCTGAATAATTGTTTTGCATACAATCCTCCAACAGAGTCTAATTACTCCTTTTTTGAGTCACAGAGAAGCAGAACTTGAAAACACCTCATTCATTCCAGTGTGTGTATATATATATATATTTTTATTTTTATTTTTATTTTTTATTTTTTTGGCGGTACGCGGGCCTCTCACTGCTGTGGCCTCTCCCGTTGTGGAGCACAGGCTCCGGACGCGCAGGCTCAGCGGCCATGGCTCACGGGCCCAGCCGCTCCACGGCACGTGGGATCTTCCCGGACCGGGTCACGAACTCGTGTCCCCTGCATCGGCAGGCGGACTCTCAACCACTGTGCCACCAGGGAAGCCCTCCAGTATATATTTTTAATGTCTCTGTGTGTGTGTTTGTGTGGGTGTGGGTGTGAATGTGTAGAGTGAGCACGTTTGAAAAAATCTGACTTTGAATGCCTTTTTTCAGTAACCTACACTACCCCTTGGCTCATCACTGGCTCCACCATTTTTGTCTTAACACTTTTGCGCTGCCTTACAGTGATATTAATCGTCCAGGTTTTGAGACATTTGTGCCTCAAGCTACTTCCTGCCTCTGGCATCTGAAGGGAAGTTGAGTTGCTTGCACTCATTCTTGGACTCTTTCTAGATGTGAGTAGCCTCTTTACATGGTGAGCTTGAAGGCAGTGGTAGG
Organism: Lipotes vexillifer; assembly: GCF_000442215.2. Lineage (NCBI taxonomy): Eukaryota > Metazoa > Chordata > Mammalia > Artiodactyla > Lipotidae > Lipotes > Lipotes vexillifer. The sequence continues at coordinate 1,281,405 of NW_006784237.1, forward strand.
CCAGCTGCCTCCTGACAGTTCATTATGCACATTCTTCCCAAGCTGTGATCAGGAACACTTAGCTTGGTAGCTTGAAATCAGCCCTTGTGATATTTACACCATGGAAATCTACAACTGCTATAAATGGCAGTGGGTGTGGTGGTGAGTTACCAGGACACCACTGATTTGAGGGTACACCTGGGTGCCACCAAGTCTGCTCTTAAAAAGGTGGGCATTGACTCTCTGCTTTCAGAGTCCACACTTGGTGGTGCATTTAGCTTACCAGATATAGAAGGGGGATTTTCTCCTGAAAGTAAATACTAATTAGGCTACAAGGAGTACAAGGATTGTAAGGAAGGAAAGCGGTTGAAGAAACCAAATGTTAGAAATTAAGATGATAGATTCTGGAGTGAGAATTCCAGGGGTCTGTAATTAAATTCTGAGTGAGCACCATGATGTAGATAGAACAATTGTTATATTTCAGATGAGGAAACTAAGACTCAGTTGATAGCATGTCTATGATTACACAAATGTTATGGGACAGAGGTGGGCTTCATTATTATTTTTATTATTATTATTATTATTACCTAGGTCTGCTGGATTCCATAGCATAATACCTCTTCAGAAAGCTTAGAATTTTTTGTCTTCTCAGTTACAGGATAATTGACAGAGACCACAGTGTAGGTTTAGGTTTGGCTGCAAATAACAGAGACTAAAAAGGACCACCTGTATCAGTCAAGTGTTGCTGCAAAACAAACCGCTCCAAAACTTAATGGCATGCAGCAGTCAAGCATTTATCATGCTCACAGGTCTTGGGGTGGTTCCAGCTGAGGCTGAAGGTCTGTGGATCAGTGGGGGTTGGGTGGAGTTCTGCTTCACCTGCAGATCTGAAGGTGAACTTCAAATCCTTCTATCTCTCATTCTTCAGGGACCTGCAGGCTAATAAGCCAATTTCTTCTCATGACAATGACAAGCAAAATAGGACAAGCTCAACTGCACAGATACCTTTCAAGCCTCAGCTGCTAATATGCCACTGGCCAAGGCCAAAGGTAAGGGTTGGGGAAAAATACTATGCCTTTTGTGGGAAGAACTGTAAAGACACATAGCAGGTGGGATACAGGGAAAGGTGAGGAATTGGGGCCAATATTCAATGTACTACATTATGGAACAGTGGCTTAAAAAGATAGGTGTTTGTTTCACTATCACAGGAAGGTCTGGTGATACTTTGTCCAGAATGCATAGCAGTTTCACTCCACAAAGACCTGAAGGACCTAGGCTCCTTCTATTTTCTATCTTATTACTCTGCATACTGTTGCCAAGAGTAGTTGTCAACAGTCTTTTTCTCTAAAGGGCTAGATACCAAATATTTAGGCTTTGTGGATCATAAGGTCTCTGTTGTAACCACTCAGTGCTGCCATTGTAGTGCGAAAGCAGCCATAAACAGTAAGTAAACTAATGAATGTGGTTGTGTTTCAATACATTTTTTTAATGGGTGCTAACATTTGAATTTCAAATAATTTTCATGTGTCATGAAATACTATTTGTCTTTGAGTTTTTTCAGCATCTAAAAAGGTAAAATCCATTCTTTGCTTGTTACTGTATAAAAATAGGCAGCTTGCGTAATTTGTCTCTGGGCCTGTAGCTTGCTGACCCCTGCCCCAGATCATCTAAAGGATCAAATGGTTGCTAAAGCATCACAGCTGTATCAGTCAGTAGGAAGGAAGGGAAGAAGAAAAAGGGAGCAAAGGGCATGTTCAGGCTGGATTTTAAGAAAGCTGCTAAAAGCTGCCATGTGACATTTCTCCTTGTATCTCACTGGCCAGATTTAATCACACGGTCACAACTAGCTGCAAGGGAAGCTGGGATTAGCAGGCTTTTTGCTGATCAGTCAACTGCCTGGCTAAAAACTGGGGGTTCTTTCTCTGTGGAGGAAGGGGAAAATAACACTGCAGGACAACCGGCAGGCTCTGGTGTTTAGTGTGCAGAGTGTGGAGGTGAAGAGACAGAAGGACTGAATTCACTGACCACATGATTGGGCATGATTACTGTGTCACTAAATCCTATTTTTTTTTTAAATCATAGAGAAGGGAAATGCCTACTTCAAAAACAATATGCCATAAGCTTTCTCTTTGAGAAAAGAAAATAAGAATCAGAAATATGAATCTTCCTTTATAAATAGGAAAACAATTAAAAAAACTATAAAGCAAATTATTTGATCCACAGTTTTTATTCCCTTATGACTCTGTGCATTGTCTCTATATTTGTAAATACACTAATTTTTTTAATTGACGTATAGTTGATTTACAGTATTGTGTTAGTTTCTTGTGTAGAGCAAAGTGATTCACTTATACATATATATATATGTATTCTTTTACAGATTCTTTTCCATTATAGGTTATTATGAGATATTGCATACAGTTCCCTATGCTCTACAGTAGGTCCTTGTTGTTTATCTATTTTATATATAGTAGTGGTAAATACTCATAATTTTTGATGTAGTGAAAGACCCTTTTAATCAGTAGACTTATTTATCATGTTTTGTGACTATCCATCATTATCTAAGCCATATTCTCAGACCCTGACTCCCATCTAAGTTTGTCTGGGTGTAGAGGTTTGTGAAACACGTATCAGATAATTGTGGTTGGTTATAAAGCATGGCTCATGTAAAAAATAGTAATTGTTCATAAAGTGTAACTCTCATCAGTCAGGTCAAATATAACTAAAGTAAAAATGAAACTATTGTGAGTTAAAAACAAGCAAGCAAGAAAAGCAACTTACCAATCTTTTGTCTCCTATTACTAAGGCTTGCCCTTTTGCAACCCTATAAACACTTCAGGGTAATTTTATAACAGGAGCGGTAGCAGAAGTCTTTGATGCCTCATTTTGTTCCAACCTCTCAGCCCACATGGAATTAGAGTCCTAGCTGTGATGGGCATGTCTGTGCACAGGAAGGGTCCTGCCTCAGCGGCCTCCCATGCTTCATTCCACATTTCTGCCTCAGGACTTTCTCCAACCAAAGCTGCCAACCTCAGTTCCACACAGGTACAGCCATAGTGCAAGGGTATTGGTAGTCCTTGGGCAAGCCTTAAAAGACTGGGGGACAGGAATCAGTGGGTAAGTGTTCCACACTCCTAGACTTTGGATGAAATGTTTTGTTTTTTTTTTTCTTTTTTAAAAAATTTATTTTATTGAAGTATAGTTGATTTACAATGTTTTGTTAATTTCTGGTGTACAGCAGAGTGATTCAGTTATACACATACATAATTATTTGCATCTGCTAATCCCAAACTCCCAATCCATCCCTCCCTTACCCCACCTCCCCCTTGGCAATGACAAGTCTGTTCTCTATGTCTGTGAGTCTGTTTCTGTTTCATAGATAAGTTCATTTGTGTTACATTTTAGCTTCCACCTGAAGATGGACATTTAGGTTTCTTCCATGTCTTGGCTATTGTGAATAGTGCTGCTATGAACATAGGTGTGCATGTATCTTTTTGAATTATAGTTTCGTCTGGATATATGTCCAGGAGTGGGATTGCAGGATCATATGGCAACTCTATTTTTAATTTTTTGAGGAACCTCCATACTGCTCTCCATAGTGACTGTACCAATTTACATTCCTACAACAGTGCAGGAAGCTTCCCTTTTCTCCACACCCTCTCCAGCATTTGTTATTTGTAGACTTTTTAATTACAGCCATTCTGAGCCATGTGAAATGTTACCTCATTGTAGTTTTGATTCGCATTTCTCTTATACTTAGTGATGTTGAGCATCTTTTCATGTGTCTGTTGGCCATCTGTATGTCTTCTTTGGAGAAATGTCTATTTAGGTCTTCTGCCCATTTTTTGATTGGGTTGTTTTTTGTTATTAAGTTGTATGAACTGTTTGTATATTTTGGAAATTAAGCCCTTGTCGGTTGCATCATTTGCAAATATTTATTCCCAGTCCATCAGTTGTCTTTCCTTTTTGTTTATGGTAGGGGTTTTTTTTTTTTTTTTTTTTTCTGTACTCATCTGAGAGGCCCTAGCAAAGCTGAATTTTTGTTGCTGAGGACAGTGACCTCAGTGCTTCCCAAATCCTACTTCTTGGTATTACTTCCCAGAAAAACTACCCGCGTTTTAATTCTTATATCAGTCTTTGCTTTCAAGTCCGAACTAAGCCCAGAAATTCAGTCTATTACCTCTCCTTTTCAGTGATTTAATAAAAGTGTTTCTCATAGTTTCTGTACCTAAAAGATAACGACAGATGTGTTTCTTTCAAAATAAAACCCATTAGTATCATTTGTGTAGTGCTTCTTGAGGTTTTGAACTCATGAGAATCTGTTGGAGGATTCGTTAAAACACAGATTGCTGGGCCCCATTCCAGTGAATCAGTAGGTCTGGGTGGTCTGGGGTAGAGCTTAAGAATGTGCATTTCTCACCAGTTTCCAGGTGATGCTTGTTCTGCTGTTTCTGGGACCACACCCTGAGAACCACTGCATTAGTGTGTTGTAAGTAAACACACCTAAGGTTCAAGCAACACCTTGAATGAGAATAAATGCATATTAATGTCTTAAGCGATTCAGCCTGCTCTAACAAAATACCACAGACTGGGTGCCTTATAAATGGCAGGAATTTTCTGTTCACAGTTCTGGAGGCTGGAAATCCAAGATCAGGGTGCCAGCATGGTTAGATAAAAGCCCTTTTCTAGGGTGCAGACTTCTCATTGTATCCTTACATGGTGGAAAGGGCTAGGGAACTCAGTGGAATCTCTCTCTCTCTCTTTTAAAAATTTTTTATTGAAATATAGTTGTTTTACCATTTTTTGTTAGTTTTAGGTGTACAGCAGAGTGATTCAGTTGTGTATATATACATATACATATATATATGTATATATATACATATTCTTTTTCAGATACTTTTCCATTATAGGTTATTATAAGATATTGAGCATAGTTCCCTGTGCTGTGCAGTAGGTCCTTGTTGGGTTTTTATATACAGTAATGTATATAGTGGGATGTCTTTTGTAAAAGCACTATTTCCATTCATGAGAACTCCACCCTTATCTCCTAAAGGCCCTGCCTTCTAACATCACCACATTGGACATTAGGATTCCATCATGTGAATTTTGGGATGACACACATTCAGACCATAGTAGATGGGAATGAGATAGAATACCTAGGAACATGTTGGGACACAGGTCCAGAAGCAACTCTGAGGAGAAAGAAATCTAAGGAAAAAGGTAAAAAGGGCAGGAGTGTATTACACTAAAGTCATGATAGATATCCAAGAATCAGAAAATTTATGTAAGACTGAGCAGGCAGGTCAATGATCAAATAGCAGCCATCTGTACAAACTCACGTGGAGGCAAATGGCATCAAAGAGATCCAGTTGTAGGGCCATGTCTCCAGCCATTGGAGATCAAGGAGATTAGAGGCCAAGATCAGGAAAACCCCTGGAAGAGATGGTAGGATGGAAGTATTGTCTATGTGATCACTGGGACCCTAAAAATCAATGAGAGTTGGGGGAGGGACCTGGACCAGTGCTTCAGTATTCAGGTGTGGCTGCCATTCAGTTATGGCAGTGACTTCTCTTAGGTTCCTTCTTTCTTCCCTCTTTCCCGCTCCTTCCTTCCCTTAATAAACAGTTGACATACTACATGCTACTTGAGCCTCCTGTGGCTACTCAGAGAATGAATTTGACCTGATCCTTATGTGTGTACTTCCTCACTTATCCCAATAGTCAGCATTCATTCACTTATTCATTCATACACGGATATTTACTGAGTGCCTCTTATGCAGACGCCCTTATTGAATACTACAAATGCATAGTCCCAGACTTGAGTCTCTTGGGGGATTATGTTACCTGCCCAAGTTATAGGGTGTGAAATCTCTTCATGAGAAAACTCTTCATCATGACGAATCCTGATTTATCAGCCATCCCCAAAGACCTTTGCCCAATATTGCCGTCTTCTGCCATCTCTCTCTTTTTTTTTTTTTTTGCGGTACGTGGGCCTCTCACTGTTGTGGCCTCTCCCGTTGCGGAGCACAGGCTCCGGATGCGCAGGCTCAGCGGCCATGACTCACAGGCCCAGCTGCTCCGCAGCATGTGGGATCTTCCCGGACTGGGGCACGAACCTGTGTCCCCTGCATCGGCAGGCAGACTCTCAACCACTGCGCCACCAGGGAAGCCTGCCATCTCTTTTAAAGTAAAGCTGAACTGCATTGAACTAGATGCTTGTGCATGCTTTCCTTTTGAAATTGAGCAACAATGAGAATTGAGCCAATCCTTTAGTTTTAAAATATCATTAAAGTATAGACTGTCCAGTCTCAGGTAGTTGTGGCTTTGAACCCCAAGCTTGCCATATAGGATGGCCTTGGGGTGGAACTGAACCTCCTGAGCCCCAATTTCCTTATTCATTGAAACAGACTGCAGACATCTTCTCACGGGGCTGTTTTAAGAATAAAATGATACTTGTCTTTCTCTGTCTGATTCATTTCACTTAGAATGATAATCTCTAGATCCGTCCATGTTGCTGCAAATGGCATTATTGCATTCTTTTTTTACGGCAGAGTAATATTCCATTGTATATATGTGCCACATCTATCACTTATATGTGGAATCTAAAAAAAATGATACAAATGAACTTATTTACAAAACAGAAACAGATTCACAGACTTAGAAAATAAACTTACGGTTCCTAAAGGGGAAAGGTGGAGGGGGGAGGGCTAAGTTAGGAGTTTGGGATTAACATATACATACCACTATATATGAAATAGATAACTAACAAGGACCTACTGTATAGCACAGGGTACTCTACTCAATACTCTGTAATAACCTATATGAGAAAAGAATCTGAAAAAGAATAGATATAGGTATGTGTATAACTGAGTCACTTTGCTGTACACCTGAAACTAACACAACATTGTAAATCAGCTATACTCCATTATAAAATAAAAATTAAAAAAAAGAATAACATGAGGTGGTGTATGTAAACTTTTTAGCAGAGCATCTCACATGCAGGACAGCACACTTGGATAAATGTCTCTTAAACAATGGGGTTTTACACTGTCCCACTTCACAAGTCCAGCATTGGGAGGCCAGCCTCCTTCAGTCCTCCCTCTTCCCCAGCCTCTGGGTGCTGCCTTTCGTCCTCCACATGTTTTCTCATGGTTGCAAGAGGCCTGCCACTGCAGGACCCACAGAAATACAAAGGAAGGGGATACTGGGTGAGAGAAATGTCCTCACGGGTCTTGCTCTTTTCATCAGGGAGTGAACCTTATGACTAAGAGCTTCTCTGTGGAATCCTTTTATGTCTCATCTACAGGCATGTGAAGCTGGTAACTTGAATAGCTGACATTTTCAAATTATCATGGAGGGAGGGAGGATAGCCAGTGGAACAGGAGGGGAATAGCTTTTGCTCGGCAACCTACAGTATCTGCCACGTATGCTGAAATAAAAATAGATTTTATCTTATAGATTTTCTGAGGAGTAATTTTTAATTAATATGTTCACAGTGCTTCTCTCTCTCTTCCTCATTCATTTGAACACCCCTATCCATGCATTATCTGACCAGTGGAAAATTCAACACAACACTGAATGGGCTTACTGTGCACATGACATTATAGGCAATTGAGTACAAACACTTTACTTTTTGATAGGAAGCCTGTTAAACTCTAGTAGCTTTTGGAAAGTTTTATTTTACTACTTTGATAGTGGTAGTTTATGGTTTCCTTTTCATTAATGCAAACTTTATAATCCAAGAAGAATTCACTAAGCATTTATGTACAAAGCATGATGATGGCAACTTGAGGGATACTCAGAGGGGAAAAAAAAGACACCATTATGTCTTCAAGAAGCTTACCATCTAGTGGAAGTAAGGAAAGGGGAAGCAAAGTGTGTAGAGCCAGGGTAACACTCACAAAGTTGAAAAGTTTATGGGGAAGGAAGTAAATCGAGTAAAGATTCGAGTTTTGGCTCAGACATTTTCCTTATTCCTAGAATGCCAGGCTTCCTCAAAAGAAGAAAATAATAGCAATGGCTTATATACAGCTTCCTGGATTCCATCCCCTGCCATCAACCCCGCTCCTCAGCAAATTAGGAGAGACATCAGTGCAGCGAAGGATGATCATGCCATTGAAACTCTTTGTAGACTGAAAAATAGTTAAGTCAGCTTTCCAGATCTTTGCCCGTTATGTTGTATGTAACTTGAAAGTTGGAAAGGTGTTTTGTTTACCTTCCTGTTTTATTCTAAAACATGATCGGTGCCTTTATGTTCCATGAGGAATAAAAGAATGGCTCTGATCCCATGGTCAATGGATCAGATCTGGTTCTAAAATATGACTCATATTACAAAGGTTATGTTCCCAGGAGAATCCCGTAACATTTGAAAAAGAAAACCCTGAGAGAAAGAGGGAACAAAAAAGAGATGTGGAGGCTAGTAACTAAGTGGTTAAGGAAATAAAAAACAATCCTTGGAACTGAAAGATTCAAAATCATAAAATCATATTCAAAATCATATCATTCAAAATCACATCATCTCTTAAATGTTCTCACCACATTCACACAAAACGGTAGTTATGTGAGATGATGAATATGCTAACTGACCTTATTGTTGTAATCATTTGACAATAAATACATATATCAAATCATCATATTGTACAACTTAAACTTATACTGTGTTATTTGTTAATTACCTATCAATAAGGTCGGGGAAAAAAGAAAAAATATATCATCTCTTGGTTTTTTATCTTATTTTATTTCATTTTATTTTTGCGGTATGCGGGCCTCTCACTGTTTTGGCCTCTCACATTGCAGAGCACAGGCTCCGGACACGCAGGCTCAGCAGCCATGGCTCACGGGCCCAGCGGCTCCGCGGCAATGTGGGATCTTCCCGGACCAGGGCACGAACCCGTGTCCCCTGCATCAGCAGGCGGACTCTCAACCACTGTGCCACCAGGGAAGCCCTCTTGATTTTTTAAATCTTCAACCTCCTGGCCCTCATCTCAGTCTACTAAGCTTTCTGCCTATTCAGTGATGACTACTATGCATAGTGATTCCTTTCACAAACCTTCCTTTTTAGATCTATGCCCTTTGCTTGCCTAGAGTCTGATACAGAGTATAGTGGAACAGTCAGAGCACTGTGGCTGACGTGTGTTCCACAGTTGAATAAAATACCACTAATGTGTTTAAAACTGTTTTTTGGTGGGGGGGAGGGAAATGGTCAGAACTATACCAGACCACAATATTTGATTGAACTAGCTCCCCAAAAATTAGAACAAAAATGTTAAAGATGGCTTCTACTGAAAGTTGAACCATCAATGTAACATTACATTTTCATGGAAAAAAAAATCTTTAAAGCTACTCAACATTTGTTTGCCTTTATTCATAAAATTATGCACAACCTGTTTTTCTACATGACAATTAAGGGTTGTAGCTCTAAGTCTCCTTTGTGTTCAGAAGCTTGCAGGAATTAGCTGTTACTCATAGATTCATGACTTTTAGTTATTTTTAATAAAGTATGCTTATGATTTTGAACTCTCTGTCACTTTTCAGATGAAAAGCGTAGTTTCAAGGTCTATAGAAAATGCTGGTTTTTCATTATCATTTTTTAGGAGTAAGACTCCAGTTTGGACCCATGGCATTAGCAACGCAGTGCCCAGTTCCCACGGTAGTTGAACGTCAGATTCTTTTCCTAAAATCTAAGTTCTTTAGTGTTAAGTAAGACCATCTGTGGGACATCAGATGTCTAGTTCACATGGGGCTACATCAAGCCCAGTCCAGTTCCTAATTAGTTTCCTCTCAATTGAAAATGAAATTTCTTAGGGCATGAATTAAGCCAGGGCTTCCTTGGTACACATGTAAAATCCCTGGCATGGAGTGGGTGCTCAGGAAGTGGCTAACCTATTAAGGAAACCTGGCCAAAGAGGGATTGGAATCCAAGTCCTTGGGATAAATTCAGAATTAGTGTTCCTTTTGATGGAAAAGTTCACATGAAAATTTTGTTTGAGTACATTTTCTAGGCATTAACATACTTTTATAAACAAATCCATCACTGGGAACCTTAAAAATGTATCAAACTGTGCTCATAAATAATCCTTGAGGGCTTCCCTGGTGGCGCAGTGGTTGAGAGTCCGCCTGCCGATGCAGGGGACACGGGTTCATGCCCCGGTCTGGGAAGATCCCACATGCCGCGGAGCAGCTGGGCCTGCGAGCCATGGCCGCTGAGCCTGTGCATCCGGAGCCTGTGCTCCGCAGAGGGAGAGGCCACAACAGTGAGAGGCCCGCATACTGCAAAAAAAAAAAAAAAAAAAAATTAAAAAAAAAAAAAAATCCTTGAAATTCATATGGGCTTAATAAATAATGGAAAAATTCACTTTAAGTTTTTCCAATTTCCAAATATTGGCAAAAAAAAGTCACACAACTTTTGATCAACACAACACAATCTAGATATACCCACATGTAACAAGCTAAACACATGATATAAATGTGTAATGACTATATTTAGAAATTATCATAATTATTTGTGTGTAGTCTACTCATAGCTTTTGTTTATGCATCACAAATATTTTTCTGTGAAATATGGTTTATATATTTTGAAATTCTTTTTTTCTCATGTACAGTAGGCATAAAAAATATTTGCTTGTGGTATGTCTCATTGCCTTGTACTTTTTAAAACTGTTTTCAGATGTCAATCTGTGTAATGTGATAACTTACCATAAGGACTTCATGAAATGTTTTTTGTTCTTCCAAATCTTTGCAGATTTGTAAAATAAATATTTGTTGAAAATATTACCCTTTGTGCAGGGCTCAATAACTTACAAAAAGAGAGAGAGACAGAGGGAAAAAAATACATAGCCTTAATCAATGTAGTACCTCATCTGAAGATGTTGAAGTTCAACAAAAGAATATAATCCAAGCTTGAAAGTATCTCCATTGTTAATCTGGTCCAACCATTATCTATTATATAAATCTCACAACAACATCTTTTTTTTTCTTTTACATCTTTATTGGAGTATAATTGCTTTACAATGGTGTGTTAGTTTCTACTTTATAACAAAGTGAATCAGTTATACATATACATATGTTCCCATATCTCTTCCCTCTTGCATCTCCCTCCCTCCCACTCTCCCTATCCCACCCCTCCAGGCGGTCACAAAGCATCGAGCTGATCTTCCTGTGCTATGAAGCTGCTTCCCACTAGCTATCTGTTTTACGTTTGGTCGTGTATATATGTCCATGCGACTCTCTCACTTTGTCACAGCTTCCCCTTCCCCTTCCCCATATCCTCAAGTCCATTCTCTAGTAGGTCTGTGTCTTTATTCCTGTATTACCCCTAGGTTCTTCATGACATTTTTTTCCTTAAATTCCATATATATGTGTTAGCATACAGTATTTGTCTTTCTCTTTTTGACTTATTTCACTCTGTATGACAGACTCTGGGTCCATCCACCACACTACAAATAGCTCAGTTTCATTTCTTTTTATGGCTGAGTAATATTCCATTGTATATATGTGCCACATCTTCTTTATCCATTCATCAGACGATGGACAATTAGGATGTTTCCATCTCCTGGCTATTGTAAATAGAGCTGCAGTGAACATTTTGGTACATGACTCTTTGAATTATGGTTTTCTCAGGGTATATGCCCAGTAGTGGGATTGCTGGGTCATATGGTAGTTCTCTTTGTAGTATTTTAAGGAACCTCCATACTGTTCTCCATAGTGGCTGCACCAATTCACATTCCCACCAGCAATGCAAGAGTGTTCCCTTTTCTCCACACCCTCTCCAGCAGTTATTGTTTCTAGATTTTTTGATGATGGCCATTCTGACTGGTGTGAGATGATATCTCATTGTAGTTTTGATTTGCATTTCTCTAATGATTAATGATGTTGAGCATTCTTTCATGTGTTTGTTGGCAGTCTGTATATCTTCTTTGGAGAAATGTCTATTTAGGTCTTCTGCCCATTTTTGGATTGGGTTGTTTGTTTTTTTGTTATTGAGCTGCATGAGCTGCCTGTAAATTTTAGAGATTAATCCTTTGTCAGTTGATTCATTTGCAAATATTTTCTCCCATTCTGAGGGCTGTCTTTTGGTCTTGTTTATGGTTTCCTTTGCTGTGCAAAAGCTTTGAAGTTTCATTAGGTCCCATTTGTTTATTTTTGTTTTTATCTCCATTACTCTAGGAGATGGGTCAAGAAGGATCTTGCTGTGATTTATGTCATAGAGTGTTCTGCCTATGTTTTCCTCTAAGAGTTTGATAGTTTCTGGCCTTACATTTAGGTCTTTAATCCATTTTGAGCTTATTTTTGTGTATGGTGTTAGGGAGTGATCTAATCTCATACTTTTACATGTACCTGTCCAGTTTTCCCAGCACCACTTATTGAAGAGGCTGTCCTTTCTCCACTGTACATTCCTGCCACCTTTATCAAAGATAAGGTGACCATATGTGCATGGGTTTATCTCTGGGCTTTCTATCCTATTCCATTGATCTATCTTTCTGTTTTTGTGCCAGTACCATACTGTCTTGATTACTGTAGCTTTGTAGTATAGTCTGAAAACAGGGAGCATGATTCCTCCAGCTCCGTTTTTTGTTCTCAAGATTGCTTTGGCTATTCGGGTCTTTTGTGTTTCCACACAAATTGTGAAATTTTTTTATTTTAGTTCTGTGAAAAATGCCAGTGGTAGTTTGATAGGGATTGCATTGAATCTGTAGATTGCTTTGGGTAGTGGAGTCATTTTCACAATGTTGATTCTTCCAATCCAAGAACATGGTATGTCTCTCCATCTGTTTGTATCATCTTTAATTTCTTTTTCTTTCTTCTTCAGTCCCTTTCTTTTTCTCTTCTTCTGGAACCCCTGTAATTCGAATGTTGGTGTGTTGAATGTTGTCCCAGAGGTCTCTGAGACTGTCCTCAGTTCTTTTCATTCTTTTTTCTTTATTCTTCTTTGCACCTAGTTATTTCCACTATTTTATCTTCTAGGTCACTTATTCGTTCTTCTGCCTCAGTTATTTTGCTATTGATCCCATCTAGAGTACTTTTAATTTCATTTATTGTGTTGTTCATCGTTGCTTGTTTCATCTTAAGTTCTTCTAGGTCCTTGTTAAATGTTTCTTGCATTTTGTCTATTCTTTTTCCAAGATTTTTGGATCATCTTTACTATCATTATTCTGAATTCTTTTTCAGGTAGACTGTCTATCCACTTCATTTGTTAGGTCTGGTGGGTTTTTATCTTACTCCTTCATCTGCTGTGTGTTTTTCTTTCTTCTCATTTTGCTTATCTTACTGTGTTTGGGGTCTCCTTTTTGCAGGCTTCAGGTTCTTAGTTCCTGTTGTTTTTGGTGTCTGTCTCCAGTGGCTAAAGTTGGTTCAGTGGGTTGTGTAGGCTTCCTGATGGAGGGGACTAGTGCCTGTGTTCTGGTGGATGAGGCTGGATCTTGTCTTTCTGATGGGCAGGTCCACGTCTGGTGGTGTGTTTTGGGGTGTCTGTGGCTTTATTACGATTTTAGGCAGCCTCTCTGCTAATGGGTGGGATTGTGTTCCTGTCTTGCTAGTTGTTTGGCATACGGTGTCCAGGACTGTAGGTTGCTGGTCGTTGAGTGAAGCTGGGTGCTGGTGTTGAGACGGAGATCTCTGGGAGATTTTCGCTGTTTGATATTATGTGGAGCTGGGAGGTCTCTTTTGGACCAGTGTCCTGAAGTTGGCTCTCCCATGTCAGAGGCACAGCACGGACTCCTGGCTTCACTACCAAGAGCCTTTCATCCACCCGGCTCAGAATAAAAGGGAGAAAAGGTAAAGAAAGAAAGATGGAGGGAGGGGGAAGGGAGGGAGGGAGGGAAGGAAGGAAAGAAAGAAAGAAAGGAGATAAAATAAAGTTATTAAAATAAAAAATAATTATTAAAAAAATTTTTTTAAAGAAAAAAAAATGGACGGATAGAACCCTAGGACAAATGGCGGAAGCAAAGCTATACAGACAGAATCTCACACAGAAGCATACACATACACACTAACAAAAAGAGGAAAAGGGGAAAAAATCATAAATCTTGCTGTCAAAGTCCACCGCCTCAATTTGGGATGATTCGTTGTCTATTCAGGTATTCCACAGATGCAGGTACATGAAGTTGATTGTGGAGATTTAATCTGCTGCTCCTGAGGCTGCTGGGAGCAATTTCCCTTTCTCTTCTTTGTTCTCACAGCTCCCAGGGGCTCAGCTTTGGATTTGGCCCCGCCTCTGCCTGTAGGTTACTGGAGGGCATCTGTTCTTTGCTCAGACAGGAAGGGGTTAAAGGAGCCGCTGACTCGGGGGCTCTGGCTCACTCAGGCCTGGGGGAGGGAGGGGCATGGCGTGCGGGGCGGGCCTGCGGCGGCAGAGGCCGACATGATTGATGTTGCAGCAGCCTGAGGCGTGCCGTGCGTTCTCCCAGGTAAGTTGTCCCTGGATCCCGGGACCCTGGCAGTGGCGGTCTGCACAGGCTTCCTGGAAGGGGGGTGTGGACAGTGACCTGTGCTCGCACACAGGCTTCTTGGTGGCGGCAGCAGCGGCCTTAGCGTCTCGTGCCTGTCTCTGGGGTCCGCGCTTTTAGCCGCGGCTCGCGCCCGTCTCTGGAGCTCCTTTAAGCAGCGCTCTTAATCCCCTCTCCTCGCGCACCAGGAAACAAAGAGGGAAGAAAAAGTCTCTTGCCTCTTCGGCGGCTGCAGACTTTTCCTGGACTCCCCCCCGGCTAGCCGTGGCGCACTAACCTCTTTAGGCTGTGTTCACGCCGCCAACCCCAGTCCTCTTCCTCCGCTCCGACCGAAGCCCGAGCCTCAGCTCCCAGCCCCGCCCGCCCCGGCGGGTGAGCAGACGAGCCTCTGGGCTGGTGAGTGCCTGTCGGCAGTGATCCTCTCTGGGACTCTCCCCGCTTTGCCCTCCGCGCCCCTGTGGCTGCGCTCTCCTCCGCGGCTCCGAAGCTCCCCGCTCCGCCACCCGCAGTCTCCGCCCGCGAAGGGGCTCCTAGTGTGTGGAGACCTTTCCTCCTTCACGGCGCCCTCCCACTGGTGCGGGTCCCGTCCCTATTCTTTGGTCTCTGTTTTTTCTTTTTTTTTTTGCCCTACCCAGTGACGGGGGGGGGTTTCTTACCTTTTGGGGGGTCTGCGGTCTTCTGCCAGTGATCAGTGGGGGTTCTATGGGAGCAGTTCCACGTGTAGATGTATTTCTGGTGTATCTGTGGGGAGGAAGGTGATCTCCGTGTCTTACTCTTCCGCCATCTTCCCCTCGTCCCCCAACAACATCTCTTGAAAGTAATTTTCCAGGCTTTATATGGATATTCCCAGAGACAAAGAACATAGTACTTTATCCTATTTCAGACAACTACAATTTCATAAAATTTGTTCTTATGGTGTGTCAGAAACTGCCTCTCTGAATCTTATGATCACTGGTCACTCTTCTCGTAAACCATGTAGAATGAGGCTTCTTTTTTATGTGACTGTTCTTCATATGTCTCAATATAGCTGTTATATTTTTAATAGCTTCTCTTCTTCAGAATTAAACATTTTTCCTTTTTTCCTTCTCTTTTCCTTTCCTCTTCCTGTTCTTTTTCTTTTTCCTTTCCTTTTATTCTCTCCCTCCTTCCTCCTGTTTCTACCAGGTTTTTCAACGTAGATGAGGTGGGTAGACCTGGTCCTCTTTCACCAAGGAATCATGGTAAATGCTTTAACAGTTAATTAAATGGACTGCTGTGAGAGCCCCCAGAGTAAGAAGTTGGGGCAGGCTTTGCAGAGGGGATGACACCAAGTTAGAGGATGACTTGTAGGAAAGCCTGCCGAGTAGCACGTGTCATGGGAGAGTGATGTTGTAGGTAGAGAAAGCAGCAGCATATGCATGGCCTTGGAGGAACACTTCTGTTCCTCAACAGGCTTCATTTATATTGTTCATTTATATTGTTCTTTTGTTCCTGGTTGATTCCTTTGGATCTGTTCCAGTCTGGGTACACTTTAGGACTTTGGATGTGTAGATTTATAACAAAGCAATCCAGTGAGCACAGAAATAGTTGACCTCATTTCTACACGTATTTGAGTATAATAAAGACATTGTACTGGGTTGGATTTTTCACACTGTTGGTTGTTAGGAAGTGAGTTAGGACATTAGGGAGGGAGAAATATGGTGAAGGGCAAGCAGAAAATGAAGACACTGAAAAGAAAGGGAGTCGGTAATGGTCATGAAAGGATAAGAGGCATGGAAGAAAATGAATAAGGTGCCTCTTATATGGATGAACTTAACTGGTGTGATCAACATGGCTTTGAGTATTAAAATAGAAGAAATGTAGCAATCCCTGTCATTATTGTGAGAGTTGTTATTTGAAAGCTATTTTAAAGTACTACCTCTATGTAAAGAAAAAAGAGATGCATTTTCCCATATTAAAAGATGCATGATTTCCTCACGTTAAAAATCATTCACTTGATTTTTAGGCAAATCTTCATGGCCTACATCTTTTATATCTTTTTCCATCCCCTGTGATTACCTTACTTAATCATTTTTCCTACAACACGTACATGTGACTGTTTAGTGGAATCAGTACTTTTCCTCCCAAACAGCCAGTCAACTCATTCTTTTCTTTGACAGTTTTTATTTTCATAAAACCCTGAATTGTTGTACTCTTGTGAGGCCAAATTCAGAGCAGAGATATATTTTCAGTTAAACGTGTAAAAATTCTTCCTCTTTTTTGGGATATCTTTCTTAAAAATTTTAAAGAGTTTCCTGTAGCAATAAAAGTACAGGGACAGGAACATGTATCTTCTCAGTTGCTGAGCACAGGTCTAATCTCATGCAAATTTGAGTAAATGATGTAGCTCTTGCGGATATGCTCATTGGGGTCCCATCTAACTCCAATGCCCCATGATACCGACCTGCAACTTTCTCTCCAGATACCCAATCTTGCTCTTACGTCAAGGTCCAGCCTTCTCGACCTTTTATAAAAACAATACTCTCTACTTTCAGTTCTTTTTTATTTCCTTGGCCCTTATAAACCTGTCAAGTTTTTGGTTTTGTTTTGTTTCTACATTTGATTAGTTTCTTATCATATTTGGGATCCTTGCTTGCATACCACTATGTTTGTGTGACTTAATAGAAGACATCCCCTTTGATATAGGAGATAGATAGGCCTCAGGCTGAGCAGCTGCTAGTGGTCTCCTGCTTTCACTTTGAGATACCAGCAGGAACGTTGGGCCCTTATCAGGTAAAAGATAAAGCAACCATAATTTTCTCATTCTTGTAGTCAAGGGGATTTCCCAGCCCAAAGCATGCACAGAATAGGTCCTCAGGTGATTGGTCAGAGACAACTTGGAAAACTGCCCCCATGTAAGGAGCTTAAGCTGCGCCTATTGTGCTCAACTCGCTCCTAGTTTGCCCATGTGCTCTTCCACATGTACTTTGCTTCTAATAAATGCGGTCTCTATTTCACAATCTTGGTCTCTTTGCTGAATTCCTTTTTCAAGGAAAACCAGGACTGAGGTCCTTCTTCTAGCTGTGCCACTGCCAGAATCACCTTCAGCAGACAAATTGCAAATAGGCACCATCAGTGGACAGACAAATTAGAGGAAGGAGGCTCTTCATCCTGGGGGAAGATTTCAGCCTCCACTTGCACTTTGGCTGGGTACCAACATGCCCAACTGCACAAACTATGTACAACATAGTATCCAGCACTTATCTAATTAGCAATAGGCCCTCAAGCAATAGTTGCGTTTATTTCAATCTTTATTTGAATTCACAAGATTTTTTTTTAATCATAAAGAGAAAAATGCCATTAAGATCTTTTTTCCCCCCTAAAGAACAAGATCATCCTGACAATATAGTGTCTATATCTATGGGCAAATAAGAGCAGAAAAGTGGAGGAGAGAGGAAGCAACAAGTAGACAATTTAGTGAGTAGGACTGTCATTGAAATTGTGGTCACAATGGAACCAGCTTCAAATGGTTTGACTCTTTTTTGGCCTGAGTAGGTTATGGAGTAAGACACTAAGTTTTTCAAAAACTGTTCTCATGCTTGCACAAGCTTGTTTTTATACATTTCATTTCATTTCATTTCATATTTTTCTTGACTGCTATGTCAAAGTTGTAACATTTCGCACCATGGTATGTTGCCAAGATAGGATTCTACACACTGGTCAGGTGATGTGTGCTGTGTTTGGAACAGCTGCACGATCTTGTCACAGACACTTTGGCTGGGTTTCCTAAGCTCCTGGAATTTAAAATCTTAGCCAGTAGCTAGGGACAAGTCATCCATGCTTATTATGCTACTCTTCAATATCTAGATTTTTCTGAACGCTGCCTCATCTTTTAAGTTGCATCAGTTTTCTCATCTGCCATATACAGGTTAGCATCCACAAAAAGGGTTGCAGAAAATCAGGTGCTGTTGCTGTGCTTCTTACCAGCTGTGGTGCAGTTATTTTTAGTTCCCTCCTTCATTCGTCACTATGACTGAGAGGGCAAAGGGACTGCCAGCGTTGCCCGACTACACTGTGTTTATACTTCCTACCAGCTACTTCGGAATCAGCATTTCCTTTCCTCGTTGGAGATATCACACTGGGTGTGATCACACCTGGCAAATTTATTTTAGTGGAAAAATTATTTAATAGATTGATGTTAGATGAACTAGTTTATCATGACTCTGGTGAATAGACTGAGACTCTGACTATAGCTCAGAAAAGCAAGAATAATTCAATTAACTTGGTTTCCCTTATTTTATCTGCCATTTCTGGGAACATGGCAGTTCCCCAACAATTCTCCTTTTCGTGAAAATCAATTTGTAAAATAAGTTTTAGAAAATGTGTGATATGTAGTAGCTCTTTTGAATAGGTGAAAATTATACGAGTATTTCCTGTGGAGAGAATTAATCACATGTAGAGTTCAAAAGAGTGAACTGTTTTTTTATGATCACTTAATGAGATGCAAAACACTTTTTTTGGTCTTTTTGTTACATCATGTTATATTTTTGGATGCTCGCATTGAATAAAGATGCTTGAGAATTAACAGAAGAAGGTGTTAATTTATATGATCAGATCGATGATCGTTAAATCTTCACAAAGATGTATAGTAGATTGGTTCGCTTTCTTTTACTACTCCTGGACATCCATGGATTTTTCTAGCCATCAGCATCACTGCCTTCACATAAACCCTTATTAATCACACTTCATGGCATTTTCCTCTTCATTGGTTATTGCCATAATTTGGTCTACACATTAGAAATTCCCATGGGGACTTACGTTTGCGATAAAATGAAGAGCCTCAGGCTGTTATTTGTATTTGGACTGATAAGTGCCATTTTATTGCTCACAGTCTTTATTTGCAAGTGGTGAAACTTTTGTTCCCTCAGATTCAGTCAATAAATTTGCTGTTTCTTGATGAGGCTGCATTTAGGAGACATCAAGGCAGTGTGCACAATTAACCCCGTATTTTGTCTACTGCAAGCATGCATTCCATTCATGTTTTGATGGGCATTTGGGAAGTTCCCAGTTTGGGGCTATTATACATAAAGTTGCCTTGAACATTTGAGTACAAGTCTTTGTGTGGACATAGGTCTTCATTTTTTTTTTTGAGTAATTCCTAGGAAGGCTATATAGTCCTAGCCTGGAGATCTATCATAATATTTAACATTATTAAAAAAAAATCATATACAAGGTTGTTGTGACTTTGTTGGATTAACATTTGTTAAGTTGAGCCCCAGGGAGTCAGATAGTAAGCCTGCTGAACAAAAGACCACAAGGAAATTGAAATAGAGAACTTGATTACTCACAGGTCCTGGAGTAAGTACAGGGCCTGCTTCCAAGGGCCATGTAGGGAGGTGAGGCAGGATCTAGGCAGAGAAAATGACAGTGCCTGGGGCATATGCCATTATTAGGTTCCTGGATGGAGTGCTTTGGGATTCCTGGGCTAAGACCAGATAGATCAATTCAAACCAAAAAGATCAGGGTTTTGGTAAGCTTTTTGGGGGTCTTATCTAAAAGTGTACAGGAGGAAAGGCCCTGGGAGGTGGGAGGAGACTGTTTAGCACAGGGCCACTGGGGGAGTCATATCAGGAACTTGTATTTCTCTGGGCTGTTATCTAGAGCATGAGTTTGGGGGAGAGTGTAGGGTCAGTTCAAAGCCCCAGCAGGCTGCTTGATCACACAAAATGAATGCCAAGGCAGCAATATCATGGGGTAGTTTACCGAAACTCTCAGCAATGGTTTTCTGAAGTGGTGATACCATTTTATATTCCACTAGCAATGCTTGAAATTTCTTATTTTTCCACATCCTTGTCAACACTTGTTGGTCTTTTTAATTTTAGCCTTTTTAGTGAGTGTGTAGTGGTATATCATTATGGTTTTAATTTACATTTTCCTGATGACTAATAATATTGAGAATTTTTTCATGTACATATTTAAGATTTATATCTTTTTGTCTGTGAAATATCTGTTGAAATGTGTTGTTCATTTTTTTCTGTTTTTTTTTTTTTTTCGGGAGGGGGGTCTTATTAATAAGTTTTAAAGTTCTTATACTCTGGATACCAAATATTTTCTCCAAATTAGGGTTTGCTCTTTTATTTTGAAGAACAGAATATTTTCATTTTGAAAAAGTCTGTATGAATTTTGTTATTTTGTTGCTAGAATTTTTCGTGTCTTGTCTAAGAAGTCTCTGACTCCTCAAATATCACAAAGATTTTTCTCCTTTGGTTATAGTTTTAGCTTTAGGATTAGGTGTATGATTGAGTCCATGCTAGATTTTGTGCATGGTGAGAGGTAAGTATTGCCATTCACTTTTTTTCATTTGGACAGATTATAGATTTTCCAGCACCATTTATTGAGAAGATTATCCTCTCACTTTAAATTAATTTAATTCCTTTGTTGAAAATAAACTGATCATGTGTGTGTGTGTCTGTGTTTATTTTTACTTTAAATTCTGTCTCATTGACCTATGTATCTATCTGTATGTTAGTACCACACTGTCTTGACTTCTATAGATTTATTGGGTATTATAAGTCTTCCACTTCTGTTATTTTTCAAAGTTGTTTTGGGTGTTTAGATTTTTTGTTCTTTTACTTGAATATTAAATTTGGCTTGTGAATTTTTACAGTACTTGCTGGGATTTTGATTGAAATTTATAGATCAGATTGGAGAAAATTGACAACTTAATAATATTGACTTTTTCAACTCATTAACATGGTCTACTGCTTCATTTATTTAGGTCTTTAATAACTTTCAACAATGTTTTATAGTTTGTGTGGAAGTTTGCACACTTTTTATTAAGTTTATCGCTAAGTATTTTAGGTATTTTTGATGCTATTATAAAATACCAGTTTTTATTTTACTTTCCAACTGTTTATTTCTAGTATATAGAAAAATAATTATTGTTATGTGCACTGAACTTGTATTCTGTTTTCTTGATAAATTCACTTGTTAGCACTAGCAGCTTTTTGTTGTATATTCCTTAGTTTTTATGTGCGTATCATTTCCTATGAAAATCAATAGTTTTACTTCTCTCCATATAATATACATGTTATTATTTCTTTTACACTGCCAAGTAATCCTAGTTTGTAATGATGTTCTTTCCTATGTATTGCTAGATTTAATTTGGTGATGTTTTGCTAGGAATGTTTCTGTCTGTGTTCATGAATATCTGTCACTTTCTCTCTTTTAATTTTTAGTATAATGTTTATGAAGTCTATCCTTTCTTTTTTCATGTCCTTGACCAGTCTTGATATCAGGGTAATGATGCCTCATAAAATTATTTGGGAAGTATTCCCTTATCTCTATTATGAAAGAGATTTTAGAGGCTTGGTGTTCTTTCTTTCCTAAATGTTTGATAGAATTCACGAGTGAAGTGACTGGACCTGTAGTTTTCTTTGTTAGAAAGCTTTTAATTAAAAATTGAATATTTAAAGATAGATGAATATTCTGATATTCTGTTTCTTCCTGTGTCACTTTTGATCATTTGTATCTTTCAAGAAGTTTGCCCATTTCATCAAATTTATTGGCATAATTTATTGATAAAATTTCCATAATATCTTTGAAATATTAATAGGACCAGAGTCAAAGTTCCAGTTTTCATGCCTGATATTGGTAATTTTTATGCTCTCTCTCCCCCTTCACCTCTGTCTCTATTTCTGTCTCTAAGTTTAGAGAGATCAATTATTAATATACTGATCTTTTCTAATAATGTTTTGGATTTTGATTTTTATTATGTATTGTTTTTTGTTTGTTTTCTATTTCATTGATTGCTGCTCTTTTTATTATTCTTTATTTCTATTTACTTTGGGTTTCATCTGCTTTAAATTTTCTAAGTTTATCAGTCTTTGATATTAGACTTTCCTACTTTTTCTGAATAGGCATTTAATGTTATACATTTTCCATAAATACAGCTCTATATTTAGTCAACAAAATTTGAAAGTTTTAATTTTTTTTTGCATGTGGGATATTAGTTCCCTGAGCAGGGATCAAACCCATGTCCCCTGCAGTGGAAGCATGGAGTCCTAACCACTGGACCACCAGGGAAGTCCCTCAAATCTTTGCTTTTTAATTGGAATGTCTAGACCACTTATGTACTTATTCATTTTTAATACTATTTGAAAAATTAACACTTAGTACATTGACTTGTTTTTTGGTGTACAGCTCTATAAACTTTAACACGTTTACAAATATGAATAGCCAGTACCAAAATCAGGATACAGACAGTTCCTGTAAACCCCCCAAAGCCTTCAAGCTATTTCTTTTTAGTTGCAACCTCCTTACAACCCCAAATTCTGTCAACTGTTAATCAGTGCTTTATCACTATAAATTTTTATTTTTGAGAAAGTAATAGAAATATATATCATGCAGTATATAAACTTCTGAAACATTCCCTTGAGATTGATCTAAGTGGTTGAGTATAGCAATAGTTCAATCTTTTGCTCAGTAGTTTTCAATGGAATTGTGTTGATTTACCACAATTTGTTTATCCATTTGCCCATTGAAAAACATTTGTTTCTAGGTTTTGGTTATTATGAATAGAGCTGCAATCAAACTTTGTGTACAGGTTTTTGTATACACCTGCATTTTTTTTGCTTTGGGGTAAATATGTAGGAGTGGGATGGCTGGTCACTTGGTAAATGTATATTTACATTTTTGAGATACTTCCAAACTGGTTTTCAGAATGACCGTAGCATTTTGCATCCCCTTGACTTAGGGTTTGCATCTGTATTTTAGTGGGGAGTATTTGTAGGTTAAGTCAGTCTCTCTCTCTTTCCCACAAACACGCACATCTTAAGTTAAATATATAATAGTACTATCTATTATTGAGCATTCATTATGTATCAGGCACAATACGAGGTGCAGAGCTTCATTTAACATATAGGTGAATCAAAAGTCCTATAATATGTTGCCTTGTCCAATTCAATTCACTGAGACTTCTTGAGTATGATAGATACAGTCTTAATATAAAGAGAATATTGAAGAATGCACCCAAGAGTTTGTAGTTAGATAAGGACAGAACTCAAATCTGTCTTACTATAATTCTTCTGTATATATTCCCTTTTATATGGTTTCATTCCTACTCAATTAGTCTTTTATTTTTCATACAAAATGTATTGTCCTTGTAATTTTGGGGGCATATGTATACTAAAACATTATTTGTTTTTTTTTTTTTTTTTTTAACATCTTTATTGGGGTATAATTGCTTTACAATGGTGTGTTAGTTTCTGCTTTATAACAGAGTGAGTCAGTTATACATATATATATGTTCCCATATCTCTTCCCTCTTTGTCTCCCTCCCTCCCACCCTCCCTATCCCACCCCTCCAGACAGCCACAAAGAACCGAGCAGGTTTCCCTGTGCCATGCGGCTGCTTCCCACTGGCTATCTACCTTACGTTTGTTAGTATATATATGTCCATGTCTCTCTCTCGCCCTAACACACCTCACCCTTCCCCCTCCCCATATCCTCAAGTCTGTTCTCCAGTAGGTCTCTGTCTTTATTCCTGTTTTACCCCTAGGTTCTTCATAACATTTTTTTTTCTTAAATTCCATATATATGTGTTAGCATACGGTATTTGTCCTTCTCTTTCTGACTTACTTCACTCCGTATGACAGACTCTAGATCTATCCACCTCATTACAAATAGCTCAATTTCGTTTCTTTTTATGGCTGAGTAATATTCCATTGTATATATGTGCCACATCTTCTTTATCCATTCATCCGACGACGGGCACTTAGGTTGTTTCCATCTCCGGGCTATTGTAAATAGAGCTGCAATGAACATTTTGGTACATGACTCTTTCTGAATTCTGGTTTCCTCAGGGTATATACCTAGTAGTGGGATTGCTGGGTCATATGGTAGTTCTATTTGTAGTTTTTTAAGGAACCTCCATACTGTTCTCCATAGTGGCTGAACCAATTCACATTCCCACCAGCAGTGCAAGAGTGTTCCCTTTTCTCCACACCCTCTCCAGCATTTATTGTTTCTAGATTTTTTGATGATGGCCATTCTGACTGGTGTGAGATGATATCTCATTGTAGTTTTGATTTGCATTTCTCTAATGATTAATGATGTTGAGCATTCTTTCATGTGTTTGTTGGCAGTCTGTATATCTTCTTTGGAGAAATGTCTATTTAGGTCTTCTGCCCATTTTTGGATTGGGTTGTTTATTTTTTTGTTATTGAGCTGCATGAGCTGCCTGTAAATTTTAGAGATTAATCCTTTGTCAGTTGATTCATTTGCAAATATTTTCTCCCATTCTGAGGGCTGTCTTTTGGTCTTGTTTATGGTTTCCTTTGCTGTGCAAAAGCTTTGAAGTTTCATTAGGTCCCATTTGTTTATTTTTGTTTTTATCTCCATTACTCTAGGAGATGGGTCAAGAAGGATCTTGCTGTGATTTATGTCATAGAGTGTTCTGCCTATGTTTTCCTCTAAGAGTTTGATAGTTTCTGGCCTTACATTTAGGTCTTTAATCCATTTTGAGCTTATTTTTGTGTATGGTGTTAGGGAGTGATCTAATCTCATACTTTTACATGTACCTATCCAATTTTCCCAGCACCACTTATTGAAGAGGCTGTCCTTTCTCCACTGTATATTCCTGCCACCTTTATCAAAGATAAGGTGACCATATGTGCATGGGTTTATCTCTGGGCTTTCTATCCTATTCCATTGATCTATCTTTCTGTTTTTGTGCCAGTACCATACTGTCTTGATTACTGTAGCTTTGTAGTATAGTCTGAAGTCAGGCAGCCTGATTCCTCCAGCTCCATTTTTTGTTCTCAAGATTGCTTTGGCTATTCGGGGTCTTTTGTGTTTCCATACAAATTGTGAAATTTTTTGTTCTAGTTCTGTGAAAAATGCCAGTGGTAGTTTGATAGGGATTGCATTGAATCTATAGATTGCTTTGGGAAGTAGAGTCATTTTCACAATGTTGATTCTTCCAATCCAAGAACATGGTATATCTCTCCATCTGTTTGTATCATCTTTAATTTCTTTCATCAGTGTCTTATAATTTTCTGCATACAGGTCTTTTGTCTCCTTAGGTAGGTTTATTCCTAGATATTTTATTCTTTTTGTTGCAATGGTAAATGGGAGTGTTTTCTTGATTTCACTTTCAGATTTTTCATCATTAGTATATAGGAATGCCAGAGATTTCTGTGCATTAATTTTGTATCCTGCTACTTTACCAAATTCATTGATTAGCTCTAGTAGTTTTCTGGTAGCATCTTTAGGATTCTCTATGTATAGTATCATGTCATCTGCAAACAGTGACAGCTTTACTTCTTCTTTTCCGATTTGGATTCCTTTTATTTCCTTTTCTTCTCTGATTGCTGTGGCTAAAACTTCCAAAACTATGTTGAATAAGAGTGGTGAGAGTGGGCAACCTTGTCTTGTTCCTGACCTTAGTGGAAATGCTTTCAGTTTTTCGCCATTGAGGATGATGTTGGCTGTGGGCTTGTCATATACGGCCTTTATTATATTGAGGAAAGTTCCCTCTACACCTACTTTCTGCAGGGTTTTTATCATAAATGGGTGTTGAATTTTGTCAAAAGCTTTCTCTGCATCTATTGAGATGATCATATGGTTTTTCTCCTTCAATTTGTTAATATGGTTAATCACATTGATAGATTTGCGTATATTGAAGAATCCTTGCATTCCTGGAATAAACCCCACTTGATCATGGTGTATGATCCTTTTAATGTGCTGTTGGATTCTGTTTGCTAGTATTTTGTTGAGGATTTTTGCATCTATGTTCATCAGTGATATTGGCCTGTAGTTTTCTTTCTTTGTGACATCCTTGTCTGGTTTTGGTATCAAGGTGATGGTGGCCTCGTAGAATGAGTTTGGGAGTGTTCCTC
The DNA here is from genome assembly GCF_000442215.2 of Lipotes vexillifer. Lineage (NCBI taxonomy): Eukaryota > Metazoa > Chordata > Mammalia > Artiodactyla > Lipotidae > Lipotes > Lipotes vexillifer. The sequence goes on from NW_006784237.1 coordinate 1,307,682, forward strand.
CCTCTGCTATATTTTGGAAGAGTTTGAGAAGAATAGGTGTTAGCTCTTCTCTAAATGTTTGATAGAATTCGCCTGTGAAGCCATCTGGTCCTGGGCTTTTGTTTGTTGGAAGATTTTTAATCACAGTTTCAATTTCAGTGTTTGTGATTGGTCTGTTCATATTTTCTATTTCTTCCTGATTCAGTCTTGGCAGTTTGTGCATTTCTAAGAATTTGTCCATTTCTTCCAGATTGTCCATTTTATTGGCATAGAGTTGCTTGTAGTAATCCCTCATGATTTTTTGTATTTCTGCAGTGTCAGTTGTTACTTCTCCTTTTTCATTTCTGATTCTATTGATTTGAGTCTTCTCCCTTATTTTCTTGATGAGTCTGGCTAATGGTTTATCAATTTTGTTAATCTTCTCAAAGAACCAGCTTTTAGTTTTATTGATCTTTGCTATTGTTTCCTTCATTTCTTTTTCATTTATTTCTGATCTGATTTTTATGATTTCTTTCCTTCTGCTAACTCTGGGGTTTTTTTGTTCTTCTTTCTCTAATTGCTTGAGGTGCAAGGTTAGGTTGTTTATTCGAGATGTTTCCTGCTTCTTAAGGTGGGCTTGTATTGCTATAAACTTCCCTCTTAGAACTGCTTTTGCTGCATCCCATAGGTTTTGGGTCGTTGTATCTCCATTGTCATTTGTTTCTAGGTATTTTTTAATTTCCTCTTTGATTTCTTCAGTGATCACTTCGTTACTAAGTAGTGTATTGTTTAGCCTCCATGTGTTTGTATTTTTTACTGCTCTTTTCCTATAATTGATATCTAATCTCATGGCGTTGTGGTCGGAAAAGATACTTGATATAATTTCAATTTTCTTAAATTTACCAAGGCTTGATTTGTGACCCAAGATATGATCTATCCTGGAGAATGTTCCATGAGCACTTGAGAAAAATGTGTATTCTGTTGTTTTTGGATGGAGTGTCCTATAAATATCAATTAAGTCCATCCTGTTTAATGTATCATTTAAAGCTTGTGTTTCCTTATTTATTTTCATTTTGGATGATCTGTCCATTGGTGAAAGTGGGGTGTTGAAGTCCCCTACTATGAATGTGTTACTGTCGATTTCCCCTTTTATGGCTGCTAGTTTTTGCCTTATGTATTGAGGTGCTCCTATGTTGGGTGCATAAATATTTACAATTGTTATATCTTCTTCTTGGATCGATCCCTTAATCATTATGTAGTGTCCTTCTTTGTCTCTTCTGATAGTCCTTATTTTAAAGTCTATTTTGTCTGATATGAGAATTGCTACTCCAGCTTTCTTTTGGTTTCCATTTGCATGGAATATCTTTTTCCATCCCCTTACTTTCAGTCTGTATGTGTCTCTAGGTCTGAAGTGGGTCTCTTGTAGACAGCATATATATGGGTCTTGTTTTTGTATCCATTCAGCCAATCTGTGTCTTTTGGTGGGAGCATTTAGTCCATTTACATTTAAGGTAATTATCGATATGTATGTTCCTATTCCCATTTTCTAAATTGTTTTGGGTTCGTTATTATAGGACTTTTCCTTCTCTTGTGTTTTTGTCTAGAGAAGTTCCTTTAGCATTTGTTGTAAAGCTGGTTTGGTGGTGCTGAACTCTCTCAGCTTTTGCTTGTCTGTAAAGGTTTTAATTTCTCCATCAAATCTGAATGAGATCCTTGCTGGGTAGAGTAATCTTGGTTGCAGGTTTTTCTCCTTCATCACTTTCAGTATGTCCTGCCACTCCCTTCTGGCTTGTAGAGTTTCTGCTGAGAGATCAGCTGTTAACCTTATGGGGATTCCCTTGTGTGTTATTTGTTGTTTTTCCCTTGCTGCTTTTAATATGCTTTCTTTGTATTTAGTTTTTGACAGTTTGATTAATATGTGTCTTGGCGTATTTCTCCTTGAATTTATCCTGTATGGGACTCTCTGTGCTTCCTGGACTTGATTAACGATTTCCTTTCCCATATTAGGGAAGTTTTCAACTATAATCTCTTCAAATATTTTCTCAGTCCCTTTCTTTTTCTCTTCTTCTTCTGGAACCCCTATAATTCGAATGTTGGTGCGTTTAATGTTGTCCCAGAGGTCTCTGAGACTGTCCTCAGTTCTTTTCATTCTTTTTTCTTTATTCTGCTCTGCAGTAGTTATTTCCACTATTTTATCTTCCAGGTCACTTATCCGTTCTTCTGCCTCATTTATTCTGCTATTGATCCCATCTAGAGTATTTTTCATTTCATTTATTGTGTTGTTCATCATTGTCTGTTTCATCTTTATTTCTTCTAGGTCCTTGTTAACTGCTTCTTGCATTTTGTCCATTCTATTTCCAAGATTTTGGATCATCTTTACTATCATTATTCTGAACTCTTTTTCAGGTAGACTGCCTATTTCCTCTTCATTTGTTAGGTCTGGTGGGTTTTTATCCTGCTCCTTCATCTGCTGTGTGTTTTTCTGTCTTCTCATTTTGCTTATCTTACTGTGATTGGGTTCACCTTTTTGCAGGCTGCAAGTTCGTAGCTCCCGTTGTTTTTGATGTCTGTCTCCAGTGGCTAAGGTTGGTTCAGTGCGTTGTGTAGGCTTCCTGGTGGAGGGGACTAGTGGCTGTGTTGTGGTGTATGAGGCTAGATCTTGTCTCTCTAGTGGGCAGGTCCACGTCTGGTGGTGTGTTTTGGGGTGTCTGTGGACTTATTATGATTTTAGGCAGCCTCTCCTGAAGAGACCAGAGAATCACAACTTACCAGAGTAGAAACTCATGAGCTGAAAACCTCTACAGGAACCGGTGCTGTGGTAGAAAAACTTGAACTGTAATTGACAAATCACTGGAGGCTTGGTGCAGGCAAGTCTGAAAAGTTAAAAACTCCAGAGGGACCCACTCACACTTTTGTGGGTTTTACCTCCAGGAGTTCATCAGGTTCTCACAGTAAATACTGGAGAAAACTCCCTTCCTGCTTCTAAAACATTATTTGTTGTTTATCTGAAAGTCAACTGGGTGACCTATATGTTATCTGGCAGCTAAACAATACTGTTTAGTTTATACAGATAATTTTTCTAGGTAGTCTATCCAATTTAATTCTTATATTCTAATTTTTTAGTGCCATGGAATGAAAATCACATGAGTTTGAGATATTTTTGTAGTTTCTATTTACATTATTTTGGGGTGTCAGTGATTACCGAATTAAATCAAATTGTCGGGCTTCCCTGGTGGCGCAGTGGTTGAGAATCCACCTGCTGATGCAGGGGACACGGGTTCTTGCCCTGGTCCGGGAAGATTCCACATGCTGTGGAGCGGCTGGGCCCGTGAGCCATGGCCACTGAGCCTGCGTGTCCGGAGCCTGTGCTCCGGCAACGGGAGAGGCCACAACAGTGAGAGGCCCGCGTACCGCAAAAAAAAAAAGAAAAAAGAAAAAAAAAGAAAAAAAAATCAATTTGTCCCATGTCCTAATCAATTTCTAAATGGTTCAAAATCTTTATATTTGATTTTTTTCCTCTTTAACATAGATATCTTAAATTTTCTATAAATAATGGGCAATAGAATACTTTGAAAAGAAATATTAGATTAAGATTTTTCATGATTCACTGACTTCAAAAAGGAACATTGCCAAATTGACTTCATTTATTTAACCTTCTTGGAACTATTCATTTATGTGTAAGATGACGTTATACTGGACTTGAATTATACTTGGTGAACACTTCCTGTGTAGTGTCTGGAAATATTCATCATGAGTATATTGCTGATGACTTATTTGCATGTGGAAACAAAAATTGATTTAAATTTATACAAAGAACTTAAGAAAAGAAAATATTTAATGGGTTCTAGCAATTCAATGCAGGCTAAAAAAAGAAAAGATAATAATAGCATCATGAGTGATGTTTCTAGAGAAGTAAAATAGTTCTAAGTCTGAAACAAGTGATTCTACAAATTAAATTTTACTTGTAAATATGATAGTAGGTATCAGGAAGCTCAAATATATATATATTTTTTTGCGGTACACGGGCCTCTCACTGTTGAGAGGCCTCTCCCGTTGTGGAGCACAGGCTCCGGACGCGCAGGCTCAGCAGCGATGGCTTACAGGCCCAGCTGCTCCGTGGCATGTGGGATCTTCCCAGACCGGGGCACGAACCCGTGTCCCCTGCATCGGGAGGTGGACTCTCAACCACTGTGCCACCAGGGAAGACCGGAAGCTCATATTTTAAAAGTATAGGTAGTGGATATCCCACAGAAGAAGACAGAAGAGACATACTGATGCATAAATATCACTTAACTCAGTCTGTACTCTCCTTAACACAATGAACTAAAAACTGCATTCGATTAAAAAAAAAAATTGACACACTCAAAAAGGATGGGAAAAACCCCCCAGCTTTTCAAGGAATAAACAATTAACAGAACTAGACACAGAAATGACCCACATGTATGAACTCTTAAGGAATTTAAAATAACTGAATGGCATGTTAAATATCTGGTGGAAAAGGATAAGCAAATTCATAAACAGAGAATTTCAGCAGCGAAATGCAAAATATAAAAAGAGGCAAATAGGAATAATAGAAATTTCAAAACACAGAATATCAGAAAGGAAGAATTCTGGAGATGTATTTATTAAAAAATTCAATACAGTAGAGGAAAAAAAACTGATGAACTTGAAGACAGGTTAACAGAAATTATTGAAAAGAAAGCAAAGAGAAAACACATTAAAAAAATAAAGAAGAGCATTCATGAGATATGAAACAATACCAAACTCTCTTTAGTACTGGAGTCCAAGAAAGATAATTGGGCAGAAGAAGATATATGAGTAGATCATAGCTGAGAATTTCTCCCCCAATAATGAAAGGCATTAAAACACACACACACACACACACACACACACACACACACACACACACACACACATCACCTTATACACATCCTATTCAAACTGATGTTCATTAAAGATAATGAGAATATATGGAAAGGTAAGGCATGGTCCAAATAGTCTCCTCTTGTAAAATGATCAAATGATACTTTTTTAAGCTGAAGAAACCAAAAATAAAATTATTTTATTACTTAAATGTTGTAACAGTAAGTCAGAAAGGAATTAAAATATTATGTCATCAGAAATATATTAAAAGCTGCTGGCCTATAGAGACTGACTCCTCATCAACCACAGCAGGAAGTCCTTAGAAAAAGAAATCTGTCCTCAGATATCTAAATCTAATAAATTGTGAAGTTGCACTAGAATAATTTTTACATATATTGAGTACCACTGGAGAAAACAGTTAAATAATTAGGATTAGTTGTGTTAACGTGTAATTTTTAAAAAGAATGTCTCTCATACAACAATAAAATGAATACATGTCAAATATATTATTCAACTCATTAATTGAAGAGGGAACTAGTAGGGTGGTATGACAAGTTCAAAGAACATTTGAGCTAAATATTGCTAGGCAATTGAAGAAAGAAATATTAGGATAAGATGCTGAGAATACAAAATTGCTTAATGTCCTACAGGCCAATAAATTGTATCCTTTAGGATTATCTTTTGCACTGGACTAAAATTGGTAATATTCTCTATCAAACAAAATTATACAAGTTAAATTCACTAAGTCTTGAGCTTTTATCATTGGCCTAGAGTGTTGCTTTTGGGGAATTAGTCTAGATATAGGAAAGAGTATTTTAAAAAGTTTTTTTAAGCTATGTGCATTTATTACTTTTAATAGAAAATAGAAAATAAATAAAAATATTTGTCTATTAAACAGTATCAGCTAACATTTGATGCTTGACGTATGAGAACTTTGCAAAATATTTTATATGTATTACATAATTTAGTTTTAGCCCAATATTATGTGATAGATAATACAGTTGTCCCTCAGTATGGAAAGGGGTTGTATTCAGCACCTCTGCAGATACCAAAATCCACACAGATGCTCAAGACCCTTTGTAAAATGGTCAGTGGGCTTTCCATATTTATGGATGTAGAACTTGCTGATATGGAGGGCCAACTGTATTATTTTCTGCATGTTACATATAAGGAAACTGAGTTACAGGGAAGCTAAGAAACTAAGCCAAGGTTACATAGATAGTAATTGTCATTCTCCTAGTCTGTGATTTTAACTGTTCTATAAGGTGATAAAATTCAGAGAATGAGGAGAAGGTGCTGTTTCAAAATGTGAATAGAACACATTAGGATATGTGGATTGTTCTGGAATTTGAATAATTCATTGGGAAAATAAACAAAATTCCTTTCTGATTTGATGTTATTTATGTGTAGGAGCTGCCAGGAACAGGAACTGGAGCAAGCAGCATTTAAATGCTTCAGTACTCCAACAGTGCAACGGAGACCTTTCGTTTGAATATCCCTATCTTTTCTCTTGCACAATTTTAGCCTTGTAAGCTCTTTTCAACAGATTAGCTCTTTGAAAGTGAATAGTAGTATGGAATTATTAGCATCTTCAGTAAGTGCCTTTGCTTATCTAACTGCAGTTTTCTCTGAATGATTATTCAGCCTGCCAAAATATTTTGCTTTTCAGATTCCCTTTTTCAGCTACAAGTGATATGATTGTCTTTTGAATATGGAATATCTAATCATTGCCAAATAGTTTTTACTACAATAGCTAGTGTCTTAATATAGGTATGCTTGAGAATATTTTGTCTGTTTTAAAACAGAGCTAATTTTTTTTTTTTAGTTTTGCTACTTAGAACACTATGCTAATGAACTGAGTCCATGATATTTCATTGTTTTTGTGTTTCTTCTTATGCGGTACTTACTAGTTATTACCTAGAGAACCCAAGTCCTAACACTGCTGCATATTGAAAAGGAAACATTGTAGGAATAATGCTAAAAGAGGAGGAAAATAGACTTAGGTCAGTGTGTGTTTGTGTGTGTGTGTGTGACTATTTCTGTCACCTACTCGCTTTACTGAGACCACCCTGTCCAGCCCAGAAGACTATGATTTCTAGTTGCCTTCTCAGTATCTTATTTCTTTTCTCTCTCATCTCACAGGCCAGTATCAGGGGTATGTCTTCTTACCTCCTTTCACTGCTGCCAACCATAACTTTGGTGCCAGTCCTCCTGAACCTTTGGGACTAGAACATTTTCTCTCCCTCCCTATTGGTGTCACCTCCTCTCTTCCTCGCCCAGTGAGGACTTTTGCTCCTGGACATTCATCTCCTCCCTAAAAACCTTTCATCCTTTCTGCCACCTTAACACCCACAGGGATAAAAATTCTGACACCCCCAAATTTTCCATTACTTGACCTTTCATTTCCAATAATCATTTTCTCCATATGACTTTTCCATCCACTCCCACGATCATATGCTAGATTTTGTTTTCAATGTGTTTTATGTCTTTTGTTGCTCAGTTTCTCCATTGTTGCCTTATTTTGTGTTATATAGATATTTTCTATTGTACTTAAAAAAATTTCTTTGTCATCTCTTTTGCTATATTTTTTTGTTAATTTTTTCCTGGTTGCTCTGGGGATTATAGTTAACACCTTAATATATAATAATCAAGTTCAGATTTAAAAAAATAATTAATTAAATTTCTTTTTTGGCTCTGTTGGGTCTTCGTTGCTGTGCATGGGCTTTCTCTAGTTTCAGCAAGCAGGGGCTACTCTTCGTTGCAGTGTGTGGGCTTCTCGTTGTGTTGGCTTCTCTTTTTGTGGAGCATGGGCTCTAGGCATGTGGGCTTCAGTAGCTGCAATATGCAGGCTCAGTACAGGCTCAGTAGTTGTGGGGTACGTGGAGAGGAAAAGAGACTGGAGACCAGCCGGTCGGTGAAGCAGTCAGAACACACAGCATTTTAAGCATGATATAATTTAATTCTCACAGTAATTTGTGACACTGGTACTATTATTTTTCAGAAAAAATTAATAAGTCTTACTTAATCTAAGTAGTTTTCCCAAAGCAACACAACAAACAAGTACGGTTTAAATCCTCCTCTTTCTTTAGATCTCATCTCCCTGGGAAGCCTTTCCCAACCTCCCTCATTTGGGGCAGGGCTTCCTCAGTTACCCCATGCTTTCATGGCATCATGCCTTTCTGCTTGTTTGAGCATCTGTTTTATCACTTGATGATTCATGAGGGTATGGTCGATAACGTATCTGCAACTCTAGAGTTACACTTGACATGTAGTAAGCTCTTCATACTTATTTGTGAAATAAGTGAATAAAGTGAAGAAGCCACTGTTTGATAATCAGGAAGTCTTATTTATAGGTGTGTAAAGTATAGGCTTTAGTCAGTTTGAGTAATTTTCTGGACCTCAGGCATGTTGAGAGAAAAGAGACTAAAATTCATTTTTTCAAGTTATAGTCAAATGGAAAACTCACTATCCAATACTCCAAAGTTCTAAGGAACTAAACTAGTTATCTTTAAGATTATCTGCTATTTTAACTGTCCCTTACCATGTTTTTATACATTTGAGATAATTAATTGTATTTTCCTTATGTGTGTTGTTAAAAATATATTGTAGAGATATCTGGCAAAAGGTAAACAGGCACACCTGGGGATACTGTGGGTTTGGTTCCAGACCACCGCAATAGAGGAAATCACACAATTTTTTTGGTTTCTCAGTGCATATAAAAGTTATGTTTACAATGTACCATAGTCTATTAAGTGTGCCATAGCATTATGTCTAAAAAGCAATTAATTAAAAAATACTTTATTGCTAAAAATGTTAACTATCATCTGAGCCTTCAGTGAGTCATAATCCTTTTGCTGGTGCAAGGCCTTGCCCCAATTTGATGGTTGCACTGATCAGGGTGATGGTTGCTGAAGGCTGGGGGGGCTGTGGCAATTTTTAAAAATAAGACACCAGTGATGTTTATTGCATCTGTTGACTCTTCCTTTCATAAATGATTTCTCTGTAGCCTGCAATGTGCTTTGATAGCATTTTACCCACAGTAGAAGTTCTTTCAAAATTGGAATCAATCCTCTCCAACCCTACTGCTGCTTTATCAGGTACATTTACATAGTATTCTAAATCCTTCATTTTCATTTCAACAATCTTCACAGCATCTTTGCCAGAAGTAGATTCCAGCTCAAGAAACCAATTTCATTGTTCATCCATAAGAAGCAGCTCCTCATTCGTGAAAATTTTATCATGAGATTGCAGCAATTCAGTCACATCTTCTGGCTCCATTTTTAATTCTAGTTCTCTTGCTATTTCCATCACATCTGCAGTTACTTCCTCCACTGAAGTCTTGAACCCCTCAAAGCCATCCATGAGGATGAGGGCTGGAATCAACTTATTCCAAACTCCTGTTAATGTTGATATTTTGACCTCTTCCCATGAAACATGAATGTTATTAATGGCATTTAGAATGGTGAATCCTTTCCAGAAGTTTTCAATTTACTCAGCCCAGTGCTATCAGAGGAATTAATATCCATAACAGCTATAGCCTTACAAAATGTATTTCTAAAATAATAAAATAATAAGACTTGAAAATCAAAATTACTCCTGTATTAGCAGGCATGAAAACAACATTGATTTTGTTGTACATCTTCATCTGAACTCTTGGGTGACCAGGTGCATTGTCACCCAAGCCATAATATTTAGAAAGAAACCTTTTTGATCTGAGCAGTGGGTCACAGCAGTGGGGTGAAAGTATTCAGTAAACCATGTTGTAAACAGATGTGTTGTCATCCAGGCTTCCTTGTTCCATTTATAGAACACAGGCAGAACAAATTAAGTATAGTTGTTAAGGCTGCTAGGATTTTCAAAATGGTAATGGACATTGACTTCAATTTCAGGTCACCAGCTACATCAGCCCCTAACAAGAGAGTTAGCTTGTCCTTTGAAGCTTTGAAGCCAGGCATTGACTTCTCCTCTCTCGCTATGAAAGTCCTAGATGGCATCTTCTTCCAATAGAAGGCTGGTTTCATCTACGTTGAAAATCTGTTGTTTAGTGTAGCCACACTCATGAATTCTCTTAGCTAAATCTTCTGGATAACTTGCTGCAGCTTCTACGCCAGCACTTGCTGCGTCACCTTGCACTTTGATATTATGGAGACAGCTTCTTTCCTTAAACTTCATGAACAAACCTCTGCTAGCTTCAAACTTTTCTTCGACAGCTTCCTCACCTCTTTTAGCCTTTATGAATTATAGAAAGCTAGGACTTTGCTCTGGATTAGGCTTTTGTTTAAGGGAATGTTGTGGCTTATTTGATCTTCTATCCAGACCGTGAAAACTTTCTCCATATCTCCATATCAGCAATAAGGCTGTTTTGCTTTCTTATTATTTGTGTATTCACACAAATAATAAGAGCAGCTCTTTTAATTTCCTTCAAGAACTTTTACTTTGCATTCACAACTTGGCTTTTTGGTGCAAAAGGCCAAGGTTTCTGCCTATCTCAGTTCTCTACATGCCTTCCTCATTAATATTAATTATTTCTAGCTTTTGATTTAAAGTGAGAGACATGCAACTCTTCCTTTCACTTGAACACTTAGAAGCCGTTGTAGGGTTATTTATTGGCCTAATTTCAATATTGTTGTGTCTCAGAGAATAGGGAGGCTCGTGGGGAGGG
>NW_006784237.1:1318264-1331194 GCF_000442215.2 Lipotes vexillifer
AAAGAGACTGGAGAACAGCCTGTCGGTGAAGCAGTCAGAACACACAGCATTTATTAAGTTCACCATCTTATGTGGGTGCAGTTCGTGGCATCCCAAAACAATTATAGTAGTAACATCAAAGATCACTGATCACAGATCACCATAACAAGTATATTAATAATGAAAAAGTTTTAAATATTGTGAGAATTACCAAAATGTGACACAGAGACATGAGGTAAGCAAATGCTGTCAGAAAAATTGTGCCGATAGCTTTGCTGGACACAGAGTTGCCACAAACCTTCAATTTGTAAAATACACAAGATCTGTGAAGTACAAGGAAGCAAAGTGCGATGAAAGGAGGTCTGCTTATAGTAGGAGTCTTAATTAGTAATGAAGACTTCTAAATACAGGGTACAGAAATTGTTTCACAATTTGCTTTCTAATTAAATTGTTTTGTAAATTTGTGCTTTGCTTATAATAAATTGGAATCAGACAGACTTCAAATTTAGCCATCTGAGGAATCATTGACTCTCTTCTACTTTGTTAGAGTATGAGTTTATTACATACTATTAAGGACATTTTCAATAGTGATTCCATTGACTCATATTTTTATGTATTTACAAATCAAAATAGTTATATTCCACATTAATTACTATATATTTGATGTTATGAGATAACCCTATTTTATGTTTTTATGTTCTACTGCTTCATATTGGAAAATTTCATGTTGAAAAGAAATTATTTTATGCACATTAGGAAATAAAACTGCTTCTGTTCACCAATAGAACTTCCTCTGAAAAAGCGCTAAAATAAGAGATAGTTTCAGAAACTTTCAAGGCATATTTTCATGGTTTATGTTCAATAAAGGGAAAATGATTTCTAAATGAAAATGTTACTTATTACCTTGCAGAAGAAATCTTCAACCTTATAGAATTAAACACATCTGATATAGTACCCACAGTATTTTAGCTGCAAAATAGCAAGACAAGCTATGAAAAAAAATTATCTTTTTATATCTTCATTTTAAAAAAAGAAATTTATTTATTTAATTAATTAATTTTTGGCTGCATTGGGTCTTTGTTGCTGCACGTGGGCTTTCTCTAGTTGTGGCGAGCGGGGGCTACTCTTTGTTGTGGTGCACAGGCTTCTCATTGCGGTGGTTTCTCTTGTTGCAGAGCATGGGCTCTAGCTGCGCAGACTTCAGTAGTTGTGGCTCGTGGGCTCTAGAGAGCAGGTTCAGTAGTTGTGGCGCACGGGCTTAGTTGCTCTGTGGCATGTGGGATCTTCCTGGACCAGGGCTCAACCCATGTTCCCTGCATTGGCCACCAGGGAAGTCCCATATCTTCATTTTGATTACTCTGTTTTAACAAGTATTTGCTTTCTTGTGTTTTCTGTTCCATTAATGCTATAGTAAATAGCTCCTATCCAGAATTTAAGTCTCTAACAAAATAATTTTCTGGAATTCCACTGAGAATCTAAACATTAACAAACAGAATCTCCGGTCATCATATTAGTTGACCCCAAATTTATGTCCTTTGTGCATGAGATATTTCAGTCCTGCATTCATAACTTATTTATGTGCCTTTTAACCTCAAGTTTAATAATTTGGTTATTTATTTTCCAAGATAAAAAATGAGAAATAATATTGGAAGTGGAAACCAGAGTTGCTGTAGCCAGGCACACTGAAAGTGCTGATGACAGATCTGAGAAATAGTATAGAGAAATGCAAAGCAGATCACAAATCAAGGGTAATCTTCTCACAAATCAAGCCAAACAATAGTAGCAACAATAAAAGAAACAATAATAATGAAAAGAATCACAGAAATGTAACTTAGGATCATTTAGTTCAGGGGCAAATTTCTGTTCTTTTGTTAGTTCCTGCATGTATTACATTGTAATAACTGATGTTTATCATAATGGCACACATGTTAAAGATGATTTAAATATAAAATATAAATGAATTAAATATATTTCAACTATTTTACCAATTTTTTATTTGAATAATAAATAATGTTGCTGCATAAAGGAGTCAGCCAGAAACTGAAATTCTTAATTAGCCAAAACCTATTTTTGAGGACTTCCTATAATCATGAAACCACCTTAGAGTGACGATTACTATGATACAAGAAGGGGGTCAAAAAGGAGAAAAGAAACCATCATTTATTGAGTGTCTATTCTGGGCTTGTTACTCTGCCAGACTTAAATTTATTACTTTTTTTTAGTAAAAAAAATTTTTTTGGCTAATTTTCCAGGAAATTTGCAAGAGAAAATTAGAAAGTAAACTGAAGACACACATCATGAAATCTACTCCCAAAGGGTCTTGAGCAGTGAGGCATTCCAGAAACTCTCATCAGGGAGGAGCAGTGAGCTGATTAGGTGAAACTGACCAGAAAATCAAATCTGAGCACCTGTCACAAGTTCGTATTGGGTCTAGCCTGCGACAGTATGCAAGAAAAGGTTCAATCTGTGAAGGAAGAGACAGATCTTTGATGAAGCAGAAATGAGCATGATATGGTTTGTTAACTAAGCTGTCACTAAATGCCTAACTAACATCTCAAGTACAGTGGAATCTTCCAAGATACAGTCAGCTTAGAAGACATTCTGTTCTAAGAGGACTGTTTCTGTGTTGAGCAGGTGCCCTTCTACATGTGAATTGACTGGTGCAACCAGAATTTTGGTTAATAGAAAATTGTTGTGTTGAATGTTATTAAGCATAAAGATAAGGATAATAAAGTCTTCCCCTTTAATTATATGTATATGTATAGTTTCCCCATAACTATAACTATATCTAAACAGGTAATTATAAAATCCCTGGTAAGCAGGATTTTTAAAATTGTTGTTCTAGTTGGGTTTGATTTAGTTTATTGCAAGATTTCTCAGAGATTATACTACGCTACTGTATACTCTGAGTCTCTAAGATGGAGATAAAAGGGGTTAACAATCATAACTACTTTTGTTGAGCCCTTTCCGTGTATCGAGCACTATACTAAGCACTTTAAATTCATCATTTAATTTTATCCATAAAGTAAGGGGTAAAATTTTATCTCCGTTTTACAAGTAAAGGAACAGAAAAATAGAAGGGTTAAACAGCTTTTCCAAAGTTATGGATTCTGATGGGGTAGAGTCTGCAATCTGACTCCAGAGCTGATGCTCTTACTTAAGGGCTTCCCAAGTTTATCTGACCAGTAGCATTTTGTTCATATAAAAATCACTAACATTTCTAAGAGGAAGTGTGTGTAGAAAGACATTTAGGAATTGTTGGGCTAGATTGTGAGCAAGTACAAATGGGAAAACTATGTCCTGCTCATCTTTGTGTTTCTAGAGTCCTAAATAGTAGTTACCACTAAATGGTTAATTAAAGCATCATCATCATTATGATGTAAATAGTATTCTACATGCCACAATTTAGAAAATTATCTGAGCCAACAATACTAACAGAATGCTAGTGAGAATATGGAGTAAACAAGCATGGCAATATGCTGTATATGAATCAGTGCTGGGGGTAGGTTGGTGCCTATATGAGAGAGTGGTACTTTCCAATATTTTTTGTTTCATTCACCACTGAAAACCTATAGTATGATAAACTATTTTAAAAAATTAGTTTAAGATATATATTATGCTTTTAGTACACACTTGAAAAAGTATAAGATAATTATTACCCATTGGGCACCATTTATGTATTCAACAAAGAATGCTAGAAAAGGTTAACTTCTGTAACAAATAGACCCAAATGTGTACAATATTTAATTATCATAGGTTATAATAGATTTTTCTTGTCCTACTAGCAGTACTGGATAGATAAAAACATTGGGGGCATCCTTGCTTTATATAGCTAGCTCATCAGGGACCACGAGTGACAGTCTCTTCCCTCTTGAAGGTTACTCTGAGAGTCTTCTTCATACTAGCTTGCCAGTAACAGACAAGAGCATAAAGGAGCACTGTATTGGGGAACTTTATGGGCTAGTCCTGTAAATGGCATTCATGACTTCCATTCACACCCCAGTGGTTTGTAGTCAATGATATGGCGGCACTTAATTCCAAGGAGACTGAGAAATGTGAGCCCTGGATGGCCAGCTACTTTCCAGTCTCAAATCTGGCATTCACAAAGGGAAGCAAATATTTTGGTGGACTGCTAGTCACAGTGTTTATGCTATATAACCTAAATTCCAATCCATACATTATTTAACTATTGATGACAACAATTTTCCTCTGGATCTTGGTTCAGTGGTATAAGAAAAACATGAAAATTAAGAATCTAGTCTAGACCACATGTCTTTTAAGCATGCAATATAATGACACTTGTTGCAAATACAAGATGACTCTGCTTTTGACGTTGAACCATGCCTGCTGATGAAGGGAAAAAGGTATGAAATTTTTTTTTTTTTTTTTTTTTTTTTTTTTTTTTTTTTTTTTTTTTTTTTTTTTTTTTTTTTTTTTTTTTTTTTTTTTTTTTTTTTTTTTTTTTTTTTTTTGCGGTATGCGGGCCTCTCACTGTTGTGGCCTCTCCCGCTGCGGAGCACAGGCTCCGGATGATCAGGCTCAGCGGCCATGGCTCACAGTTCCAGCCGCTCCGCGGCTTGTGGGATCTTCTCGGACTGGGGCATGAACCCGTGTCCCCTGCATCGGCAGGCGGACTCCCAACCACTGTGCCACCGAGGAAGCCCATGAAATATTTTTGAAGTGAGGAAATATTAAAATATTTTAAAGTGACACTAAAGCTAATAAAAACATGTCTAAGATTTCCAGTGGTCACGTATAGGTATGATATGTTCAATATTCTGAAATATCATGATTCGTAAAAGCTGAGGAGATCGAGATTGCTAAAACAGATTGGACCTGAGTGCAAATGTTCCAGTAGCTACCATCACAACACTGTTAGACCAAGCTAGGTCTATGTTGCAGTGTAATAGTTTCCATGAAACTTCAGTGGCTTAAAATCATAAAGATTTATTTCTTACTCTCAATTCTGACCGTTGTAGGGCAGCCAAGACTTGGCCTCATATAGCCACAGAGAAATCAAATCTGATAGAGGTTCTACCATACTCTAGTTGCCTCATCTGGAACACACAACCTCCCAGTCACTACAGCAGAGGAGAGAGCCTGGATATGCACACAACAGCTGTTTACTGCCTCGGCTTGGAAATGATGTGAATAAATGTCACTTTCATCTTATTGGCCAGAATGAGACACATGGTTCTACTTAATTGTGAGGAGACAGGCAAATGTAAGGGAATAATTGGTGGGCATATTTGGTTAGTGTTATAGCTTCTGCTACAGGCATGTGCCCACAGATTGATAAATTTCTTTATTCACCTAAATGATAAATTAAGGTCATATGCCTTATCATAATTTAGAAAAACTTCCAAATATTTTTACAGAATATGAAGTAATGGTTTTCCGGAGTCAAATACAACCGGAGAGTAGATAAGGAATCTGTGTCTATTCCAAGTTAACAGTCAACATTCCAGCATTTGAGGAGGAAATAGTCATTCAATTATTAACTAATGGCACTTTGAAAATACTCCTCAGTAAGACATTGTTTGGTTTTTCCTGAGTCCACATGTATCAGAGACATCCATGATGTCTCTGATGACAGAGACATCAAATACTTTGCAGAATTCTCACAGATATGAAATAGTTATTAACAATAATTTCAAATTAGATACAATTTTAATTTTTCTGAATTACTGTGGATTTTTCTGCAGGAAAACCAAAATCCATTAAGTGGAACATTGATGTTAAAACTTTGATAAACAATTCTAGACACAGTGTGGTCAAGCTCCAGAGGGTGCTTGAAGCACTTGAAATTAATTATATATGAGATTTTTGTGTGAATGGGCATGCTTTTAGGGAATAGTCATTAAATTCTCAATTAATTATCAGCAAAGGAAACAAATCACCAACTTTAATCAATATTAATTATTAAATAAATAAATGTGTTATGCATGCTATTTAATTAAAACCTATTCTTCTTAAACTGTTCCAAAAATTGCAGAGGAAAGAACACTTCCAAACTCACTATAAGAGGTCGGAATTACCGATACTAAAATCAGACAAAGATATCACACACAAAAAAGAAAATTACAGGCCAATATCACCGATGAACATAGATGCAAAAATTCCTCAACAAAATATTAGCAAACTAATCGAACAATACATTGAAACGATTATAACCATGATCAAGTAGAGTTTGTTCCAGGGAATGTGAGGATGGCTCAAGACCCACAAATCAATCATTGTGATACACTGCATTAACAAGTTGCAGAATGAGAACTATATGATCATCTCAATAGATGCAGAAAATCTTTTGACAAAATTCAACATCCATTTATGATAAAAACTATCAACAAGGTGGTTATAGAGGTAACATACCTCAACCTAATAAAGGCCACATGTAATTAGCCCACTGCTAACATCATACTAAACAGTAAAAAGTTGAAAGTATTTTCTCTAAGGTCGAGAACAAGGCAAGGATGCCCGTTCTTGCCACTGTCATTCAACATAGTATTGGAACTCCTAGCCACTGCAGTCAGACAAGGAAATGAAATAAAAGTAATCCAAAATGGAAAAGAAGAAGTAAAACTGTCACTGTTTGCAGATGACATGTTACTATACATGGAAAATCCTAAAGATGCCACCAAAAAACTACTAGAGCTCACCAATAAATTTGGCAAAGTTGAAGGATATAAAATTAATGTACAGAAATCTGTTGTATTTCTATACATCTACAATGAACTATCAGAAAGAGAAATTAAGAAAATAATCCCATTTACAACTAAAAAGAATAAAATAACTAAGAATAAACCTACCTAAGGAGGTAAAAGACCTCTACTTGGAAAACTATAAGACACTGAGGAAAAAAATTGAAGATGACACAAACAGATGGAAAGATATGCCATGTTTATGGAGTGGAAGAATTAACATTGTTAAAATGACCATACTACCCTAGGCAATCTACAGATTCAGTGCAGTTCCTTTCAAAATACCAATGGAATTTTTCACAGCACTAGAACGAATAATTTTAATATTTGTATGGAAACACAAAACACTCAGAGTAACCAAAACAGTCTTGAGAAAGAACAGAGCTGAAGATATCACATTCCCTAACCTCAGACTATACTACAAAGCAACAGTTATCAAAATACCATGGTATTGGCACAAAAACAGACACAGATCAGTGGAACAGAATAGAGAGCCCAGAAATAAACCCATGGACTTATGGTCAGTTAATCTATGACTAAGGAGGCAAGAATATACAATGAATAAAAGACTGTCTCTTCAATAAGTGGTTCTGGGAAAACAGGACTGCTACGTGTAAAAGGATGAAATTAGAATATTTTCTCACACCATATACAAAAGTAAACTCAAAATGGATTAAAGACCTAAATTTAAGACCAGAAACCATAAACCTCCTAGGAGAAAACAGAACAGTCTTTGACATAAATTGTAGCAATATATTTTTTTAATCTGTCTCCTAAGGCATAAGAAACAGAAGCAAAAATAAACAAATGGGACCTAATTAAACTTAAAAGCTTTTGCACAGCAAAGGAAGTCATTGACAAAATGAAAAGACAACCCACTGAATGGGAGAAAATATTTTCAAATGACATGACCATTAAGGGGTTAATATCCAAAATATATAGACAGCTGCCTAAATGTCCATTGACAGATAAATGGATAAAGAAGATGTGGCATATTATACAAAGGAATATTACTCAGCCATAAAAAAGAACAAAATAATGCCTTTTGCAGAACCATGAGTGGACCTAGATATTATCATACTAAGTGAAGTCAGAGAAAGACAAATATTATCTGATATCAGTTATATGTGGAATTGAAAAAAAGGACATAAATGAACTTATTTACAAAACAGACTCACAGACATAGAAAACAAACGTACGGTTATCAAAGGGGAAATGGCAGGAGGGATAAATTAGGAATTTGGGATTAACAGATACACACTACTATATATAAAATAGATAACAAGGACCTACTGTATAGCACAGGGAACTATATTCAATATCTTGTAATATGTATAATGGAAAAGACTCAGAACAGGCATATGCATGTGTATAACTGAACCACGTTGCTGTAAACCTGAAACACTGTAAATCAACTATACTTCAATAAATAAAAAAGAAACAAAAAAATGGGCAGAAAACTTGAATAGACATTTTCCAAAGTAAATGCAGATGGCCAAAAGGCACATGGAAAAACGCTCATCATCACTAATCATTAGGGAAATGCAAGTCAAAGCCACAATGAGATATCACATCACACCTGTAAGAATGACTATCATCAAAGAGAACACAAATGAAAAATGTTGAAGAACATGTGGAGAAAAGGGAACACTTGTACACTGTTGATGGGAATGTAAATTGTTTCAGCAACTGTGGAAAATAATATGGAGGTCCTTCAAAAAACTAAAAGTATAAGGTAACCATATGTGCATGGGTTTATCTCTGGGCTTTCTATCCTGTTCCATTGATCTATCTTTCTGTTTTTGTGCCAGTACCATACTGTCTTGATTACTGTAGCTTTGTAGTATAGTCTGAAGTCAGGGAGCCTGATTCCTCCAGCTCCGGTTTTCATTCTCAAGATTGCTTTGGCTATTCGGGGTCTTTTGTGTATCCATACAAATTGTGAAATTTTTTGTTCTAGTTCTGTGAAAAATGCCAGTGGTAGTTTGATAGGGATTGCATTGAATCTGTAGATTGCTTTGGGTAGTAGAGTCATTTTCACAGTGTTGATTCTTCCAATCCAAGAACATGGTATATGTCTCCGTCTATTTGTATTATCTTTAATTTCTTTCATCAGTGTCTTCTAATTTTCTACGTACAGGTCTTTTGTCTCCTTAGGTAGTTTTATTCCTAGATATTTTATTCTTTTTGTTGCAATGGTAAATGGGAGTGTTTTCTTGATTTCACTTTCAGATTTTTCATCAAACCATAATTCAAAAAGAGTCATGTACCAAAATGTTCATTGCATCTCTATTTACAATAGCCCAGAGATGGAAGCAACCTAAGTGTCCATCATCGGATGAATGGATAAAGAAGATGTGGCACATATATACAATGGAATATTACTCAGCCATAAAAAGAAATGAAATTGAGCTATTTGTAATGAGGTGGATAGACCTAGAGTCTGTCATATAGAGTGAAGTAAGTCAGAAAGAGAAAGACAAATACTGTATGCTAACACATATATGGAATTGAAGAAAAAAATATGTCATGAAAAACCTAAGGGTAAGACAGGAATAAAGACACAGACCTACTAGAGAATGGACTTGAGGATATGGGGAGGGGGAAGGGTAAGCTGTGACAAAGTGAGAGAGAGGCATGGACGTATATACACTACCAAACGTAAGGTAGATAGCTAGTGGGAAGCAGCCGCATAGCACAGGGAGCTCAGCTCGGTGCTTTGTGACCGCCTGGAGGGGTGGGATAGGGAGGGTGGGAGGGAGATGCAAGAGGGAAGAGATATGGGAACATATGTATATGTATAACTGATTCACTTTGTTATAAAGTAGAAACTAACACACCACTGTAAAGCAATTATACTCCAATAAAGATGTAAAACAAACAAATAAATATAAATAAATAAACTAAAAATAGAACTACCATATGATCTAGCAATTCCACTCCAGGGTGTATATCTGAAGAAAACAAAAACACTAATTCAAAAAGATAAATGCACCCTAATCTTTATAGCAGCATTATTTACAATAGCCAGGATATGCAACCTAAGTGTCCATCAACAGATGAATAGATAAAGAAGATGTGGTGTGTATATATATATACATATATATATATATATGTATATATATACACACACAGTCACATACTACTCAGCCACAAAGATGAATGAAATTTTGCCATTTGCAACAACATGGATGGACTTGGAGGGTATTATGCTTAGTGAAATAAGTCAGACAAAGAAAGGCAGATACTGTATAATATCACTTATATGCAGAATCTAAAAAATAAAGCAAACTAGTGAATATGACAAAAAAGAAACAGACTTACAGATATAGAGAACAAAGTAGTGGTTTCCAGTGGGGAGAGGAAGCTGGGAGGGACAAAACAAAGGTAGGGGATTCAGAGGTTCAAATTACTATGTAGAAAATAAATAAACTACAAGGATATATTGTACAACATGGCAAATATAGCCAATATTTTATAATAACTATAAATGGAGTATAATCTTTAAAAACTCTGAATCACTGTGTTGTACACCTGAAGCTTGTATAATATTGTAAAAAATAATTCCACAAAATGTGAATGATACAATATTGAACAATATTTTAGAACTATTTGGGCTGCAAAGGACCTTCCAGAGTGCTTTAGTGCAGTAGTGTATAAAACAGAGAGGGCTCTTTCCATGAGTTTCATCCTCTGAAACAAAGAAGGAAACCAGGACCTCAATGGATTTGAGTGAAGAAGGGAAGCAGAAGAAATTGACATGGAGCCAGATGGTTAAGATATTTAAAAGTTTAAAACTTTGCAATGTCTCCAACTCTGTTATGTGTATCCAGTATATAAAGAAAAGGTATATAAAGGCATTCAATACCCTGAGCACAAAATTAATGTGAAAGAAAGAAGTCTGCTCCTCTTCTACTTACATTTATCATGGAGCAGGTCTGGAAAGCATTCCTTTTGGCAATATCTTAAAGGAATGATCGTCAGGCATTTAGTGGATGAATGGATAGTTTTAAAGACTTTAGGAAACCTCGGATAAAGGGATGAACTGGAGCTAGGGAGTAGACCATAGCTTACCTGTGGAATAATACACCTGGGCTTAAAATTCAGAACTTGCGTTTGAGGTCTTTTTGGCTACTTTCACCCCAGCCTCTCATAGGCTGAAGAAAATGCTCTGGGCTTTCAGGAACTCTGTTACTACCCTGCATGAATTTGAGTCCAAGATTCAGTCATATGTTACTAGGAACAACAGTAATTCAGAAGAACATCCAACAAATTTGACATGTCATTATAGGGATCTTATTTATTATATTTGTATTGTATAGAATACTGTGTAACTGTGTGTTGTATGTAGCTTAGATTAGTTAGTTCATAGGTGTCAAAATATTTTAAAGATAAACTTTCTTTTATACTTTTTTTATGTTTTAAGTGGTTTTTAAAAATTTTTATTGGAGTATAGTTGATGTAAAATGTTGTGTTAGTGAAATGTTCAGTTGCTTGCAGTGTTAGTCATTTGATTATATTTTTGTTTATCTTTGTTTCCCTTAGTAAATGTTACTTAAGAACAATCTTGATAAATATTTGACTTGGTTCATCAGTTCAATTTTGCAGCCACTTATCGAGCTTATTGAGTGTCTGTGCTGCATTTGTTGGGCCATGGGACCCTGCCTTCACATAGTTCTCAGGGGAAAGGATTTACATGCTCTAGCAGAGACATATAAGGGCTTAGGAGAACATGAGGAAGGAATTGAATTCAGAAAATAATAGAACAAGAAAGATTTTATAGAGGAGAGGTACATGTAGAATTTTGAAAGATAAGCAAGAGTTGGAAGATAAAGAAGAATAATGGAGGCAAGGGCCTTACAAACAGAACAGTAAAATGTAAGAGAACAGTCCGCACACAATGAATGGCAGAAATTTCAGTGGCTGTGCGGGCAGTGTATACTGGGTGGGGAGACTGCAATGAAACAGGCAAGGCTCTTATTCCAGAAGGAAGTAAGCTAATCATATTCAAGCTCTAGAGCTATTCTGCTGGGCTAGAATGTACAGGGTGGAAAGGATGTGGGAAAGAAAAGAGACAGAATAAAGCGTTAGGAGGCTCCTGAATGGTCTAAGGGAGAAATTAATGTAATTCTGAGCAGTGAGGATGGAGAAGAGAGGAGGGATTTCAGAGATGCTAAGGCAAAAAGTAGGCAGGACTTTATGATCTATGTGAAATGGATGATGAGAGAGAGTCAAGAAAATGGAATGACTTCCAGATTTCTGTCTTAGGTGATTGGGTTTCATTAAATAAGAAAGGGAATATAATCTGGCAAATAACATGTTTCAGAAGCATCTGACAAATTCTCTTTCATCATGAATAGAATATAGCATCTGCCAGACTGTAGATTATACCCAGCATATTCTGTAACATGGAAATACTGTTAATTTTTTCCTGGGTAAAAATATGAAATCTATAACTAAACATCCATGAACAAATTGTTTCAATATGTGACTCTTGACAGGCCCATCCCCTCCAGAGACTCTAGTATGAGAATGTGCTGCTGTGTATTTTGTAAGAGTGATTCAGACCTCTGTTTAGTTAAGAAACTTGCAGAAAGCAATTTTGAATTTAAAAAAATCTTGTTTTAGCTCTTGCCATTTGAGAGGTATGATATAAAGTGTTTTTCTGCCCCTCCGATTGCCCAGAATTTTTCTACCTTTTCTCCATGCCTACAGATCAATAAGTGTCAACACTGGTGAACATATGTAGTTCTGTTAATGTCACACTTTTTCAAATGACAACTTCCATTTGAACTTTTTGTTAATTTGGTTTTTTTTCTGTGTTAGAGGTGGAATAAATAAGTTGGCAAAATTTGCTGTTTCAGCCCTCAGGAGATTTTGGGGTGGTCCTTAGATAAAGTGACATTGTGATTGTGTTATCTCCATTTTAAATTGTTAGCAAGTGAGTGATGGAAGTGTCGTGGTGATGATGGAAATGATCTGGCAAGCAGCTGCATCCTTTGTTGAGTATCTTTTTATGAGTTGATATATCCCTTTGCGTCTTCCTCCTTGTCAGACTTGCCATATTCCAGGACTCGGCCTGTACGCCCTCCTTCTGATTCACCTATAATTTCAAGAATTTGGCACTTGAAGTATAAAAATATTGTTAGCATGGTAATATAGCATCAGGCAATTAACACTCAATATCTGATGTTATTCTCCAACTCTGATCATAAACCACTAGAATATAAGTCAAAATGGGAGTAGGGAA
>NW_006784237.1:1331298-1385683 GCF_000442215.2 Lipotes vexillifer
AGGGAAAGAAAACCTCTACAAAAGTTTGTCGTTATTTTAGTTACCTTACTTAAGTAGTGTATGCTTCTCTTTTATGTTTCTGCAGGTATAAATAACAAGCTTATTCAAATTAATAACTTATTCATTACTTAACATTATCAGTATTAGTCTAACATGGCATACATATGTTTTATTTTTCAAATAATACACAAGTCAGATGAGGAACTAAAGCAATAAATGACTGATACCATGATTCCTTTTCCATTGATATAATTTCCTCTGTAGAGTTTCTTCCTTAAAGTAAACAAGGGAGTTATACAGCCACAGTTCATGCTTTTTAATTTAAATTTATAAAGTGTGTAAAAGTAAAGTTCAGTTAAACAGTAACTTTTTTGCTGCCCTTTAATCTTCTTTACATAAGTTTGATTTTGACTAACCCATGCAATTGTAAGTTGTTCAAGTGTAGTGTATTTTGGAACTTTTCAGAGGAGTTCCAGATGGTTAAGGTAAAATAATGAACAGGTTAAATCTAATCAGATTACACGGTACCTTTAAAAAATATTCATTAAAGTTTTTACACCCCACACCGTAGATCTTTATTCTACCTATTGTAAATCCCACAGGCTCTCTTTGATTTTGTTTTCTTGTTAAGTTACAGTGGAAGATACCGACTTTGGAACTGAGGGAGATGATACCTTCTTAGTGTCTATTGTGGAGGACTGCAGGATCAAGGCATCTCAAGTTAGTGTCTGCTGACAGAGATGTGTCCCTTACCAGGCCATGCTTAGCTTGAAAGAGTTAGGAAGTAGGAGTCAGAAGACCCGAGTTCTAGTCTCAAAGCACTCATTTACATTCTGTGTCACTGAGAACATCACTTCAGCTCTCAGAGATCAGCTGGCAGTTAGATTCCACCGAACGTCGACATCCGGGACCCTGATTCTAGTGGCTGAGTTCAAGTTCCTTCACTGTGCCGTGAAGTCATTGAAGCTCTTTCTCTTCAGGCGGCTCATGATGCTTTCACGCCTGATGTATCTCCCCGCTAATGGAGAAGGAAGCAGAACCTGTGTGATGGTCATGGATCCTCACTCTTCCTCCTGGAGCTGCCTTAGCTATAGGCGTAAAGTTCTAATGTTCTTTTCTCCTCCTCCCCTTCTCCTTCTTTTCTTTCTTGTTCTTCTTCTTGCTTTTCTTCTCCGCCTCCTTCCTCTTCCCCTTCTTCTTCTTTCCCCCTCTCCTGATTGCTATAGCCCAGGGCCCTCATTTTCCTCCTTTACCGAGCCTCCCATGCCACGATGTACCATGAGTTTCCAACTTATAGCAAAATATAAAAACTGTCCTGTTTCCAGCCCTTGCAGGGTTCTCCAGTATGCATCCTTTGGTGACATACCATGGTGGTTAGGGGCTTGGTGCTCTACTGGTTCTGAGCAATGTATTTATATTTTGAGTTTCAGGAAATAATAAACTCAAGGGAGTGTCAAGAAAAGGGCTGATGCTTGTTCGTGACAGGCAGGTATTAGTATTATCCACTAAAACTAGTTTAGGTGGAGAAACACTGTGGGAACCTTCGTGGGTCTTCCCCATTTACCTGACTTTACTCTTAAACTCCATGCCGGATTGAATCTGTGAGGCATATTAGGGCATAACTGGATTCCTTGTCATTAGAGCACATATGAGAGTAAGAGAGAAGTCGACTCAGAGTGCTGTCTTTGGTCTACGCAAAATCTGAAGTTTTAAAATATCAATTTAAAACACTGTGATTTCAAAGGTTCCTCTGAGCACGTTTTATGGTTTACCCAGTGACAACCTTCCAAACTGATTTTCAATTTCTTTATTCTTTTATTAGTGTGTTGATTCCAACTTTCAGACCTTAAACTCACAGAGGCTCCCTTAGAATCTTGGGACCCTTCCCAGGCCCTACAGTCATGAATGGCCCTGTTGGGGAAGTAAAAGGTCTTGAGCTGTGCCCAATGCAGGGATCCCTGGAATTTGGGGCTGGATGGGATTGGACTAACCTACAGCTGCAGGCATGAGCAAAACAAAAACAAGATCTGAGTTCTTTATGAGAGACTGAGGTGGGAGTTGAGCTTTAGGAAATCTGTTCAAAACATTAATCCCAGAGCAAAGACTGCATCCATAGTGGAGGTTTATCGTCGATGTAAATGGGAAAAGAAAAAGATGGAGGTGAAATGTTAGCGATGGCATACAAGAGAGACAGAATCTTTGAGGAGCATCTGATGTAAGAGTCCTAGCAAGGAGATGACTGATGAAGGCACTGAACCTGCTCAGAAAGTTTCATGTTAAGCAGAGTGAGTGTATTTTTACTTTAACTTTTTCCCATTAAGTACAACTCATGTATTCCTGAAGAAATGCAAAATGCAGAAAATAGAGGGGAACTTTAAAGATGATATGAGAGTAGAGGAAACAGGTTGTGAGCTTCATTATAGGAATGTCTGCCTGGACACGTGCAAGTCCAGATCACCGAGCCAGTGTGATTCTGTTGTAGTTGGGAATTCCTCTAAATGGGAAAAGTCAAAAAAGGAAGTGAAAAATATAGGGTTGAAGAAGCTATGGGTATGAGCACGGGCGACTACTTTTGTGTACCCTTGCGTATAAAATTGTTATTTTTAAAAATACTATTTATGCATTGAGAACAAGTAGAAATGTCCACCCTAGAAGGAGGACTCATGGTCTACAACGTTGAGGTTTTCAAAATTGTAAAGAAACAACCTGGGTTAATATGACAGGCTGTCTCTTTCTATAAAGAATACAACATGCCCTCTTGCAGTTGTTTTTGGACTGAGGTCCACAGAAGCTAGCAGATTTCCTTCAGTGTCCCATGTGCTTTATGAGAGAGGGGGTGTAGACTAGAGGCTGCTTCTGTCAATTTTAGGGACAGTTTATACTGGACTTCTTTTCATTCCCTACACAGTGCTTCAGTTCTTTTCTAAAACTCCGCTCTGGTCTTCCTCTGGCCGCAGCACTCTGTTGACCCATTCATTTTTTTATTCCCATGAAGTCCTAAATCACTCTTTTTTTCCATGAACATCTCTGTAGTGTCCTCGACCTCACCTTTCACACAGACAATTATAGATATTCAGGAATAGACATTATTTGTGAGTGGAAAATAGTTGAAACAAAAATGTAGCAAAGAGAACGAGAAGGTTAGAGAATTATGGCTAGGAGGGCTAAAGTCCCATGACATTGCAAACATACATATATATATAAATACATATTTTTTTTCTGTAAGTCTGGTCACCACTTCTTCCAAGGACGAGTGTGCCATCTTAGATGTGCCATTATTGGATCCAGTGCACTGGAGAAAGCCATACCTTCTGTCCTCTGGTCATCCACCCACTCCCCACCTCTAGCTAGGTTCTAGAATGCAGTGATATGCAAATCAGACACACAGTCCCTGTACTCCTAGGATCTGGTTGGGGGATGAGAGGTATAAGATTCAATGAAATCATCACACGAATACAAAGTGCAAGCCATGCTAAATGATGTGAGGGAAAAGTACAGTGAGCTATGATGCAGTTCATGTAGATACTGCAAAAGCAATTCTTTCACACGTGACACGTAACATTAAAGGCAAGAAGTGAATCAGCCCCACACACTCTGACTGGATTTAATATTTTGAATCATAGGATAACAAATGACAGTAAATAATAAGTGAAGATGAATTCACTTGTGAGCCATATATCTCTTGTCTGCTACTTAACAAATTGTAACTTTCCCTCAGTTTCCATAAAAATGGTGGCATTTTTATCACTAATCATCTAGTAGTTCCATGGGTTCTATATAGTCTCAATTTACTTGCCTTGGGGAAATCTCACACATCACCTGAAAAATCTCATCTGGTATGTGAATGAAGACCTTTTCTGTTCAAAACCAGGAGACTGAATGTTCATTCACAACCTCATAATCATGATAGGTACACAGTGTATTTGTACATAGTAAAAGGAGTCATTGAACATTTCACTTTTGATAAATGTGTTTCTCAGTTCCTATGGTCTGGTCACGCTTGTGGTAGGACAGCCCAGCCATACGAGCCAAACCATGCCCTCAAATTAAACACCGAAATTCTCTAAAATTCAGTGGTAGCTATTTATGTGTTGACTGATCACTATTACTATAGCAAAATATCCTTTCAGTTTAGTGGAGTTATTTATAGGGCTGGATTTGTCTGCAAGGACTATTATATATATTACTGTAATATTATTTAATATATAATGTATTATTATATGAAAAACTCTATAGGAAAAACATGAATATTCAAGAAGGCACATTTTGGGTTATTAGTTTTTTCATTAACTCCTTTATTGACTTATTTCTAGCATTTAACTACTAGCTTTTATTAGTTATGTAATAGTTAAGTTTTATGGACAGACAAGAAAGCAAGAAGGGGCATTTAAAAGATAAAGAATTCACTCAGGGTCATTTTCAGAGCTAGGCAAAGTCTGATATTTTCCTGGGCAGCGTATCTCTGTGCTTCTGTCAATGAATTCTATCTGTATTTCAATGAGAGAGCATATATTTTTACTCCCTTGTGATTAGGAAACACCCATATTTGGAATCTAATACCAACTTTATTTTACTGTCACTTTTGGTTTTAACCTTGGCTCTGTCTCTTACTCTGCCCTTGGGAAAATCCTATTCTCTCTGAATTTAAACCTTCTCATATAAAAATGAGATTAGGGCTTCCCTGGTGGTGCAATGGTTGAGAGTCTGCCTGCCGATGCAGGGGACACGGGTTCGTGCCCCGGTCCGGGAAGATCCCACATGCTGCGGAGTGGCTGGGCCCGTGAGCCATGGCCGCTGGGCCTGCGCTTCCGGAGCCTGTGTTCCGCAACGGGAGAGGCCACAACAGTGAGAGGCCCGCGGTATCGCAAAAATAAAAAAAAAAAAAATAATAAAAATAAAAATGAGAATAATAATGTCTCCATTGAAAACTTCAAAAGGTTACTGTGAAGGTCAAATAAAATGACACTCGTAAAACAAATTTAATCTGTGAGATGCTGTGCAAATATATTATTTAAGTAATCCCTTTTCTTCTATTTTCAATGGAAAAGCTGACCCATGGTAGAAAACTGCTTAGAATATAGTGTTGTACCTAAGATCAGTCATTTTCAACTTTAGGATGAGTTCAGAAGGTCTGGAGTGGGAACCAGGGGTGGGAAAAGATTGAGGGAATGTTCTCAGCATGAATAATTCTAGAATAAGTTGTTCTGATCAATCTCTAAAAATTTATTAGGATATTCTTTCTTGCAGTGAGTAAAAGTTTTTCTTCTTTCCTGAAATGGTTCTAATTTTGATTTCTGGACACACCTGTATATACTTTCTCAATATTTCCTAAATGAAAACACTTTATTCTGTTACATATTGTCTTCTTAGATTTTCCTATCTTTTCTATGGTATCCTAGATCCTTTTTGCATCTTATTTTAGTCAGTTAATCAAATTGAGTGGTCCCCTTGGTTGCAGGTCATTTTTGAATTTGATAAGCATATTACACCCATGTTTTTATTTATTTATTTTTGGCTACGTTGGGCCTTCATTGCTGCACATGGGCTTTCTATAGTTGCGGCAGGGAGGGGTTACTCTTCGTAGTGGTGCATGGGCTTCTCATTGGGAGGCTTCTCTTGTTACAGAGCAGGGGTTCTATGTGCGTGTGCTTCAGGAGTTGTGGCATGTGGGCTCAATAGTTGTAGCTCATGGACTCTAGAGCGCAGGCTCAGTAGTTGTGGTGCATGGGCTTTGTTGCTCTGCTGCATGTGGGATCTTCCCAGACCAGGGCTTGAACCTGTGTCCCATGCATTGGCAGGCGGATTCTTAGCCACTGCACCACCAGAAAAGCCCAAATACCTATGTTTTCCTTGCATTTTTTATAGGACATTAAATGAATGCTAGCATATGCTGGGTCCTGTGCCAGGACTTGGGGAGAATACAAAGATGAGTAAAAATCATGGTACCTGATTGCCATTTAGACTTCTTATCATCAACTGGGAAGAGAAATAATATACTTTAGTAGCTCAAAGAAAATAGTGATTTCATATGAAACAAGGCTAAGGTTGTCCAACTGTAAGTCAACAAAACCCAGGGATTTAAAGACAGCCCTCTAAATGTAAAAGGAATCAGGAAATGGCACTAAAATATTTGCTATTACTTTTAAATTTATTTACTTATTTATTTTAACATCTTTATTGGAGTATAATTGCTTTACAGTGGTGTGTTTGTTTCTGATTTATAATAAAGTGAATCAGCTATACATATACATGTGTTCCCATATCTCCTCTCTCTTGCGTCTCCCTCCCACCCTCCCTATCCCACCCTTCTAGATGGTCACAAAGCACGGAGCTGAACTCCCTGTGCTATGTGGCTGCTTTGCACTGGCTGTTTTACATTTGGTAGTGTATATATGTCCATGCCACTCTCTCCATTCATCCCATCTTCCCCTTCCCTGTGTCCACAAGTCCATTCTCTATGTCTGAGTCTTTACTCTGGTCCTGCCTCTAGGTTCTTCAGAACCATTTTATTTTATTTTTTATTAGATTCCATATAGGTGTGTTAGCATACGGTATTTGTTTTTCTCTTTCTGACATACTTTAGTCTGTATAACAGACTCTAGGTCCATCCACTTCACTACAAATAACTCAATTTTGTTTCTTTTTATGGCTGAGTAATATTCCATTGTATATATGTGCCATATCTTCTTTATCCATTCATCTGTCGATGAACACTTAGATTGCTTCCATGTCCTGGCTATTGTAAATAGTGCTGCAATGAACATTGTGGTATATGACTCTTTTTGAATTATAGTTTTCTCCAGGTATATGCCCAGTAGGGTGATTGCTGGGTTGTATGGTAATTCTATTTTTAGTTTTTTAAGGAACCTCCATACTGTTCTCCATAGTGGATGTATCAATTTACGTTCCCACCAACAGTGCAAGAGGGTTCCCTTTTCTCCACACCCTCTCCAGCATTTATCGTTTGTAGATTTTTTGATGATGGCCATTCTCACTGGTGTGAGCTTATACCTCATTGTAGTATTGATTTGCATTTCTCTAATGATTAGTGATGTTGAGCATTCTTTCATGTGTTTGTTGGCAATCTGTATATCTTCTTTGGAGAAATGTCTGTTTAGGTCTTCTGACCATTTTTGGATTGGGTTATTTCGTTCCTTTTTTTTTTTTTTTTTTTTTTTTTTTTTTTTGCGGTACGCGAGCCTCCCACTGCCATGGCCTCTCCCGTTGTGGAGCACAGGCTCTGGACGCGCAGGCTCAGCGGCCATGGCTCACGGGCCCAGCTGCTCCGTGGCATGTGGGAATCCTCCCGGACTGGGGCATGAACCCTGCATTGGCAGGCAGACTCTCAACCACTGCACCAGCAGGGAAGCCCTATTTGGTTTCTTGATATTGAGCTACATGAGCTGCTTGTAAATTTTGGAGATTAATCCTTTGTCAGCTGCTTCATTTGCAAATTCTTTCTCCCATTCTGAGGGTCGTCTTTTTGTCTTGTTTATGGTTTCCTTTGCTGTGCAAAAGCTTTGAAGTTTCAGTAGGTCCCATTTGTTTATTTTTGTTTTTATTTCCATTTCTCTAGGAGGTGGGTCAAAAAGGATCTTGCTTTGATTTATCTCATACAGTGTTCTGCCTATGTTTTCCTCTAAAAGTTTAATAGTGTCTAACCTTACATATAGCTCTTTAATCCATTTTGTGTTTATTTTTGTGTATGGTGTTAGGGAGTGTTCTATTTTGTGTATGGTGTTAGGGAGTGTTCTATTTTCATTCTTTTACATGTAGCTGTCCAGTTTTCCCAGCACCACTTATTGAAGAGGCTGTTTTTTCTCCATTGTATACTATTACCTCCTTTATTAAAAATGAGGTGACCATATGTGGGTGAGTTTATCTCTGGGCTTTCTCTCCTGTTCCACTGATCTATTTATCTGTTTTTGTGCCAGTACCATACTGTCTTGATTACTGTAGCTTTGTAGTATATTCTGAAGTCAGGAAGCCTGATTCCTCCAGCTCTATTTTTTATTCTCAAGATAGTGTTGACTATTCGGGGTCTTTTGTGTTTCCATAAAAATTGAGGAAGTTTTTGTTCTAGTTCTGTGAAAAATGACAGTGTAGTCTGACAGGGATTGCATTGAATCTGTAGATTGCTTTGGGTAGTAGAGTCATTTTCACAATGTTGATTCTTCCAATCCAGGAACATGGTATATCTCTCCATCTATTTGTATCATTTTTAATTTCTTTCATCAGTGTCTTATAATTTTCTTCATACAGGTCTTTTGTCTCCTTAGATAGGTTTATTCCTAGATATTTTATTCTTTTTCTTGCAGTGGTAAATGGGAGTGTTTTCTTGATTTCACTTTCAGATTTTTCATCATTAGCATGTAGGAATGCAAGAGATTTCTGTGCATTAACTTTGTATCCTGCAATTTTACCAAATTCATTGATTAGCTCTAGTAGTTTTCTGGTGGCAACTTTAGGATTCTCCATGTATAGTATCTTGTTATCTGCAAACAGTGACAGTTTTACTTCTTCTTTTCCAATTTGGATTCCTTTTATTTCTTTTTCTTCTCTGATTGCTGTGGCTAAAACTTCCAAAATTATGTTGAATAGTAGTGTTGAGAGTGGGCAACATTGTCTTTTTCCTGATCTTAGTGGAAATGGTCGCAGGTTTTCACCATTGAGAATGATGGTGGCTGGGGGTTTGTCATGTATGACCTTTATTATGTTGAGGTAAGTTACCTCTGTGCCTACTTTCTGGAGGGTTTTTATCACAAATGGGTGTTGAATTTTGTCGAAAGCTTTTTCTGCATCTGTTGAGATGATCATGTGGTTTTTCTCCTTCAATTTGTTAATATGGTGTATCACGTTGATTGATTTATGTATAATGAAGATTCCTTGCATTCCTGGGATAAACTCCATTTGATTGTGGTGTATGATCCATTTAATGCGCTGTTGGATTCTGTTTACCAGTATTTTGTTGAGGATTTTTGCATCTATGTTCATCAGTGATATTGGCCTGTAGTTTTCTTTCTTTGTGACTTCATCTGGTTTTGGTATCAGGGTGATGGTGGCCTCCTAGAATGAGTTTGGGAGTTTTCCTCCCTCTGCTATAGTTTGGACGAGTTTGAGAAGGATAGGTGTTAGCTCTTCTCTAAATGTTTGACAGAATTCGCCTGTGAAGCCATCTGGTCCTGGGCTTTTGTTTGTCGGAAGATTTTTAATCACAGTCTCGATTTCAGTGCCTGTGATTGGTCTGTTCATATTCTCTATTTCTTCCTGATTCAGTCTTGGCAGGTTTATTTCTAAGAATTTGTCCATTTCTTCCAGATTGTCCATTTTATTGGCATAGAGTTGCTTGTAGTAATCCCTCATGATCTTTTTTATTTCTGCAGTGTCAGTTGTTACTTCTCCTTTTTCATTTCTGATTCTATTGATTTGAGTCCTCTCCCTTTTTTTCTTGATGAGTCTGGCTAATGGTTTATCTATTTTGTTTATCTTCTCAAAGAACCAGCTTTTAGTTTTATTGATCTTTGCTATCGTTTCCTTCATTCCTTTTTCATTTATTTCTGATCTGATCTTTATGATTTCTTTCCTTCTGCTAACTTTGGGGTTTTTTTGTTCTTCTTTCTCTAATTGCTTTAGGTGTAAGGTTAGGTTGTTTATTTGAGATGTTTCTTGTTTCTTGAGGTAGGATTTTATTGCTATATACTTCCCACTTAGAACTGCTTTTGCTGTGTCCCATAGGTTTTGGGTCATCCTGTTTTCGTTGTCATTTGTTTCTAGGTGTGTTTTGATTTCCTCTTTGATTTCTTCAGTGATCTCTTGGTTATTAAATAGTGTATTGTTTAGCCTCCATGTGTTTGTAGTTTTTACAGATTTTTTCCTGTAATTGATATCTCATCTCATAGCGTTGTGTTCAGTGAAGATACTTGATACAATTTCAGTTTTCTTAATTTTACCAAGGCTTGATTTGTGATCCAAGATATGATCTATGCTGGAGAATGTTCCATGAGCACTTGACAAGATCGTGTATTCTGTTGTTTTTGGATGGAACATCATATAAATATCAATTGAGTCCATCTTGTTTAATTTATCATTTAAAGCTTGTGTTTCCTTATTTATTTTCATTTTGGATGATCTTTTCTTTGGTGAAAGTGGGGTGTTAAAGTCCCTTACTATGATAGTGTTATTGTTGATTTCCCCTTTTATGGCTGTTAGCATTTTCCTTATGTGTTGAGGTGTGCCTATGTTGGGTACATAAATATTTACAATTGCTATGTCTTCTTCTTGGATTGATCCCTTGATCATTATGTAGTGTCCTTCTTTGTCTGTTGTAATAGTCTTTATTTTAAAGTCTATTTTGTCTGATATGAGAATTGCTACTCCAGCTTTCTTTTGATTTCCATTTGCATGGAATATCTTTTTCTGTCCCCTCACTTTCAGTCTCTATTTGTCTAGGTCTGAAGTGGGTCTCTTGTAGACAGCATATATACGGGTCTCCTTTTTGTATCCATTCAGCCAGTCTCTGTCTTTTGGTGGGAGCATTTAATCCATTTACGTTTAAGGTGATTATTGATATGTATTTCCCTATTACCGTTTTCTTAATTGCTTTGGGTTTGTTATTGTAGGTCTTTTCCTTCTATTTTGTTTCCTGCCTAGAGAAGTTGCTTTAGCATTTGTTGTAAAGCTGGTTTGGTGGTGCTGAATTCTCTTAGCTTTTGCTTGTGTGTAAAGGTTTTAATTTCTCCTTCGAATCTGAATGCGATCTTTGCTTAGTAGAGTAATCTTGGTTGTAGGTTTTTCCCTTGCATCACTTCGAATATGTCCTGCCACTCCCTTCTGGCTTGCAGAGGTTCTACTGAAAGATCAGCTGTTAACCTTATGGGGATTCACTAGTATGTTATTTGTTTCTTTTCCCTTGCTGCTTTCAATTTTTTTCCTTTGTATTTAGTTTTTGCTAGTTTGATTAATATGTGTCTTGGCGTGTTTCTCCTTGGATTTATCCTGTATGGGACTCTCTGTGCTTCATTGACTTGATTGACTATTTCCTTTCCCATATTAGGGAAGTTTTCAACTAAAATCTCTTCAAATATTTTCTCAGTCCGTTTCTTTTTTTCTTCTTCTAGCACCCCTGTAATTCGAATGTTGGTGCATTTAATGTTGTCCAAGAGGTCTTTGAGACTGTCCTCAATTCTTTTCATTCTTTTTTCTTTATTCTGCTCTGCGGTAGCTGTTTCCACTATTTTATCTTCCAGGTGACTTATCTGTTCTTCTGCCTCAGTTATTCTGCTATTGATTCCCTCTAGAGTATTTTTTTTTTTTTTTTTTTTTTTTTTTTGGGGGGCGCGGGCCTCTCACTGTTGTGGCCTCTCCCGTTGCGGAGCACAGGCTCCGGACACGCAGGCTCAGCGGCCATGGCTCATGGGCCCAGCCGCTCTGCAGCCTGTGGGATCTTCCCAGACCGGGGCATGAACCTGTGTCCCCTGCATCGGCAGGCGGACTCCCAGCCAGTGCGCCACCAGGGAAGCCCCTCTCTGGAGTATTTTTAATTTCATTTGTTGTGTAGTTCATCATTGTTTGTTTGCTCTCTGCTTCTTCTAGGTCCTTGTTAAACATTTCTTGTATTTTCTCCATTCTATTTCCAAGATTTTGGATAATCTTTACTGTCCTTACTCTGAATTCTTTTTCAGGTAGACTGCCTACTTTCTCTTCATTTGGTCTGGTTGGTTTTTACCTTGCTCCTTCGTCTGCTGTGTGTTTCTCTGTCTTCTCATTTTGCTTAACTTACTGTGTTTGGGGTCTCCTTTTCACAGGCTTCAGTTTCGTAGTTCCTGTTGTTTTTGGTGTCTTCCCCTGTGGCTGAGGTTGGTACAGTGGGTTGTGTAAGCAGGCTTCCTGGTGGAGGGGACTGGTTCCTGTGTTCTGGTGGATGAGGCCGGATCTTCTCTCTCTGGTGAGCAGGGTTACATCCAATGGTATGTTTTGGGGTGTTTGTGACCTTATTATGATATTAGGCAGCCTCTCTGTTAATGGGTGGGGTTGTGTTCCTGTCTTGCTAGTTGTTTGGCACAGGGGTTCAGTACTGTAGCTTGCTGGTCATTGAGTGGAGCTGGGTCTTAGCATTGAGATAGAGATATCTGGGAGAGCTTTTGCTGTTTGATATCATGAGGAGCCAAGAAGTATCTGGTGTACCAATGTCCTGAACTTGGCTCTCCCACCTCAGAGGCACAGGCCTGACACCTGGCTGAGCATCAAGATTCTGTCAGCCACACGGCTCAGAAGAGAAGTGAGAAAAAAAGAATGAATTAAAGAAAAAAATAAAATAAAATAAAATAAAGTTATTAAAATAAAAAATATTTATAAAAATTAAAAAGTACTAAAGAAAAGGAAAAAAAAAGAAAGAAGAGAGCAACCAAACCCAAAGAGAAATCCACCAATGATAGCAAGTGCTAAAAACTATACAAAAACAAACAAACATAAAAAACAGACAGGCAGAACCCTAGGACAAATGGTAAAAGCAAAACTATACAGACAAAGTCACACAAAGAAGCATTCAGATACACAGTCACAAAAAGAGAAAAAGGAAAAAAAAATCTATAAATGTATAAAAAAAGGAGGAAGAGAGCAACCAAATCAATAAACAAATCTACCAATGATAATAAACTCTAAACACTAGACTAAGATAAACATAAAACCAGAAACAAATTTGATGCAGAAAGCAAACCCCAAGTTTACAGTTGCACCCAAAGTCCACTGCCTAAATTTTTGGATGATTCATTGTCTATTCAGGTATTCCACAGATGCAGAGCACATCAAGTTGATTGTAGAGATTTAATCTGATGCTCCTGAGGCTGCTGGGAGAAATTTCCCTTTCTCTTCTTTGTTCACACAGCTCCTGGGGTTCAGCTTTGGATTTGGCCCCGCCTCTGCGTGTAGATCACCTGAGGACATCTGTTCTTCTCCCAGACAGGGCGGGGTTAAAGGAGCAGCTGATTATGGGGCTCTGGCTCACCTAGGCTGGGGGGAAGGAGGGGTATGGAATGGGGGGCGAGCCTAAGTGGCAGTGGCCAGCGTGACGTTGTAGCAGCCTGAGGCACTCCGTGTGTTCTCCTGGGGAAGTTGTCCCTGGATCACAGGACCCTGGCAGTGGGGGCTGCACAGGCTCCTGGGGGGCTGTGGATAGTGACCTGTGCTTGCACACAGGTTTCTTGGTGGCGGCAGCAGCAGCCTTAGCTTTTAATGCCATCTCTGGTGTCTGCGCTGGTAACTGCGGCTCGTGCCCATCTCTGGATTTCTTTTATGTGGTGCTCTGAATCCCCTCCCCTCTTGCACCCCGAAACAATTGTCTCTTGCCACTTAGGCAGTTCCAGACTTTTTCTTGGACTCCCTCCTGGCTAGCTGTGGCGTGCTAGTCCCCTTCATGCTGTGTTCACGCTGCCAACCCCAGTCCTCTCTCTGCGCTCCAACGGAAGCCCGAGCCTCAGCTCCCAGCCCCAGCCGCCCCAGCGGGTGAGCAGACAAGCCCCTCAGGCTGGTGAGTGCCAGTTGGCACCGATCCTCTGTGCGGGAATCTCTCCGCTTTGCCCTCCGTACCCCTGTTGCTGTGCTGTCCTCCGCGGCTCCGAAGCTTCCCCCCCTCCACCACCCGCAGTCTCCGCCCGCGAAGGGCCTTCCTAGTGTGTGGAGACCTTTCCTCCTTCACAGCTCCCTCCCCGAGGTGCAAGTACCCTTCCTGTTCTTTTCTCTCTGTTGTTTCTTTTTTCTTTTGCCCTACCCAGGTACGTGGGGAGTTTCTTGCCTTTTGGGAGGTCTGTAGGTCTTCTGCCAGCGTTCAGTAGGTGTTCTGTAGGAGTTGTTCCATGTGCAGATGTATTTCTGGTGTATCTGTGGGGAGGAAGGTGATCTCCATGTTACTCCTCTGCTGTCTTGTTCTGAGAGAGCTATTACTTTCTTTTGTTGGTGTTTGATCCAATTTCTTCTTATAGACAGAATTTAAAGATATTTTCTAAGAAAAGTATTTGTGTTCCTCAAAAATTATAGCATTGATATTTTCTAAATATAAAATTTGGCAAGTCCTGGGTTACTGAAGAAGCTTCAGTGAGGCTGTTATGTAAGCTAGAATAATAAATGGAGTAAAAAAAAAAAGGAAAGAAATCAGAGTGGATTGGGGATTTCTTTAATAAGGGGAAGAAAGACACTAGTAGAACAAAGGACAATATATTCACTAGAAGGTAAAGAGGTAAAGAGAGAGTAGGAGAGAGAGAGAGAGAGAGAGAGAGAGAGAGAGAGAGAAACAGAGAGAAACAGAGAGAGACAAACAAAGAGAGAAACCAGAATTGAGAACTGAGAGATGGGAAGAGACAGCCCTGATTGTACCGGGTCAAGTTGCATCTAAAGACTGATGTCTCCTGGATTTTTTATTTTCTCTGTGGTTGTCCTTAGAATGATCTTAGAAGCTGTCACTGAAGGTTAAGACACATGAGAGAATTTAATCAGAAGATTTTAATATTTTTAACGGTGGTAAACCTAGCTGATGAGAATAACATAAAGTAATGCAGGATTTCTTCCAATTAAAAGGATGTTGAAATCCCATGCAATGGCTTTAATATCTTTGTAGAGATGCACAGTTTCAGAATCTCTGGTTCACATTATGGTCTCTGGTGCCTCCTGGGGTTGTGCATGTGCTA
Source organism: Lipotes vexillifer (assembly GCF_000442215.2). Taxonomy (NCBI): domain Eukaryota; kingdom Metazoa; phylum Chordata; class Mammalia; order Artiodactyla; family Lipotidae; genus Lipotes; species Lipotes vexillifer. The sequence continues at coordinate 1,345,977 of NW_006784237.1, forward strand.
TGTGTCATGCAGTATTAGAGCTGCAAGAGAGACACATAAATACTTCTAGAGAGCTGAAGAACACAAGACCATCAGATCATTTAAGGAAGTTAATTTCGTGTGTGTGTGTGTATACACATACATACATCTACATATATATCCAGTATACGCACACACACGCATATATATACACTGTGTTGTTGTGTATCATGTATATATAGATATCCATTGTTCACTCTGAGAAGTAGTTTATCTGAAGGGCTTTAGGTTTCTGGGATAAGGTGGAAGAGTTAGGAAATGATAAGATTTAACCCAAAGACATGAACTCTGTGGACTTCTAAGCAGATCCCATGACACATTAGTCATAAAAATAAGTTTAGCTTAGTTTTTATTATTTTTTTATTTTTTGTGTTTTTTTGCAGTACGCGGGCCTCTCACTGTTGCGGCCTCTCCCGTTGCGGAGCACAGGCTCTGGACGCGCAGGCTCAGAGGCCATGGCTCACGGGCCCAGCTGCTCCGCGGCATGTGGGTTCTTCCTGGACCGGGGCACAAACCCGTGTCCCCTGCATCGGCGGGCGGACTCTCAACCACTGCACCACCAGGGAAGCCCTAGCTTAGTTTTTAGAGTCCTGACAAAAATGACCCTGGATAGCTACAGTTCCAGATTTCACACCTGAGACAAAACCTTGGGTTTTCAAGCCACCTCAGCCTCACCAACTGAGAAGGTGGTTGCCTCCTAGGAGATAAATGTCTTTAACTCCAAGGAGGACTGAAACTCTAGCTCTGAGAATTGAGCATTGAGGGATGAAGTAAGCAAACCTACAGGCCTGCAGTTTTTGGTGGTGAAATATTATTTGTGCAGATTTCAGCAGTTGAAGCTTTTAAAAAAACTTATGGAGATATTATCCTGGTAGAGTAACAAATGAGTGAGTAACGAATGCTTAAACTTCTGATGGTTAGTTGAAGTCTTACAACATTATAAAATAAGATTTGACCATGTAAAAAATCTCAAAGCTTGTATTTATAAGCATGTCTTTATGAGAATTACTGAGGTGCATAGGAAGGCTTCTCTAATCATCTGGGTGTCCTTCAAAAGGAAATTAAATTTATTACATTTGTAACTACAGTTTTAAAATATTGAAGGGAAATATACATAATTACATTGTAAAATCTCTTTTGCCAATGATTATTAAAATAGGCTCAGTTAATACATAGAATAATAAGATTTATAAATTGAACAGAAAGATTAAGAAAGAAGTGTTTTGAATTGGTAACTTTAAAAAGGGGAATAATAATGTACCAAGGTTCCCAGTGAATAATTGTTTTGACTCAAAACTCCACCCTCTAGGACATCCAAAAAACTCAGCTTGACAATATAGCTATGCTTAAAGTCAAAACCATCCTTGGACTTTTCAGTTAAAGTGTAAGTTACTCTGAGTTGGTTATCTAAGACTTGGAATAGAACATGTTTTGACTAATACAGCAGATATGAGGCGATTTTGGAATGCGAGGGTTGGGGGAGGGGGAGAAAGAAAGACTTTGGGAGGTATGTTGGGATTTTAAGAGTATTTGGGGGAAATAGGATTTTTAAAAAGTCATGCTGTATATTTGAAGAAAATTCCACATTGAGACCGAGCAGTATTAGACAACCGTTCTTTGAAGCTTGTAGAGAAAATTTGGAAAATGCCGAAATATGTAAGTTATTCAGTCATAATCCTACCACCCAGAAATAACTAGTTAATATATCCGTGTCTTTCCTTCTAGTCTTTTACTATTTCTATGTATGTATATTTGTGTGCTTGTATTAAATATGTAATGATGACAGTACATAGCAATATATCCTATCTCTCTCTGTATATTTGATACATCTTATATACACACATACAGTTTTGTATCCTGCTCTTTCAGTGAACTTCACATTGTAAAATATTTTAAAATCTATATTTCAAAACTCTTTTTTTTTTTTTTTTGGCTTGAGACTACCGTGGTTTTCAAAATAAAGTCTAATTCCTGCTATTCAATATTAAGCAGATAAAGTGATCTAAATTCTCTACAGGCCTTCGAACCTGGTTTCAAACATTTATCTATATCTCATGGAGTTCGACTGCCTGGGCTTTTAGGTTCCAAGACATGTGGACATATGTTAGACATGATAAGGCACAGGTGAGGCACTTTGATCCTTGATTCAGGTACCACTTCCTCCCCGCTTCCTGCCACTCACAAGTAGGGCTGCCAGATAAAATTCAAGATGCTCAGTTCAAGTTGAATTTCATATAAACAACAGATAAATTTTTAACAGAAGTATGCTCCATGCAATAGTTGACACATACTTATACTAAAATATTATTCACTATTTTTGTGAAATTTAAGTTTAACTGGGTATATTCTATTTTTATTTGCTCAGTCTGACAACCCTACCCACAACTCTGCCAGTTGCATCAGGTTGAAGCAGAGATGGGTCTCAGAGTCCTGGTTAACACGTCCCTCTCTGGTCCACTTCCAATTCTCCCTTGTCCCGTATGCATTCTCAATAACAGTAAGATAGCCCCTGGTCAAAGTAAAAGGCAATGAGATGCTGACCTAGAGTGGTTATAAGAGGAATGGGAAAGAAGAAATAGGTAAGAAGTATTTTGGATATAGAATTGAGAGAGTAAAGATTCAAGGATGACTCAAGATTTTCACTCGAGGCATGTAGGACAATGACTACGCCATTGAGCGTGACAGGAAAATCAGGAGGCGGGGCCATTTTAAAACCAGCATGACATCGAGTTGAAGATGATTGATTATCAGGTAACTTATTCAACACAGGTCCCACTCCTAAGGTTTTGCCTTATAACAGATTATTGAGGATTTGATTGGAACTGTTTCAAAAAAGAATCCTTTTATTTCTTTTTTAACACTCGGAAGGACACAGACCACAAGAATTGGTTTGATGTATTCTTCCTGCTTATCCCCCACTCCTGACCAGCCCTTATCCTTTTTCTACATCAACTGAAATAAACAGGGGTTTTAAATAAGGATGTTTCTAGAAAGTATCTGAATTGTTACAACCAGGATTTTTATTTCAAAAATCATTAAAAACACTCCTCAGAGCTCAATGGAGAATGTACCCACTATTAAGATAAAAAGGAGGTTTTATGAGATTAGGTTCCAGCTGGCCTGTGTGACTGGACTCAGAGATTTACTCAATAGATTTATGTAACCAGAAGGGCAACTGTCATGATACATGGAAAGAATAATGTTACATATAACTATCTACTCCTCACCAGCCCCCCCATCAAAACCTGATGATTAAATAAAATATTGATGCCTAATATAGTTAAAGAGAAGGGAAAGGGAATAATGTCATTTATTTATATAACCTTTTTGGAGGGCATTTTAGCAAAATTAATTAAGCATATTAAAAATATGCCCATAACCTAGAAATACCCATTTAAAAATTAAATTAAGAACATATACAAAGATGTTTGTATAAAGATGTTCATAGCAGCATTGTTTAGAATAAATATTAAAAAAAAAGAATACAGAAATATCAGAGGTAACATGTTACAAAAGCCTTTTTTAAAATTACTTCTAAAAAAGAAAGGACTTCTCTGGTGGTGAAGTGGTTAAGAATCTGCCTGCCAATGCAGGGGACATGGGTTTGATCCCTGGTCTGGGAAGATCCCACACACACACAAAAAAACAACAACAAAAAAAACAAACCTCATTAATGTCCATTAATAACAGATTAGTTAAATAGTAATTATATATTTCCATATAATAGAATTTTATCTGGACTTTACGTATTAAATAGTAAATGACTTAGGAAAAGTATCACAATATTAAATTTTAAAAAGTTATAAAATATTAAGCCCACAGTATTTTTGCAATTTTCCTAAAAATAATATCAGCATATTTTCCAAGGCATGGGAGTGAAAGAGATCATTAAAGGAAGGAAAATATTGAAAACAGGGGCCAGGATACTGCCCCAAGACTACTGAGGTCAAAAGGCCACATTGGGAGAGAAATTAGTGAAAAAGACTGAAAGAATGTGGTAAGAACAGGTCAATGAAGAATGGCAAAAGGCACTAAATTAAAGAAGGCGTTTTACAAAGGGGATGGTGGCAGAAAGTCTACACAATTTCAGAAAGAGTAGGAAAAGGATTATGAAACATTTCAGAAAAGATCAAGTAAGAAGAGAAATAGGTAAAATAATTAACAGTGTTTAGGGAAAGGATATTTTAAATAGAGTAGTAGAGATATAAACTTGATTGAATAATAAAGAAGATAGGGGAAACAATAGAGTGTTTGTAAAACCAAAGAACCAAGTGGTATTTAAGTCTCTCTAATACACTGTTGTTTTATAATGGGGAAGACTCCAGAATTTAAGATCTTGAAAACTATTTGCTAAAATATGAAAGTTAAATTTTAAAAAATACATAAATATTCATAGAAAAACTGGAAGAATATGAAACGAAGTGTTAATAGTGATTATCTGTGTGGCAAGATAAGTGGTTCTTATTTTCTTCCACCTGTTTTTATTTTCCAATTTACTACAACTATCATGTATTGCCTTTGAAATTAAAAAAATATGCAATTTAATAAACAACTATTTAAATAAAATTATGGATTAGTATTGCATGCCTTTAAATTTCAACTTTGGTGGTGAAGGGGAAATCCTATTAAAACCATTTCTTTATTGTTTAAAAATACTGAAAGTGTATTAGCAGGAAAGAACTTTGTCCTTCAGACCTAGGAGACTGCCTATAATTTTTGCATTTGTAGGGTTGATCTAAGTTTGGGTTCATCTAATCTTGTAAAAAAAGTGACCTCTAGTTTTTAAAGCTATATTTTAAAAGGTCTCTAAGATGCTGGAAAAAAAATTTGGGGGCATAAAAATTGCTCTTTAAATAACACTTGATGTCCTATGTATGAAGGAACTAGAAATGTAGATTTGGAATTTAGAAGCAAAAATGCTTTGCAAAATAGCTTTTAGGTTCTATTCAGGCCTTTTGAAAAAATAGCTTTAAAAAGTGAAAGTAACCTATGATGAAAGTCACTCTAACTTGTAACTTAATGCAAAGTATCTAAAAGCAAAATTCAACCCTTTTACATGATTGACATAGACCAAGTAGTTCCCCATGAATCTCTTCAGTCTCAAATCAAATGAAAATGCTCTTAAACCAAACTGTAATGACTCTTAAAATAGAAAGTTTCTTGAGTTTATGGGGAACCACAACCTTTCAACCACCCATAAAGCATTCTACAAGTAGGAATAGGCATCTATTTTGGGTGGAGTATTTTGAGTCCAGATCTTAAGGACAATGCTCAAGTTCTTCCTTTGGGCATTTCTGGGGTGGTGTAGGAAGAACTAACATTGTGTGTGGTCTGCGTTTCTGCAGTAATGACAAATCACTGAAAAGATCTGGAAGGGGAGCAGATAATGCACTCAGATCTCACTTGTGTCAGTGTTCTCTGAGCAATGAAATCTTCGAGGGATGACACAAACGGAATTACTTGGACTTGTTTTGTTAATTTTAGTGGGTATCGGTGTGATATCATCCCCCTGAAGTCTTCTAGGGAGGACCGATTACTCATTTTAAACAACTGTTTGCCCAAGTACATTACTCTTAAACTCACCCTTGACCATTGCCTTGTTTTATGGTTGCACGTGATGCTGCCGATTCTGTGTTTCTGAGCCAGTCTTCCTGTTAACAGCAGGGCTTATATTTGAGCTGTTTCTGGAGGAGATGACTTGACACATGGCTTCAATCTCCCTTCTCCGGCAGCTTGTGAAGCCAGCCAGTTGGCAGATTCCAGGTCTGTAGCAGAAATATGGGCTGCTATTCTTGCACTGAGCTGGGTTTCTGTTGTTATAGCAAAAATAAGCTTCCCACAACATGTGAAATAGTATAAGAGAAGAAGAGAAGTAAGGTGGGGATGGCAGAGGTGGGGGGTACATGGAGGCATTTATAGATGATGAGATATGGAAAATAATACAGAGCTGATACTGTCAAGTGTATCTGGGCCGCTATCGGGTAAGTATGGGCAGTTATCACCATTTCCGTTTGTGGAGTGTAGTGTCTGTTCAAAATCTGGTGTTGTTGCAATAGTTGATTCTCTCAGGCTTCAATAATTTTTTCCAAGATGGAGATTATAAAAATTACATTTTTCCATTTCCATGTTTCTTTGTATGGATGAAGTAAAAATGGAGTTCATATTTAGTTTCACTGTTAAATATATGATATTAGGCAATTAATTTATCTTCTTGGACTTTAATTTTTCCTATCTGTACAATGAAACTTAGGGGTAGATGATCTCCAAGATCTGTATTTACTCTCAAATTTGAAATTTATCATTTCCAGTATTGGCCTGTCCCACCTGGAACAGAGGTTCCTGTTCTCAATCCTAATAACCTAAAAGGCTGACTTGAAATGTTTGCTCTTATTTTAGGCAGATTCCCCTCTTGTGACTAAGGACCCCTTTCCTCAGGGTTTGAGCCTTAAAGTCTGTTAGTTCAAGTATGTCTGACATAGATGAGTATAGGCTGGGAACAAAAATGATTTTTCTTACAATTAAAGACCTTGCTTCTTCATAGAACTTTGTAAATATTGAAAGGGAGAATGTTTTGAGATATGATAGTATTTACTTTGACAACATAACCTCTATAAGTGAGCATGGTGATATTCTACATTATGTTTATTAAGGTAACAAAATAATGTGACAAATTGTTGAAAATCTTAAGTCAAAGCTATTGTTTCCTGGAATCAGTAGGGTCAGAATTTGTTGGAGAAATACATTTAGATACTTTGGCATGATTTGCTTATTTGTTTAACAAATATTTATTGAGTACCTATTATGTAACAAGCACTTTTCTCAGTGTTTGGAATGTATCAGTGAAAAAACAGACAATGACCTCTGTGCTCATGGAGCTTACATTCTATTTGTTTTATTAGCTGCTAAGGAACATGAGTTATTTAACAGATTTGAAACATTTTTTTTTTCAGAAGCAAAAATTGATAGCTGAAGTGTAACTCATAATTATTCTCCACTTTATTACTTCCAAAAAAATACGACATGCTCTTTCTCCAAACATCTTGATAACTTGCTAAAGTCACGCATGTTCTCAAATAGCCTGTAAATGGGTTGTATTAAATAATAAAAATGACAGTGGTGTTCTCTTTTGGGTTAATTTTAGTGTGTCTCAGTGTCATAAGAAGATTACGTTTGGACAGTTGGAGGATAGAGCTACAAATATTTCCCTAACAACACAACATACAATAAAACAGAAGCAAAGAAGCAAATAATCATATAAGTAACAAGAAACTTAATTTTTGTGAAGTCATTAATCTGGTAGTAGTTCTCTCTTATCTAGATAAATAATTTAAACACAGTGTTCAATTTCCCAGTCCTTTGGATGGCATCAAACTATTAAACACATTTCATGTTATGCCTATTTTATTTGATTAGTTATGATAATTATGTCATATAAATAGAGATCAATAACATCTTGGTTGTGTAACACTTTTAAAAAATACTTTATTAAAATGATTTTTTTCAGCAATAGGAAACTGATAATTCATTTCACTAAATGTTATGGATAGATTTTTTTTCTCCTAAAATTCTGACACACATTTTCATTTATCGATATTTTGCCAAGAGCTAAGCAGCTGTATATATTTGGAAGTAAAAAGCAGAGCAACTTCCTTTAAAAAATTTTTTGGAAGTTGAAATTTCCTTAACAAACTCTGTGGTTCATATTGAAAATAAAATTTGATGGCTTCTTTTTAAATGCTCTTTTGCTCTGTCAGTACTTGGCAATGAACCATTTTTATGAATTCCATCACTTTTCTCTATGGATTATATAAAAACTAGGCATCAGTATTATTCTTGGTACTAATTGCCTGAGAAATTAATTGGCGGGATGGGTATTTGTTTATAAATTGATGACCCAGAGTTAGCCTCGACATCCAGGATCTAGTATTGATATTTCATGAAATATTGCGGAAATATTTGGAAATTTCCAGGAGTATTTTTTCTGCCTCAAAAAGATTTCATCATATGCTGACAAAAAGTATGGCAAAACTAGGCCGTGGCAAGGTACCATTGTTCTTACTCTGAAGTGAATTAGAGACTTAGTACATTTATAAGAGTACATCTTAAAATTTGGGTCCTATTGTTTTCATCTTTTAATTGAAATATAGCTGATTTACAAGATTATATTAGTTTCAGGTATGCAACATTGTGATTCAATATTTGTAAAGATTATATTCTTTTAAAGTTATTTAAAAATATTGGCTATATATATTCATTGTGCTGTACAATATATACTTGTAGCTTGTTTATTTTATACTTAGTAGCTTGTACCTTTTAACACCTTAACCTCATGCCCCTCCCTCCTTCCCTCTTCTCTCTGGTAACCAAGAGTTTGTTCTCTATATCTGTGAATCTGTTTCTGTTTTGTTATATTCATTTGTTTTATTTTTTAGATTCCACATATAAGTGATAACATACAATATTTGTCTTTGGCTTATTTCACTTAACATAATAACCTGTAGGTCCATCCATGTTGCTGCAAATGGAAAAATTTCATTGTTTTTTATGGCTGAGTAGTAGTCCATTGTGTGTGTGTATGTGTGTATATATCACATCTTCTTTATCCATTCATCTGTTGATGGTCGGTCCAAGAGTTTTAATGTAGTTTTTGCAAGAAAAAAGTAATGTGGGGTACATGGTGGATTATGCCTTTGCTTTCTTTTCTAATACAGTTATGAGGGGTGGTGAACATTCATCTTTTCCCCATTCCTCCGAAATTGTGATGTAACCAATAAAGATTCCTTGACTTAGGATTTTTGTCATTAATAATTTTTCTTCCCATGGGAGTCATGGGAGGTCAATCTGGTTTAGTCACATTCTGTATTTTTAACTTGGATCATACAATTGGAATATATGAACAGCCTTACTTTGTCATAGCCTTCCATTGAATATTTGAGCACACAAATCCTGTGAAACTAGAAAGATCAATAAGGATTTGTTTTTTCAGATTTCTATGATTAGTTATTTTTCTTAAATTTTTTTTTTATAAATTAGGGAACTATTACATAAAATTTTTTTTCTGAGAATCAGCCTATTTTGTATAGTATTCCAACAATTATTTATGGCTTTTAGAAAGTAATATAACTAATTGGAGAAATACCCAACTGATCAATCATCTATCAACTTACTGCTTTTTTTTCTGTTGAGTGCCTAAGTATGTGATTTGATGGATAATCCTACTCCTTTGCCCTTTGGCCATTTTGGTGTTGGATTACAATCTAAAACTTTGCATTTTCCTCCATTGATATTTATCTTGAAATGTCCTCTGTTTCTGGTTACAAAGCTGATGTCATCTTGAGATTACTCATGATTTTTGTAACTCTGTCTAAAGAGTACACATATTTACATAGCTGATGTTAACTTTACATGAGATGTTAAATGCCAGATTAAAATATCTGGATAAGCCATGATATTTGTGTTGTATTTTTGAACCCGGGCCCAACCTGACCTTGAGTTTAACCATTTCTGGCCAAAGCCAGCTATTGAGGCCCCAGGAAGATAACAGTGGAAGTCAGCAAGCTGTATATATAGCCAGGCTGGGTCTGCCATGGCAGAGCAGCCTTTGGTGGAAAGGGTTGTTTTGTTGTTCTCTGGTGAACTTTGTAGGCCCTCTGTAACCTTCTAATGGTCACTTCCCAGAGTGGGAGCTCTTCTGTAAGAAAAAGACCAAGGGGAGTAGTTGAGTGATCTCAGGACTGGGATGTCACAACGGTAGATTCAGGAGTTGCAAAGTCGATCTCAGAGGAGAAAATCACAAGGAAAAAGAGATTCAGGCAAAGAATAAGGGGAAGAGATGCAGAACAGATCAAGAGGCAGGGAGTGTGGCATTGAGATCAACAGACCAGAGAGTGGAGGTGCTAGGGCTCTGCTACACATAGGGCTTAGGAGAAGCAGTGCCTCACCTGAAAAGGAGCCAGGAGCTTGCCTTGAAGTTACATCTCAAAGCAAATGATTTCAACTAGAGCAGTCATTTTAACATTGAGCTTGCAGCAAAATCACTTGAAAGGCTTCTGAAAACACAGATCACTGACTTCCACCTCCCAATCCCAGCATTCCTAATTCAGAAGGTTCCACTGGGAGGGCTGAGAATTTGCGTTTCTAACAAGGTCTTCAGTAAGAATTCTCTTGCTGGTCTGAGAACCACTCACAGAGAGAGCCTGTCCCTGTCGGGGGCTTGGAGACTTTCTGTAGAGATTCTGAGGGTACTAAATCCTGCCTGGCAAGTGGTCAGATTTCCCCATGCCTCACTTCTCTCATCGACAAAGGGGAAACAATGTCTAGCTTGACTGTCTGGAATAAAGATTAGTGATAACAGATGTCAAGTGCCTGGTTCATATTAGGAATTCAAAATATGGCGGCTGTAGTGGAAAGAGCAATCCAGTTACAGGATGCAAATGAAGACTCAGAATATGCAACACTGAAATTGTAATCACCTCTGGAATTTCTGAAGTTTCATAAAACAACATCTTGGTAGTCTTCTCTGACTTCTTAGAAGTTTTATATATTTTTTTGTTTTGTTTTAAATTTTATTTTATATTGGACTATCGTTGGTTTACAATGTTGTGTTAGTTTCAGGTGTACAGCAAAGTGATTCAGTTACACATATACATATATCCATTCTTTTTCCGATTCCTTTCCCATATAGGTTACGACTGAATATTGAGTAGAGTTCCCTGTGTAGGTCCTTGTGGATCATCTGTTTTATATATAGTAGTGTATATATGTTAATCCCAAGCTCCTAATTTCTCTCTCTTCATGACATTTCCCCTTTGGTAAGCATAAGTTTGCTTTTGAAGTCTGTGAGTCAGTTTTTCTTTTGTAAATAAGTTCATTTGTATCATTTCAAAATTTTTTAGATTCCACATATAAGTGATAGCATATGCTATTTGTCTTTCTCTGTCTGACTTACTTTACTTAGTATGATAATCTCTAGGTCTAACCATGTTGCTGCAAATGGCATTATTTCATTCTTTCTTATGGCTGAGTAATATTCCATTGTATATATGTACCACGTAGAAGTTTTATATTTTTAAAAATTATTTTGTTCAAATGTATCTTGTGTAGACTATTATTTGTTATGATACAGAGTTCCCTTAACCCCATAGCTAAGGTATATGCAGTCATTTGAAAGCAGAATCTAAAGAAAAGAAAATGAATGGCTATTTTTCCTGTGAAATGAGCACAGGAAAAGTGTGTTTTCCAGGTAGGATCAAGGTTAATAGGAAAATATTAGATTTTAATTGCAGACTTTGTTTTTTTACGGACTGATCTTTTATTAAGTCTATCACTTATGGTCTTAATCTTGTGATTGCTACATAAGGTTCCTTGCCAAAATATAAGCACGAAAGGATGATTGCTTTTAATCCAAACACATGTTTTACTTCAAAAAAAAAAACTATTTATGAAGAATGCTTTTTCCTGCTTTCAGACCCCTCCAAGCCTCAAACTTCACTTTCAAACTATGAACTTGTTATCAATAGCTTGGTTCAAAGAGATTCTTTTCATTGTTCTGAATGACAACTGAAACAATTTAGAGGTTTTTATCATTAAAGAACATGCACTCTTCAGCAACAGTGCTTACCAAATTAGTCTGTTTTACTTTAAAAGTGCTTTCAAGGCCAGACTTTTTGACTAACATTTTCTGAAATCACAGAGCATAGTTGTATAAAGTTCCAGATGTTTTCAGATTTTGCTCTAATTGGGAAGAGAAAATGGGAACACCTGAAAGACATTGGCCTTGAATGAGAGATTCTCACTATCAGCACAAAACTAAAACTTTTAAGTCCTGACACATTTTGATTTGTTCCTTAGATAAGGAATTTTAATGTCCTGGTTTATGGTGGATGTTTTCAGGTACCAGAGCAGCAAGAGGAGTGAGTTATCTATGTGCATATTCTGTTCATTCTTTCACTTAACAAACATTTATTGAATACCTTCAAAGGTCCAGATGCTGTTCGAGGTTCGATTTATATATTTTGAGTCTCTAAAGATGCTAACCAAGGTGTAAAATATATTCTTTCGTTTATTTATTCCACAGTCATTTATGGACAATTTATCTTATGCCAAACACTTTTCTAGATTCTGGATCACAAAGACAAATAAGGCATGATGCTTGCTTTCAAAGAGTTTATAGTGTAACAGGGAGCTGAGACTGAGGCCATGGTATATCCAATCAGACAAAAGTTTTGCCCTCACGAAACCTATATGTTCTAGGAATGAAGGCAGAGAGTGAGCAAGTAAACAAATCAGCACAGAGTATTCAGTATATACGGAAACATGGGGTAATGCGATCTAGGGTAATTGAGGGAGGGACCACGTTACACAGTGTGATGAGGGACTCTTCTACGGGTGATATCAAGCAGAGACCTGAGGAATGACAGTGGGAATGCACTGTGTGAGCTAGGAGAAGTTAGAGATGAACACGGGGGACTTCTGAGTCTTTGAAGAGCAGAATGATTCCAGTACTGCTGGAGAATGATGAGGCTTTGGGGTCAGGCGTGATCTGAGCTGAGGCTGGAGAAACAGGAGGAGCCAGATCCTTGGCTGCAAGGAAGCAGGTCCTTGCAGGCGATGGGGACTTCAGGTTTGCTTCTTACAGCAACAGGAACATATTCAAGGACTTAAAGCAGGGTGCTGATCCCAAGACATTTTGAAAAGATCACTCTGGAGGCTGCATGGAGTATGGGTTGGAAAAGAGTGGAAGGTGCAGGGTGGAAAGTAAGAGGCGAGTTAGGAGAATATTGTGATCAACAAGACCAGAGATGATGCCATGGGTTGAGCTGAGTGTTGGTAAAGGAGATGAAAAGAAGTGGGTAATTTAAGACAGGTGTCAGAAGTAGGACTGCTGGGGCTTGCTGATGGATAGAATTTGTAAATGGATATGTGCAGTAAAGTGTTACAGGTGTAATGCTAAAGGGCCCAGATGAAAAAGTGGTCAATCCTCCTCAAAGTGTATGGAGAACCAGGAAAGACTTGAAAGGGGGTGGTAATGCTGTAGTTAAGTCTGTAAGATGAGTTTGTGCTCACAGGCAGTTGGAGGAGGTGTAGAGCAGAGGAAGGGTAATTTGGGCAGATGCACAGCATGAGTGAAGGCATAGAAAGGACAGCAGGGTGGTGAGAGCAGACACGCCAGAGCCAGGGCAGGGTCAGACAATGCAGGTCACAATGAGGAGTTTGGATTATCTAGTAGGATATAGGGAGATTCGTTACCTGGAAGAAGAAGACAGCATAATTGTAGAGTCGGGGAAAAGTAGTACATTTTTCTATGAATAGGAGATCTTTTAACCTTATTATTGAGTCATAGCTCAATCAGTTTTTTTGTTGTTTTTTTTTTTTTTCCGGTACGCGGGCCTCTCACTGTTGTGGCCTCTCCCACTGCGGAGCACAGGCTCCGGACGTGCAGGCTCAGCGGCCATGGCTCACGGGCCCAGCCGCTCCGCGGCATGTGGGATCTTCCCGGACCGGGGCACGAATCCGTGTCCCCTGCATCGGCAGGCGGACTCTCAACCACCGCGCCGCCAGGGAAGCCCGCTCCATCAGTTTTGAATACCATTAGTTTAAATATTATATTCCTACATTTTTATAATGTATACATTTTAAATTCTCTAAATTGTGAATGTTCTCTAAGCATATTGTTCTTTACTAATAAATAGCATTTACTCTGGCAAGAAAATCAACTTCATTATTTGTGGCAAGTAATATGGTAGAAGGAGCACATAGGTCATTTGTATATAATTAAAATACCTTTCTTTCACACCTTAATCTCAAATTTCGTTCTAACAGATCAGATGGTAATTAAACATTAACACTGATTAACTCAGAATTTATTTTATTTTCACTTCTCCTTGTGCTCTGTAGGTGTGATTCTTATCATTGAAATGACTGTGGTAGTCTGGAATCTTCAGACCTTATATCTAATCTCTGACATTTTTAAGGACTTTTTTTTCCCGCATGTTTAAAAAATATAAAAGGTAAATTTAAGTCTGTGTTTGTAGTATGAAAGTTTCTCAATGGAGAATTTTGAGAGCAATAGTAAGTGAAAATGGGATTATAACAGAAGTTGTCTGGAGACTATAATGAGGTAAAAGTGTTTTGCACCACAAGAGCTGCAATCATATTCATTTTGGCATGACCAGGATGTCAAGCACTTTCAAGGTAATGCATTCCAGATGATTGTCTGTATTTTTTTCATACTTTAAATAGCATGAAGATGGTTGAAACAATTTGCTGTGGCATCAAAGGCATTGTGAATGGGTGTTGCCCTCCCAATTCTGAGGCAGAATTTAGCTTTGGCAAAGACTGGGTATTTTAATGAGCACTAGCTTACATTTTTTTTGGCATTAGGTTTATATAGGGCCATATTTCTCCCTCTTTGGAAAAGGATACAAAAATGTAAAAAATGACTATAATGGTTAACCAAAATGAATGTCCAATGCTGCTAGGTATTTTAAAGAACATCAGGTAGCATTTTGTGAAAGATTTAGCAACTCGTTGCCACCATGTGGGTGTTGTTTAAATGAGAGAAACAATTTTGAAAATGTGAATACCTTTTTTCTCAGGACTTTACTACATGCAATTAGGTAAAATTCAGGAGAATGTTATAGCTACAAAAGTTAATGCGAGTAGTCAGCAACTTGACTTGCTGGTATTCTTACTGTTACATTGGAGCACAAGAAGAGCCATCATTTTAAGTGGTAAATATTTAAGTTTCCCAAAATTATATCCAGGGCAGCCTTGTTGACTCCATAATTCCACCTTGGATATATAGTTAGTTTAAGGACTTTAAGGTCACAAGTTTAGTTTTCAACCCAATAAAGATTTGATAATACATTTGAGAAAGCAATTGATGTAGACAGACTTTAGGTTTTCTCTAATTTGTCTTTTGAGAAAATGGGAGAATATATTCTTATTTTTTTCAGAGAAGTAAATGTCTCTCAACACATACTATGTGAGGATGAGGACAAAATTCTTTCTGAGATTATGGATCTAATTGTACAAAAATCGCCTAACATTTTAAGGAATTTTTATTGCCTTTTTGTGAAGTATCCTACTTCCTCAGTCTTTATATGTTCAGCCCTGTTGTATGCTGACATTTGGTGTCACTTTTCAAATTAGTTTAAGCTGTAATTTTAAAACATGGATTTAATTGTTCATAATAATTTACTTGAGAAATTTGGTGAGGCTAAGTGACACAGGAGAGAAGTCCTAACATAGTAACTGCAAGTTTTGTATCATGTGGATTGAGGATCTAAATTAGATGACAACAGGGAAAAGAAAAACCTTTATTAGGATGAAACTTATGGGGTTTTAGTCCATTCTGATCCTATATAATTTAAAGGATATAAGTATAATTTGAAGCATAAGCATTCACATTTTATCAGCGGTGTAATAAGGTGCATGGTTTAGTATTCTTATGGTGCAATGCTTCCCCCAGGTAGAATAAACAAACAAACAAATCAAATAAGCAAATATTTTATTGGGCAACTTCCATGTGAACTCAGTGCTGTTGGAGAAGGAATTAAGATGAAATTTTCTGTCTCTGAGGTACTAGGTACTAGTTCAGTTTTCTTTAATTTTGCGAATCAGTAAGATGAAAGTGCCATCTGAACTAAATCCAAGTTACACGTTGTATTTCCCTGCCATTTCTTCTGTGGACTTTGTTTATATCTTTTGGCTCATACATATTAGTATTTGCTTTGTCTAAAATGGCAAACATTAATTATTAGCAAATAAAGCATTCCTTATATTACATCTTGATATTTATTCTGAAGTACTTACCCCTGATCAATCTATTTCATAATAAAACCTTAGCCAAAGTAGCACAAACAGTGAAGTTTTTGAAAAGTACATTGCAGTAAGAAAGATAATTTGTTTTTCTAACAATTCTCAGATATTGCATAGAACATAAACGGTGTATAAATCAGAATAATATTTAATTTACTGAAAGTGTAATAAACGCTTGAATGAGTACATATAATACAATTATAATGGTAGATCTTTAGACTGATATTGGCTATGTGGCACATTTCCATTGCACTAGTTTTCTCTCATTTGGACCTTGAAAAATCTATTCAGAGCAGGGGTATATTAGCAAGGTGTCAGCCCATATGCCCTTTCACTTCTATTCCTGTGTTTTGGCCTTCCTGCCTCTGCATAAATTAAGGGCAGACTTTACCTTTAGAATTACAACTGGTTTCATAATATGCACAATATTTCTGAAACCAATGCTTCTCATACCTCCTGACTCTGGGTTGCCTTCCTACATCTACAAGATCTGCTACTGCGTTTCTAGTTAATTTCTCTGAGCTTGTGACCTTATGTACTCAGTGACAGCTGAAAAGTCACTCATGTTTATCTGGATTCTCATTCTTCTGTTCTTGTTTGGTCTGTTTGTTCATGTCCTGGATGTGACTGAGGAACTCTGTGGACTGATGGTGCCATTTCCACATTGCTTTTACTAAATCATTAACAATAATAATGAATTTCTTCGCTTTTAAGACATTATTGATTTTAAGATATATCTTCAATGTAGAATCTTTATATTAAATATAAGCACAACTTTATTATAAGCGGGCACTAATATACATTTATTCATTTTCAAAAAGCCACTTTGCAAGTGCCATAGCCTGTGTCTTCTTTCACAGTCCATGCCAGATTCATTATTTTGGAGGATTAATAAGTTATTTGGAAGATTATCAAAGTATACTCTTAGCTTAATATATGAAGAATTGATTTGTGACGGACTACTACTTTGAGATATCATATAGAATGTAAGCTCTTCTGCAGCAACCCCTCCCACCATTCAGATTGGAGAAATGAAGTTTCCATTTGATGGGAGATTCTTCAAGAATTCAAATCTAAAAGATTCTTGACTCTTGAGATTAAAAGCCTACTGTATGATGGATGGAGAAGATTTCAAAGTAATTTTAAAGTGAGAAAATCTGATAGGTTGGTCTGATCCCCTCTGCCCTCTGCCCTGGAATGTGGTCAACCATTCCAGTTTGCCTAGGATTGGGATTTCAGTACTAACATTGGGAAAGTCCTGGGCACACTGGGACAGTTGGTCATCCTACCTATACCCATTCAGCCTTTTGCCTTTTGGAGGAGGCTGAGGGGTCAGGGAATGGTAAACAAACTGAAGTGAAGAGAATGATGGTTTCTGTTACTCAAAGTAACAGAAGAAGTAAAGAACAACAACTGGGGCAGAGAAGAACAATTAGATTTTTCCCATAAATTATTTTTTGGCGGAATTCAGAGTGTGGATGTGTACCTATTGTGCCTAGAGCTCCAATATATGAAAGTCCTGAGTTCCACCCTACAAGGGCTTGAAAAAGGTTGAGTTCCACCCTACAAGCGCTTGAAGAAAGCAAGAGAAGTAACAGGGTGGCCTAATGAAAGGGCGGTCAGTGGAAGAGAAAGCAAGCAAGCACCCTGCCTGGCATAGAGATCAGAAATGTTAAAATGTTTCATTCCTACAGGTATAAGTGGTAGAACACAAAATACATGAGTGGGTTGATTAAAATATTGGTCAGCGTTCTCCAGAGAGACAGAACCCATAGAAGCTGTCTCTCTCTCTCTGTCACTCACACACACACACACACACACACACACACACACACACACACACAGAGAGAGAGATTTATTTTAAGAAATTGGCTCATGTGATTATGGGGGCTCATAAGTCTAAAATCTGTGCTGCAAGCCAGCAGGCTGGAAGTTCAGGTCAGAGTTGATGTTGCAGTCTTCAGTTCAAGATCTGCAGGCTGGAAACTCAGGTGGGGGAATCTACGTTGCAGTCTTTTTTTTTTTTAAATTAATTTTTATTGGAGTACAGTTGATTTACAATGTTGTGTTAGTTTCTACTGTACAGCAAAGTGTACCAGTTATACATATGCATATATCCACTCTTTTTTAGATAATGTTCCCAAATAGGTCATTACAGAGTACTGAGTAGAGTTCCCTGTGCTATATACACTAGGTTCTTATTAGTTATCTGTTTTATATATAGTAGTGTGTATATGTCAATCCTAATCTCCCAATTTATCCCTCCCTCATTTTTCCCCATGATAAGCATAAGTTTGTTTTGCTCAAAGTCTGATTTGCATCTGCTTTGCTCAAAGTCTGATTTAAATGATAATCACATCTTAGAAATACTTTCACAGCAACATCTAGACTGGGGTTTGACTTAACAACTGGGTACCATAGCTTAACCAATTGACACATAAAATTAATCATCCCAGGGAGCAAATTCAATGACTCAGTGAAGGGAAAATTGACCCTTTTGAGAGACCTGAGGTATGGACCCCCAGCTAGGGTCTACCTGATGCAGAGTGCAGCTGGGCTTCTGGAAATTACTCATACCAAGAAGCAGTACAGAGGAAGATGGACACCCACGCAGTACCCAATGTGCCACCTGGTAGGACCAGCATTAAATATCACCCTCACTGAGAAAATAGACTACAAAAGTTCCAGGAGCTGGACCTGCAGTAGACTTGGGAAAGGACACCACGATCACCTATGATCTCCTCACAATGAATTCATGCTCAGTTTTTTAAGGGGCTTTTCCCCCTCCTTCCCTCTCTTTGAAAACAACCAGTAGGGCCAGGACTGGAGGAAGGAGAGAAAGTTTCTGTGGTGCCTGTGATCAGCAAGACGGTTGAGAAAATAACACTGAGCTGGCTTTTCAAACCATTGGATGGAACTGAATTTACCTGAAAGTATCTAGGTGTTATTAATTAGTTAATTTAACATTTTTTGCTACTGACAAAAATGGGGTCTTGAGAGTAAATTTCAGATACAGAGTTTTAAAAGAAAAACAGGAAACCTCCGTCTTTATAGCCCTGGGTTTTGCTGATTTTCAGTCATCATAAGTGAAATATTATACTTACATTGAATGCCTATTGCTGGAAGTTAAGCAGTTTATCTTGAAATTCAGCCAGAAGTCTTACCAACCTCTTCTAACTTTGAAAAGTCCTCTGCCAATTAGTAGTTTCCAAACTTGGCTGCTTATTAAAAGCACCTAGGGGTACTTTAAAAAACCTTCAAATGTTTAGTCTTCTCCACACCCCTCCACAAATCTGATTTAGTTGTCTGAGGCAGAATCTGCAGCCTTGGTACTTAAGAAAAAAAAAGTCTAAGGGATTCTAATATACAGGAAAGCTTAAGACTACTGATAAAACTATGGTGATTTCTATTGCCTTTCATTGCACTGGCTAGTAAGTTGCAGGTATCATGTTTTATTTCAAGGATGAATCACGTAATTTTTGAAGAGCTGTTATTAGGGATCTGAATTTAAAGTAAAACTCAACTGTGTGAGGCACTGCTAATGCAAATAACTCAAACGTGGTTTAAATTGAGTGAACAGATGACTTTTAACATATGGCTTTAAAAAAAAATCATACAAGTGTAGAGAATATTAATTATTTATATGTTGCGTCTCCCCTTTAATCCCATTGACAAGTTTCTTTTTATCTCACTTCATAGATACATCCAGATTAGAGAAATGTTGAAATGAGAAAAAATATGAGAGTTAAGGAAGTAGGATGATAGAAATAATGGTAATTATAATAACTACTTTGTGTATAGAGTATTTGTTATATGCTAAATTCATTTAAATTTTTGATATATTCCTCCCAACACACACTTTACATGTGAGAAAACTGAGGTTTAGAGAAGTCAAACCATTTGCCCAAGGTCACTTAGCTGGTGAGAGGTAGACCTGGTTATCAAACCCAGGAGAGCCTGACACCAAAGTTTATTTCTTATTTACCACACTTAACATCTTCCCATTTTTATGTTGAATAGCAAAATCACACATTACAGTCAGACCCTGAGATGGGATAAGTCTTTTGTTATTGTTCTGAAAAGAAATCTTGCTGTGTCCACAGTGCTATGAAAGAAAATCTAGAGAAAGGCAGTGAATTAGTTTTGCAAATGAAGTTCCCATTGATTATCCTATAGATTATCTTGTAAGTGGTAAAACTTAATGTTGCTGAAGTCACTAGGTATTTCAGAGCTTTTGAGCAGAGCCCACCCTTAATCAAAACTCTGTCTTTTCTTCCTTTCTAGTTTGCATACTTAATTTCTTTTTCTTATCTAATTGCACTAGCAAGAACTTGCAGTATGATGCTGAATAGATGTCGTGAAAGAGGACATCCTTGCCTTCTTCTCAGTCTTAGGGGAAAAGTGTTCAATCTCTCATCAGTATGATTTTAGTTTAGGTTTTACATATATACTCTTTAAAAGGTTAATGACGTTCCTGTATGTATTTAGAGCTCTTTGCAATTTTTTTGAAAGAATCAAAAGTGACAGGTTTTCAGAAACAGTTTATGAAAATGATATGTGAACAAGAATATATATTTTGCAGAGTTGTTGGATCATTTAATTTCATCTCCTGTGTACATCACTGTCTTTATTATGAGCTCTGGTAGAGTAGCTCTGAGATTTCTCTGGTTAGTCTTTCAGGCATTCGTAAGACTGCCTACCTTAAACATCTTTTATACCAGCATGTGGTGAACAGTTTTGGATCCATGTTCCGTGATAACAGCAGGCAATGCCTGAAGGGCCATTTCATTTACATACGGCATAGTTTATAAAGAAGTTCCTACTTCACGGGTGATTCTGAACATCTGAGCAGACAAAAAGGACTTTTATACTCTTCCTAGGGGAGCAGTACTAAATTAATGCAACATTAAGTCTAATGAAGTTAAAAGGTGAAAAAAACAACGTAGGGGACACTTTTCCATGAAATAGAGCAGATAAATTTGTAGTCTTCTTGCTCAGTTTTAAATGAATAAAATTCCACTTCCCCAAAACAGATATTCAGAAGAATTGCTTCATAATTATTCTTAGATGATAATTTGGGATAGTATGTATGTATGCATTGTTACAGACTGAATGCTTTTGTCTGCTCCCCTCAAATTTGTATGTTAAAGCCCTAACCACCAATGTGATGGTATTTGGAGATAGGTCTTTGGAGGGTAATTACAGTTAGATGAAGTCATGAGGGTGGGGTCCCGATCTGATGGGATTAGTGCCCTTTTAAGGAGAGACACCAGAGAACTCATTCAGTTTCTAGGAGCTCACAAAAAGGTCATGTGAGCATGTGGTGAAATGGCTGCTGCCTACAGTTCAAGAGAAGAGGCCTCAGAATGAAAGCTACCTTGCCAGGACCTTAATCTTGGTCATCCTACACTCCAGTACTGTCAGAAATAAATTTTTGTTGTTTTAACCACCCAATCTATGGTATTTTGTTATGGCAGCCTGTGTAGTCTGATATATGCATATATTCCAAAATTTTTCTATTTTATTTTTTAATTATAAGAGTAATATTTATTTGTCATAAACTATTGAAGAATACAGAAAGGTATACAGAAAAATTCAATAATTTCTCCTTCCTATTTTAATTCCATCTTTTGGTTATAACAAATATTAATTGTTCAGAACAGTCCTTGCTAACATTAATGGGCATATAAATCACTTCGGGAACTTTGTTAAAATGAAGATTCATATTGAACAGATCCAGTGTAGAGATTTTTCCTTTCTAAAATAATCCCAAGATACTGCTGATCTGAGGACCACATTTGAGTAGCAAGGATTTAAGTGTATTTTCCACAATTTCTTTATGTATATACAGACAAGTCAAAAGCATTTTAAACAGTGTTTTTCCCCTTAAAACAGAAGTGGTGATGGCATACATATTATTCTATAATTGACTTACTCAATTAACAAAATAAAATGGTTATCTTATAGGGTAATACATGCAAATTTGACTCAATTTATAGGTATAGCATAAACATTGGAAACTGAAAACAAAACAAAAACCCCCTGCAAAACAAGTTTTTCCCTTGGCTCTTAGAATAATATCAAATAGAATAATTGAGTCAAAGGATGGCTGTGGATAGAGTTCACTAGACCACCCCTGATGAAGACCTTGAGAAGCCTTAGTTTCAATATTGTGGCAGTGATTACTGTAATTAACCCTTTCTCACAAACAATGATCTGAGATTGTAAATAAATTTGCAGATATAACCAGGCCAAAAAAAAAAAAAAAAAAGCGAAGAAAAGAAGTTAATTTAAGGTAAAAATATAATATAGTAAATGTATTTGATTTATTTTTTATGTAACATTTCAACTTGGTCTAGACAACGATTCAGACTTTATGGTAATACTTAACTATAAGCACTTAAAAATGTGGTGAGTTACATGTAAATTTTTAAAGGAAAATCTTGGGTTTTGTATATTTAAATAACTAGTTTTTCACTTCCAAGCTTCTAAAGCTTGTATGCCTAATTCTAAATATGTTTATATTCTGTAGGCAAGAAGACAGAATGAAAGTATCAACTCTGGAGTTGAACAAATGGAATTTCATGTTTTAGTTTTCAACCACTTACAAGCTTCAGTTTCCTGTTCCTGAGTTCCCTCCACAGGTAAGATTATGATGGCAGTTACTGCCTTTTAGTATTGTTAAGAGTGCTACAAAATGATGTGAAATGCAAAACATAGCGACTGCCGTGTAATAGGCACTCCATAAATGACATGATTATGCCTGCTACCCAGAAACTTTGAACTACTCTCTTGAAACTCATTTTGAATCCTAGGTATAGTGCTTTTATCCTTTGACAGAGATACTGGCTTTTTAAACAGTCAGAGGTACTTCTAAGAAATATCTGGTAAATAAGAGGGCAATTAAGGTAGGCGATACCTGAGGTTATCTTCTTTCTGAAACTAAAAAGTATAATTGTAAAGTAGAAGCTCATTTTTGTGTTAGTGTGTATGTTGGAGGAGGTCATGGAGAGGACGTGACTGCCGGTTGATCCTCAAATTGGGCCCGGCTGATGGGAGGCTCCGCACCCCTCCTTTGTCCTTGCAATATACATTCCGCCCAGGGTTTCCACAGTGAGAGCCTTCTTCAAGGGCACAGCCTTGAGAGAGCCCTGTGTTGCTGAGACCAGCTGGACAGTATACGTGACTGAACCCAGTTAAAGCCTCTATATAAACTTTGAGATTCTGTCTGGGGGGTTCGGCGAGATCTACTCATTTTATGGCTGCAAAAACAAGGATCATAAGTAAGTTTTCTTGCTTATTAAACCTGCCACCTACCCATCTGGAAGTCTGCCTCTTTCTTCAGGCTCTCCTTGCCCTCTGTATACAGGGGTCAATTTGGGAACAAACCACGTTTTAAGCTAATTCTGTAAATAATGTGAATGGATTTCATAATTTTATTAAAAGAATATGACTTCTATAATTTTTTTGAAAAAATATCTGGTATCATTGAAGTAAGTGTAAGTTGGGCTCTATGAGCTCTCTTATAAATATTAAAAATAGTTTCACAGCTTTTTATTTTGTAACGTAATATATTTTAAAGTAAATTATAGTTATCATGACATTTCACCTCTAAATATGTCATTGTGCATCTTATAAAATTAAGGCCATATTTTTAGATGATAAAATTATATCACAGTTCACAAAATTAGTGACAGTTTCAACTAATACCCAGTCCATATTCAAATTTCCCTGGTTGGTCCCCCAAATGTTCTTCACAGGTGGTCTGTGCAAATCAGGATCCTATCCAGTGCCACACATCACATTGGTTTATATATCCCTTAAATCTATTTGACTCTCCAGTGATATCTTTACTTATGATGCTGAAATGTTGCATGGAGTGAATCAGTTGTCTTGTGAAATATCCTACATTTCAGATTTGCTCTGATTGTTCAGAGTGGGAGTGTCATTTAGTTTGTTCCTCTCTGTCCTGTCTCTTTCATGTAGCCCAGAATAAAGTGTAAAGGCTTGATTAGTATTCAAGTGAAATATTTTTGGTGAGATTTGGTAATGTTACCTACTTTTAAAAAATCATTCTCATCTCTTCTTGTCCTTTTGGGTAAGATCAAGTGTAAAATCATTCTTAAACTGTCTTATTGAAATATTTGTAGAATACTTCACAGTATTTTCTGACTTGTAAATTTGTAATTTTTATAGGTATCATCTCTAAAATATGGGCAAAAGAAAAAAATTCCATAACGTGTCAAGAAATTTCAGAATTCATCTCTAAAACCAGAACTCACGTCTAACTTCTTCCCTCCCTCTCTCCCTTATCCATCCTCCCTCCTTCCCTTCCTTCCTTCCTTCCTTCTTTCCTTCCTTCCTTCCAATTTCCTTTCAATACTGAGGTTATAAATGGTCTCTTTTAAGAAAACTGCTACCCACACAAAGACTTTAGGTTATAGAACCAATCTATCCAGAAGTAAGTAATGAATAGGGAGATTTCTTGAGTTAAATTTATTTCAAATGCTTTCTTTTTGTTAATAGCGTTTATATTAAATATAAAAATAAAAGTCAGTACTGCAGTGTATTTTCTAGGTATGGTTGGGCCAAGCAGCCTGATATAGCACAAGAAAAAAATACATCATCTTCAAGACAGGAGCCAATTCTTGATCTGAGTCACCTTTGAAGTGGCTGGTGGCATATGAAGTGTTCATATTTTTATTTTTAAGTATTTACCTCTGACCTCCAAGGATTTGATGGGATCAGAAACAGAAATACAGATGCCTCAGATGAAAATAATTTTGGAAAGATATTCTGCCTAGCTCTTCAAATCCAAGATGTTTGGACTTTGTATAAACTAAAGAGAAGCATTGTGTTGGAATCAATTCAAGCCTACATATCATGGAATAGATATCTCATCCAACTGAAAAATAAGTATTTAAAAATTTTTTTGAAGTACTATATATACACAAAGAGAAAGCACAGAAAGCATGAGTGTACAACTTGGTGAATTTTCACAAAACAAACACATGCATAATTAGCACACAGAATACAAAACAAAATATTATCTACTCCTCAGAAGATCCTGTTGTACCCCCTTCTAATCTCTACCCCCCAAGGAAAATCACTGTTTTAACTTCTAATACCACAGATTAGTTTTTACTATTATTTGAACCCTTTATTAAAAGAATGATACATAATGAAAATTTTTGTGCCTGGCTTTTAAAATTAGTGCAGATGTTTTAATATTAATTTTTGATTTAATTGGTATGCTGTGTAGGGTCATGGAATGAACATATTTAAATTGGGGAAACTGGATCTTGAGTCTGCCATTTACTAACTGTATTAGCCTTCAGTAAGGTACTTAACCCTTCTGGACCCTGTTTCTTCACCTCTAAAATGGAAATGGTAATACTTTCTTAAAAGACTTCTGGGAGGATTAAATGAGATACTATGTGTAAAGTACCTGGAAGAATAGTAGAAGCTTAATAATCGCTAGTCTCTTCACCCCACCGTTCTTCAGCCTCCCACCTTTTCTATTTAAATGTACTAGTGAAAGGAAAAAAACCCCACAAAGCTGTTATTCCACTTGAAACCTAAAAAAGATTTCGTCATGGAAGATCCATGTGTTGTTTAAAGGAACACAAAAATCTTTGCTAGAATTTTTTTTTTTTTTTTTGCGATACGCGGGTCTCTCACTGTTGTGGCCTCTCCCGTTGAGGAGCACAGGCTCTGGACGCGCAGGCTCAGCGGCCATGGCTCACGGGCCCAGCCGCTCCGTGACATGTGGGATCTTCCCGGACCCGGGGCATGAACCTTTGTCCCTTGCATCGGCAAGCGGACTCTCAACCACTGCACCACCAGGGAAGCCCCCTTTGCTAGAATTTTTTAAATGATCATAATTTTTTTCCTTCCTTTAAATTCCAGCAAATTAAATATATTGCAGTTCTACTGATATAACATTGGGAAGACTTCAGATTTTATCAGATGCCCAAGGAAAGGTCAAATGGCCTATGATTTGTGCTAATGGCAGGAAGTTATAAAGCAGGGAGGTTGGATGTAAAACCCCACCTCCTGGAGGTGATTTCTTTCCTCTCTCCTCCCCAATTGGCTAATGATGGATTCTCAGACATTATTTCAGTCTTAAATTTAGTGGAATAAGTGTTATTCTCTGAGATGTCAGTGTATTAAAAACTAGGATATATAATTATATTTAATGTGAACACTATTTATTATTGTGTTCATACTAAAAATTAATGCTTGAAAATGATCAAATGAGATAAATTTATCTAAGTTAAAATTTCAGTGATTTTATATATGTTCTGAAAAATAAGCCTTTTTGAAGAAAAACTGAGTTGAGTTATGGAGGGCAAATTGACATAATTTTCAGAGAAGCCTAAAAATTACTTCTTTTCCTGGAAGAAAATGATAAATATAATGTAATTTAAAATAACAAATAATATGAATTAATTACTTCCATAACTGGAGAGGCATCTTAGTATTTTTGCTCTATTTTAACTTAAAATAAGTATAATTATAAGTAGTTTTGTCTTTGCACAAAGTAGGAAGTATATCAATGGGTGTTTTTCCTTGCTCCTTGTTATTGTGAGGCTCAAAAGATAGTGGACATTAAAGCTCTTTTCTCTATTAATATAAGATGAAAACATTTAGAAATACTTAGTTTTTATGTAAGCATGATTTACTAGTATTTTAGGCAGAGCATGAATATCTGTCTGTACCAACCAATGTCCAAAGATTTTTATTCTTTATTCATAAAAAGTTAATTCAGCATGCTGTTAAGTCCTTTCAGCAACTTGATCTACCTGCCTAGTCTAACTGTTCATATCTCTAACCTAAACCACTCACTTAGAAAACTGAAATTAAAAAGTCAGGGCCTCTGCAGAAGCTGGATGACTCAGAACCTGAGCAGTAGACTGTAGCTCTGTTTCCTTTCTCTATTACCAAACAACCAGTCATTATATTGAAAAGGAGCAGCAAGAAACATATGTTATTCTTCTCAAACATAGATGGCGCTACTGACCCACCATCACAGACACTGTTCAGTTTTCACCACTGGCTGTGGACAAACATCAATCTATGTCTGGTCACCAGATAGTTTATATTTTTGGAGAGCTAACTGGGGTTAAGGGTGGGCTGAGCTTCTTAACAAGGAGCTGTTATTGTTGTGTGTAACTAACTGTGCTAATATTTAGAAACAGTAACACACTGGTTGACTGGACTTTTCATGTCCCAGTGATTAATCGGTAGATATTGTAAGTGAAAACAAAGGATATTGATCTAGATGTTTTTTATTTAGTTAATTGTTTGTGAGATGCTGAGTACTTTATTGCATCTTCTTTGCATCTGTTTTCTCAATTTGAATGGGAGGGAAGGAACCAACATTTATCCACCATCTATCTAGTATATGCCAGTCACTGGGCTATTTATAAATATTTAATCCCCTTATCCTATGGGGAATGGCTTCTTATCTTTATTTCAAACATAAAGATGAAGGTCAGAGATACTCTATGGCCTGAGATCTTCACCGAGGTGGTGGTGTTCAAGCCTAGTTCTATATGACTTAAGATCTGACTTCAAATGTTCTTTTTATTTAAACCAGTCCTGGGAATAATAATATTAATCTTATAATATAGCCTTAATACAAACTTTATACTAACACTGGCTTATTGGTGCCATGGCGAAAGGTAAATAACCTTTGGAAGGATAAAATACATAAGAAGCTCTTTTAAAGAACTTCACTGAGCTAAGTCGCCAGATTAACCAGTGATCTCTTTTCTTCTGTACAGAATATAGTGACTTGTATAAGTGAGGATTTAGAAATACATAAAATATATCCCCAGTTGTTTATATTATCTAGTTCAAACTGAACAACTAGAATTGTGATTTTTAAAATTTATGCATAGACATTCACAATTTTATTAAGAATTTTAAGAAGCTGGATACGTTTAAGTCCATGGTAATCATAGGATGTATATATTTCTTTTGGGTTGAAAAGTTTATCAAAAATGGGCTACTTTTGATGATTTGACAAGATACTTTACTGTATCATTTATGCTGACTGCTTCTAAAAATTATTAGGACCACTGTCTTCAGAGAAAGGAGGAAAAAATTTGCTACAAATTATTTCAAAATTTGAAAATATCTAGAAATGCCTAGCAAGGTTCTCTCTCATATACCCAGTCTAACCTGATTACATCAGATATACGTAATCTCTCTAAGACCATGTTAGTGGGATATCATAAAACATAAGGCTTTTTTTTCTGTGTAAATTTTCTAAATAAGAAAGATACCTTTTGATTGTATTCTGTAACTTGATTATACTGTTCCTAAATCTCTGTAATTTAGTTAGAATATAAAGTCTTCTCAATTCTTTGCATTTAAGCTTCTTGTCATTATGATTTAGTAAAGAAATTCCGGGAGAGAATCAGTTGTGACCGCTAGGAAAAAGGATGCTCACCCAACAAAGACATCAACACAGGAGCAGCATCAGAGGCCAGTGATTCAAGGCATGGAGTCATGAAGACTTTGGGGCCAAGAAAAATTTGAACGTGGGATATCCTTCAAGAGGTCAAGAACAAACAGGAAATGATCACCATGAGTCATAAGTTTAAAGTGAATCTAGGAGATTTGATGTTCATTTAAGCAGGCATAGGGCTGGCAATTTGTAGGTGGTTCTAGACTGAGAATTTGATTGCAATCTTGACAGCTAGAAATGGAAAGGCAGATAAAATGCAGGGCCTCAGACATGGAGAGAGGGTTGTAGGAATGGAATGCCCAGCTAATGGAAGAACTGGCTCTAAGGAAGCTTGGTAATTGGGTAGAATATTGAAAAAGAATCTCAGAACTCCGATTATGTAGTTGGGGGGGGGAGCGGAGTTCCACATACTATCTATTTTGTATTATCCTTGTCTTTCTTCCTGTTGTATATACCCTTCTACTTATACACAGGCTCTTAAAAATTTTTCTTTCATAGGCACTTTGTATATATATTTATTTTCCTCTCTCTCCTACTTTAGCAGTTTCTCCCTCTTCCTTGCATGTTCTTAAAGCATTCAGAAATTCAAACATAATCCAAGATCTTTCTGTATAATCAAAAAAAGCAAAAAATTTCTTTCATCAGAAGTCTGCTTCCAGAGTCCATCACATTTTCATGTTTTCCTTAGTAGGATCAGCGAACAAACAACAATAACAAAAAACCCAACCTCTCAAGACTTGGTTTAAATTTCCATTCTTGACTTCTCAATTTTTCATTCACTTTCCAGTGGTCTGGTTTTCATCTCCATTCCCCTCTAAAACTGTTGTTTCATGACTTCCATGTTATCAAATCAAAAGGATACTTCTCTGTCCTCGTTTCCCTGTGTTTCTTAGCATTCAACACAGATCACCACTCACTTTACATTGAAATAATTTTTTTCTTGGATTCCAGAACACCATATTCTCTTGGTTATCCACATAAGGAATAATTTGATTTTGGAATAAGAAAAGAGATCACCGGATATCTTTTTAATGCCATGCTGCAGCCTAGAGGGATTGTCTGATTGTATGGGAATTCTGAGCCTTGCCTTTGATCTGTTTTACAACTGGGAATTATAGATAACTGAAAGCAATGGAAATAACTCTTGTCTACAGACATGAAAATAAATTTTATCTGGTGGGGGAAATAATTCTTACCCTCTCCCCTTCCTACTAATAAACCCAGTTTGGGGGTCCATTTATAAATTTATTATTTCTTTAATCCATATAAGCTTGTGGTTCTCTGACTTCTCCTTTAAATTGGTTGTGACATCTGTCTGGTTCCCTTAATTAATGAGATAAAGTTTTGACACATATTTATTTCATGTCTGTATGAGAGTTATGGTTTTTACTTCCAAAGAAAGTTTCCTTTAACAGCACTTCTCTTTGATCTGACTGGCTCCTGTTTCTCAGTGTCATTGGTTGGCTTCTACTTTTTCTACAGATGATTAGCTTTTGCTCTATTTTCCCAATAAGTAATATAATTTGGGCAACCTCAATTTTCAGTGATAGCTCTATGCTGATTACTTACAAATATTTATCTGTTGCTTTAACCTTCCACCTGAGATTCAGAATCATATATCCAATAACTTATTGAAGAGCTAAGTTTTATTGATAGTGAGTGTTTTGCAAGAAAACGAAATGGACTTCTTCATTACTGCTCTCCCTCCATCCACAAAGAAAAACAACAACGACAATAATAAGCAAGATCCATCAAAAAACAAACTTGTTCCTCTCCCGGTTTCCTCATTTCAATAAATGTTAATACCATCTAGCCAATTGGCTCAAGCAAGAAACTCAAAACTCCATATTATTTTATCCATCAATAATCTTTGTTTCTTCTACCCTAAAGTATCTCAAATTGGTTACTTGTCTTAATTTTTACCGTCACCATCACATCATCTCTTGCCTAGAACATCATAAGGGCTGTCTGGTTTGTCTTGCTATTTCCATACTTGCCCTTCTGTATTCCATTTGCTACAAAGCAGCCAGACTGATCTTTTTAAACATAAATCAGATTATTTCACTTTAACACTTAAGACCCCTTAATAGCTTCCAATTTCATTTGGAAGAAAATTCAAATTCTTTACTATGGCTTACATAATTCTCTATCTCTCCAAATCATTTCTCTTACTAATTGCTGTCTCACTTACTATGCTCCAGCTATGGAGGACTTATTTCTTTTCCTTGAATAATCACAAACCTTTCCTGTTTCTAGGGCTTTACACTTACTTTCCTCTATGTAGAACATACTCTGACTTTTCATAAGCTTGACTCTTTCCTGTTTGAATCTGAAAAAAAATATTTTCAGATTTCAAATCACCTTTCTCAAAGAGTTCTCATCTTATCCTGCCTAAAGTAGCCTCATCCCCTCTTTATTTTGTCTCACCACTTAGCCTTTCTCCTTCACATTTACCACAAACCACAATATCTTTCTTTGAATTTTTAAAACTGCTTTTATGTGTTTATATCTGCCCAGCTCTGTCTTCTCCACTTTCCCTTTCCTCTACAGAATACAATACCCCAGGGAGGCAAATACCTTGCCTGCCCTTTTCATCCTCTTATTCCCAGAATCCAGGATAAACCCTAGATCATAAAAGACACTTACAATGTTTTTTAAAACATGAATGAATTGATGAAGTATTAATCTTATACTTCTGCAATAATATTTTATCAATATCTACCTCAATCTCTCTACTATAGAAAATGAAATGCAACTTGTGATGTAACTTTTACTCATTCCTGTCTTCCTAGGACTGGTATCATGCCTGGTGCATAGTAGGCACTCAATAAATATTTTTTAAATACATGAATGAATGAATGAAGTAATATAATCCCAAGGTCAGAACAGTTTCTTAGCTGCCACTTTCCTGCCATAGGCCAGCTTATAGCTCCAGTATTTGAGGCCAAATGGGTGCCAAGTCTGGCACAGGACTGAGTCTAGAGATGAAGGATGATTAGACTTGGGTAAGAGTTAGAGGAGCAGTCAGGAAACAGGCAGACCATTGTACTACTTTTAGTCTCTAGGTCATTTATTTTGATGACTAGTTTTTGACTCAGACTCAATTTATGGGATGTCAGAGTCTATACATCTATAACATTATGGTTCATTTATTTTCTTCTCAATAAATAGCCTTATCCATTTGATTTTGGAGCACATTTTATCTTATGCATGCTCTCTCTCCCACCAGAAACTTTCCTGACAGAGGGAAAACTCTGCTTTTGTTGGCTGTCTGATAACCATATTCATAAGTTTCATTTGAGTTTATTTTAGTAGTTGCAGGAGTTGAATTACACTGCCTGAATCAGGATAACATTTTCTCAACTCCAAACATTGAAAAACCCCCAATTAAAATTTTAATACAATCTCACATTGCTTGGAAAGCTTAACGGAACCTATATTAATAGTAAGAGAGGTTTGAAATATATTTGAATATTTTTCTGGAAATTATGTATACATACATAAATTATTAGTAGGAAAACTAGACAAGGCTCATTTTTATTGCATTAGTATTTCTTAAAAAACACCAAAGTGAAATATCTAAAACAAACTCCAAATGGAGCAGAAATCAGAGGAGGTAGCACATAATTTCTTTTATTTAGAACAGAAATCTTGAATGGTGAGGTTTTTTTATTTTTTAAGCAAGTAGAAAATTATTTCTAATGGAACCAATGCAACATAGACTTACACAAATCTATTATGTGAATAATGTCTTATTTCAATTAATTTTGATTGTGATGTTTTAGGATCAGTTTAGCCTGCTAGGAAATCTTGAATTTGGATAATTTTTAAATATAAGTACTGATGATTAAAAAAAGAGATTAGCAGCCAATTAAGCCGACTGTGTTCTTTTCCCGATGGGGGCCTTGTGCACAATGGCTGCAAAGAGCAGCCTCCTTGGTAGTATACCAGCCTGTTGCCTGTATGGGTTGCCCTAAGGGACCTTGGAGACAGCTCTTTCCAGTGGACATTAATGACCGGCATGCTGTCCCCAGTCTAGCCTCCAGACAGGTATGCGTGCCGCCTTTGGAAAGCCCAGGGCACAGTGGCCAGGGTCCACATTGGCCAAGTCGTAATGTCCATACGCATCAAGCTGCAGAACAAGGAGCATGTGATTGAGGCCCTCCGCAGGGCCTCAGTTCAAGTTCAAGTTCCCTGGCCGCCAGAAGATCCACATCTCCAAGAAGTGGGGATTTACTAAGTTTAATGCAGACGAATTTGAAAACATGGTGGCAGAAAAGCAGCTCATCCCCGATGGCTGTGGGGTTGAATACATCCTTAAACTAATCGTGGCCCTCTGGACACATGGCGGGCCCTGCGCTCGTGAGAGCCTTGGCGCTGTCCCCTCCTTACTCCTGCCCACCAATAAATTCTACTTTCTTATCAAAAAAAAAAAAGTCTATTTTACTGAGAGCAAAAGAAGATTCAGCTTTGATGGTGACTGTTCATTAATGTGCGAGTAGAAGAACTGCTCTAAACTCAGATAAGACTTAATTCCTTAATGCTATCCACAGTTTAGGAATAACCCCTTGCTAGGAAGTGACATAGTATATAAATATATAAAATTTAAATGTACAAATTAAGTAAGAATTTAATAATCTCAGTAACTATCAAGTCCAACTAAGAATAATTTAGGGATAATTTGGGTTAATGGAAAGGATCTTAAACAAAGAATGAGAACTCTGCATTCCAATTCTAGGTCTGACCTGAATTTATTTTATTCTAGGACAAGTAAATTTATCCCAGTGAACTAGAAATCTTCATCTGTAAAATAAGGGGATAAGACATCTTATGTTTCTATGTTTATACTTAAAGCTCAGCCCTTCATTGAACAATAGGGTATAAGGAGTTATGATCAAGCCTTAACTTATCCACTACTGTACTTAAAGTTTATATTCACAGAGAGAAATAAAAAATCAAAGAGTCTAGTCTAAGGATCTTTTTATATAATCACACTTCTTGAGAAATACCTAAATGATTATTTTTGCCTTTTTGTATCACTTTTTTTTTTTTTTTTTTTTTTTTTTTGGGTACACGGGCCTCTCACTATTGTGGCCTCTTCCGTTGCAGAGCACAGGCTCCGGACGCGCAGGCTCAGCGGCCATGGCTCACGGGCCCGACCGCTCCGTGGCATGTGGGGTCTTCCCAGACCGGGGCACGAACCCGTGTCCCCTGCATCGGCAGGCGGAATCTCAACCACTGTGCCACCAGGGAAGCCCTGTATCACTTTTGATTTCCTGATCCAAGTGGATCTGATGGCTATGATCAGTTCTTGGATTCCTTATTCTTAATAAGGTCAAAGGAAAGAATAGTCTCGATTCTAGAAACTCTTCTCACTTACTGTCTCCTTGGGATTGTTTTTTTAATACATTACCTCATCTGCTCTGTTACCTACCTGAGTTTTTGAATAAAATTTTAAAATTAATTATAAGCATTTTTCATGCATATATACTCTTTACAGAATATTGGAACATATATGACTGTGAGTATAGAGAATGTAACTATAACAATAGTCATTGTCTATCTGGAAAAATTGTAACCTATGATAATGTCATTTATTCCTTCTTTGGAGATGAAGAGTAATTCAGCTGATCTAATAGTCTTGTGAAATAGGTGAGAAATGTTTCCTACTGCCTGCACACATATGAAAATAAAAATAACAAAAAAGTAAATAAATTACCTAAGATATCTAAATGAGTAAATGGAAAGCTAGGAAATAAACATTATAGCTGAAATTAAGATAAAAATACTAAGACAGTACATTAAATTACAGCTTAACTAGTTTTAAATCATTGAAAGGTTGAATATGCATTGTGCAGTATATAAACTGATTCATATAAATACATCAAGAAAATTTATGTCCTATCTTTTAAAATAATCCAGGCCACCCTTAAGTTTGGTTAGTAATGAATTTTGAAAAGAGAGAGTTTAGAGCAGACCCTCTTATTGTTAAGTTTTTCTGTTAAGCAGAGTGAACCAGAAACATCGTGGTCCAGTGTGCCCACAGCAAATATTTACAATTTTAACAAAGCCATGTAGCTTTTTCTAAATTCCTGTCAGAGAAACCATATTCACTGCACTGTGAAATTTTCTTTTATCCAGTTTCATGCTCTAGGAATGACAACTGTTATGGTTGGAAAGTTTGTGTCTCTTCAAAATTCATGTGTTGAAAAATTTTAATCCCCACTACTATGATGTTGGGAGGTGGGGCCTTTGGGAGGTAATTAGGTCATGAGGGTGGAGCCCTCATGAAGGGAATTAGTGCTCTTATAAGAAGAGACAGGAGAGAGCTTTCTCCTCTGTCTCTCTGTCTCTCTCTGGCATGTGAGGACACAATGAGAAGCCAGTCATTTGCAAACCAGGAAGAGTACTCTTACATGATGCTGGATTAAGCGCCTTGATCTTGGACTTTCCAGTCTCCAGAACTTTGAGAAATAAATGTTTGTTGTTTTAAGACTCACAGACATAGAAAACAAACTTATGGTTATCAAAGGGGAAAGGAGCGGGGAAGGGGAAGGGATAAATTAGAATTTGGGAGTAATATACACACACTACTGTGTATAAAATAGATAAACAACAAGGACCTGCTGTATAACACAGGGAACTATACTCAGTATTTTGTAATAACCTATATGGGAAAAGAATCAGAAAAATATAACAATCACTTTGCTGTATACCTGAAACTAACACAACATTGTAAATTAACTATACTTCAACCAAAAAAAAATTTAAATGTTTGTTATTTAAGGCACCCTATCTTTGGTATCCTGTTATAGCACCCTGAACTGACTAGGACAACAACTTATCGAAATTATTCTATAATTATAGAATTTGCTGACAGCGCCTCATTGTACCAAAATCTATTGTCTATGCTCAGTTACTAAGTTTTAGAAATGCATCCATTTATTCTGTCCTACAGCTACTTACACCTGGAAGTAGCCTTGAAGTAGCTTGGTTCTCTTGATCTTCGGTCATGTATTCATTTTGACATTAGCCAAAGTTTTTCCCAACTGGTATATCTTTATCTATTCCTGCATCAACCACTTTATAGACAATGATCTTGCCTAGCCTGTGAACAGTGCTTTTTATCACCTTACAATAAGTGGATTTGCTCACCTTTCATTTTGTGGTGGTCAGGCCAGGTAGACCATGATGCAGTGGAGACCTGAGGCCAACAGGAGCCAGTGAACACACAGTATAAGGACACCTGAATAATTGGGCAACCACAAAATAGTAAAAAATGATTATTTCAGGGATATAGTCTAGTTGAACTGTTAAGCTTGACTTTACTGTAATAGAATCATTTGAAAGGTAATTGTGGTTCCAGGTACTCTCTTTGATATATATTTTCAGAATTCAGCCATTTGTAATTTTTGCTTTAAAATTTTATAGTCTTTTCAAATTAGGTTATGTAACTATCTTAATTTACTTTTAGATTGAATTGTTAAGGTGAATAATTTTATTTTGATTTGAACATGCCCAGAAAGCATATTTTTGGTGTGAAATATCAAAGTATGTTTTTCTTCCTTACATGAAAATAGCTTACAGATTTGATTGACATTTGATATAAAGTGATTTCTATAGTTTGAGGCACAAGTGAACTTCAATTTCAACCTTGTAATGATTATACATGTTTATGGAAAATGAGTTGAAATGTAGAACTGCAATCACTGTCTGCATTTCCAGGCTTTGCCAGGCCTAAATGCCTTTTTATTGAGAGAATTTTCCATGCCTTTAGGTTACTAAGCATCAAAATAATGTAAACTGGTACATTTTTATTTGGTTGACTCTGTAGCCAAGAAGGCAGTGACTAGGAGCTTTTTTAACCATATCATATTTTTCATGGGCTTTGCCTATGGATCTTGGAATACAATGGTGGCATATCAGGAAAAGGGGAATAAACCATTCTAAAAAATGGCCTGGCTTAGGGCTCATGCTCAGAAGGGAGGTCAGCAAGCAAAGTTAAAGTAATTGAGAACACAGTGTTCATAATTAAAAGGCCCTGCCTGGTGGTTGGGTGCCTAGCAGCAAATGAAACCCTTATGGTTAGGCTGGTGGTACTCTCTTGAGTCCAAGGGAAACTCAAACAGTTTTAAATAAAACTGGGACAGGACCTAACTCCCAAAGGAGAGGGAGCTGGCTAGAGCCAGGCAGGCTTGCAGAATCCTGGCCAAACTGGCTAGAGTTTAGGATACTGGTCCTAGAGATATTTGGAACACAAAGTAGGAAGAGTGGCAAAACCCAAATATACAGAATTTGCACAGGTGGAGGAGACACAAACAAAGGCTGAGTTTTAGTGATTCAGTTATGGGCATTCCAGCTAACTCTAGACCCCACTGATTACTTGGGAGATGGTCTCTCAGTGTGATGCTCATTGGCTTAAGGGCCAAAGTGGCTGGAGCCTATGGTTGAGGATCCTCAGTGACTAGTGATGAATAAGCAGAAATAGAATCCCACGAGGAATCTAGAACAAATATTTTCCCCTCAGTCAATGGACTGGTTTTACAGTTTTCCTTTTCATTGGTCTGATTAATTGGCTCAGTTAATCTTATACTTCAGGATTATATGGACGTAATCTAAATACACGGTATTTTCTTCTTCTACATGACCTTGAGCCCTTACAAGCTGAATTCTGAACCATTTTTCATCTGATGTACTTAGAGCTATACAGTAGAGTCTGTTTGATATTATGCAGAGTTTTAAATATTGGGGTCATGGCCAAACTAATTTCAAGTAAAATTTTTGGAATTTTTAATTAAAGTATAAAGTACCACCAGGAAAGGTAGCACATTATCAGTGTGCAACTCATCAATGTTGACAAACTGGACATGCCCAGATCAAGGAAGAGACTATTACCAGCACCCCAGAAGCCTCTTTAGTTCCTTCTACTTACTAACTCCCAAAGAATAACAGCTCTCTTGGTAATAGATAAGTTCTGTATGTTTCTCTACTTTATGTGAAATGAATCATATAATATGTATTCTTTCATGTCTGGTTTGTTTGGCTCAGTATTATGCTTGTGAGATTCCTCAATGTTGCTGTTAGTCATAGATCATTTATTATCTTGGCTAATGCTGTATCCCATTGTATAAACATATCATAATTCCTTTTAGCGCTTCTATTGGTGAACATTTAGGTAGCGTCTTCTGTTGGTGCTGTTATGTATAGTGTTGTTATGTATAGTGTTGCTATGAATATTCTAGTAATGTCTTTTGGTAAACATATGTACACATTTCTGTGGATATTACAGAGTGGAATTGGTGCATCATGTATCAGTGAAACAATGTTTTCTAAAGTTTGTAATTTTATTAATTAACCAGTCCCAAAGGTTTTCAATCACCATATGTATATCACAGATCTGTCCTTTCCTTGCTTTACCTGGCCTACTATTCTATTGGCCTACTTTTGGCCAAAGTTTTAATACATGGGGGCTTAATTATGTGCTTCTTTCCTCTGTTATACATTTACAATTTCCCAGATATTCACTCTGAAGTATAAGTGCTGTAATTTTATGAAGAGATAAAGAATAAGCAGCCCTTTTGTAGTTTAAAAATTTATAAATAAGTATATTTAGTTTTCAGATTTTATCCACTAGTGATACAGAAGAAATGTTGACATAATATAAGTTGTTCTCCTTTTTAAAAGTTGCCCGTGCTAAAATCTGACATTTCAGAACAAGTAAATACATAGGTATTTATTCATATTGAAACACTACCTTGCTTTACAAAGGGATCAACTCCAATCTTTTAAAACTTTATTCTAAAAACAAACTTTATTTTTAGGGCAGTTTTAGATTTACAGAAAAATTGAGAGGATAGTACAGAGAGTTCTCATATATCCTCCACAGAGTTTCTCCTATTATTAATATTTTACAAGTATGGTACACTTGTCACAATTAATGAACTGATACTGAAACATCATTATTAACTAAAGTCTGTAGTTTATTCAGATTCCTATAGATTTTAAGTAAGTCCCCACCTCTCCCTGTCCACCTCCCAATTCCATCCAGGATAGTACATTCCATTTAGTTATCATGTCTCCTTAGGCTCCTCTTGGATGTGACAGTTTTTAAGATTTTCCTTGTGTTTCTTGACCTTGAGAGTTTTGAGGAGTAATGGTCAGGTATTTTGTAGAATGTACCTCAATTGGGATTTTTCTGATGTTTTCCTCTTTTTTTAGTTAAAAAAATTAATTGTGGTAAAAAAACATACAACATAAAACTATGTTAACCTTTTTTTCCCAATTTGAACACATCCATCATGTCACATAGTTACCAATCTTTTTTTTTTTTGGTGAGAACATTTACGTGTACACACTGTATTATAAACTATAATTACTATGCTGTAGTTAGATCCTCAGAACTTATTCATCTTATAACTGAAAGTCTATACTCCTTGAGCAACATTCCTATTTCTTCCATCTCCTGATGCCTGCAACCACTGTTCTACACTCTGGTTCTATGAGTTTAACTTCTTTAGATTCCATGTATAAGTGAGATCATACAGTATTTGTCTTTCTATGCCTGGCTTAGCATAATGTCCTCCAGATTCATCTGTGTTGTGACAGATGGCAAGCTTTCCTTCTTTTTATGGCTGGATAATATTCCAATTTTCTACAGACACACACATAGATATGTATACATATGTGTATATATATAGGCTATTATGAATAATGCTGCAATGAACATATGAGTGCAGATATCTCTTCAAAATAGTGATTTCATTTCCTTTGGATATATAACCAAAAGTTGGATTGCTGGATCATATGGTAGTTCTATTTTTTTGTGTGTGTGTGAGGAATTTTCACATGGTTTTCCATAGTGGCTGCCCAATTTACATTCCCACCAACAGTGCAAATGTTCTCTTTTCTCCACACCTTTGCCAAAATTTGTGAGCTCTTTTCTTTTTGTTATTAACCATCTCATTGTGGTTTTGATTTGCATTTCTCTGATCATTAGTGATACTGAGCATCCTTTCATATACCTGTTGGCTGTCTGTATGTCTTCTTTGGAAAAAATTTCTCTTAAGTTCCTTTGCCTATTTTATAATTGGGTTATTGGGTTTTGTTTTGTTTTTTTAACATCTTTACTGGAGTATAATTGCTTTACAATAGTGTGTGTGATAGTTTCTGCTTTATAACAAAGTGAATCAGCTATACATATACATGTATGCCCATATCTCTTTCCTCTTGCGTCTCCCTCTCTATCGCACCCCTCTAGGTGGTCACAAAGCACCGAGCTGATCTCCCTGTGCTATGCGGCTGCTTCCCATTAGCTATCTATTTTACATTTGGTAGTGTATATATGTCCATGCCACTCTCTCACTTTGTCCCAGCTTACCCTCCCCCCCCC
>NW_006784237.1:1385746-1419579 GCF_000442215.2 Lipotes vexillifer
CCCCCCCCCCCATTGACTATTGCATTTTATGAGTACCTTATGTTTTTTGGATAGTAACCACTTACCAGATGTATCTGTTTTCTCCCATTTCATAAGTTGCCTCTTAATTTCACTGATTATTTCCTCTGTTGTACAGAAGCTTTTTAGTTTGAGTAGTCCCACCAAACCCGAAGTTTTATGGTTTCTGATCTTACATTTAAGTCTTTAATCCATTTTGAGTAAATGTTTGTGTATGGTGTAAGATAAGGGTCCAATTTCACTCTTTTGCATAGTGTTTTTCCAAGACTGTTTATTGAAGACACAATCCTTTCCACATTGTGTATTCTTGGCACTCTAGTCAAGATGAGTTAAGCATACATGTGTGGGTTTATTTTAGGGCTCTCTATTCTGTTCCATTGGTCTGTGTGTCTGTTTTTATGCCAGTGCAATACTGTTTTGATTACTATAGCTTTGTAATATAATTTGAAATCAGGAAGTGTGATACCTCCAGGTTTGTTTTTCTTTCTCAAGATTGCTTTGGCTATTCAGGGTCTTTTGTGGATCCACATGAATTTTATAATTGTTTTACTTCTGTTTCTATGAAAAATGACATTTCAGTTTTAATAGAGATTGCATCAAATCTGTTGATCACTTTGGGTAGTATGACTATTTAACAATATTAATTCTTTCTTCAGTCCGTGAACATGGCATATATTTTCATTTATTTGTGCCTTCTTCAATTTCTTTCATCAGTGTTTTATAGTTTTTAGTATACAGATCTTTCACTTCCTTAGTTAAATTTATTCCTAAGTATTTTATTCTTTTTTGATGGTATTGTAAATGGAATTTTTGTTTCTGATTTCTTTTTTGGATAGTTTGTTGTTCGATAAAGAAATTCAACTGATTGTTTTATATTGATTTTGTATCTTACAACTTTACTGAATTTGGTTATTAGTTCTAACAGTTGTTTTTTTTTTTTTTTTTTTTTTTTTTTTTTTTTGTGGTACGCGGGCCTCTCACTGTTGTGGCCTCTCCCGTTGTGGAGCACAGGCTCCGGACGCGCAGGCCCAGCGGCCACGGCCCCAGCCGCTCCGTGGCATGTGGGATCTTCCTGGACCGGGGCACGAACCCGTGTCCCCTGCATCGGCAGGCGGACTCTCAACCACTGCGCCACCAGGGAAGCCCTCTAACAGTTTTTTGATGAAGTTTTTTGGGTCTTCTATAAATAAAATTTTGTCACCTGCAACACAGAGACAATTTTACTTCTTCCTT
This sequence comes from Lipotes vexillifer, assembly GCF_000442215.2. Lineage (NCBI taxonomy): Eukaryota > Metazoa > Chordata > Mammalia > Artiodactyla > Lipotidae > Lipotes > Lipotes vexillifer. Next base: position 1,386,998 of record NW_006784237.1, read on the forward strand.
TCCTACTTGGATGCCTTTTATTTTTTTTTCTTCCCTGATTTTTTTAGCCGGAACTTCTATGAGTATGTTGAATAAGAGTGGTAAGAGTGAGAACCTTTGTTTTGTTTCTGATCTTGGGGGAAAATCTTTCATCTATTCACCATTAAGTATGATGTTAGTTGTGGGCATGTCATATATGGCTTTCATTATGTCGAGGTACATTTCTTCTAAACCTTCTATACTAATTTGTTGAGTGTTTTTTTTTTTAATGAAAAGATATTCAATTTTGTCAAGTGCTTTTCTAAATCTATTGAGATAATCCCATGGTTTTTATCCATCATTCTATAAATGTGGTATATCACAATGACTTGTGTATTTTGAACCATCTTTGCATCCCAGGGATAAATTTAACTTGATGATATGTGTGTTTATTTTAATATGCTGTTGAATTCAGTTTGCTAGTATTTTATTTTGAGAATTTTTGCATGTGTGTTCATCAAATATATTGGTTTGTGGTTTTCTTTTCTTGTAGTATTCTTGTTTGGCTTTGGTATGAGGGTAGTGCTGACCTCTTAAATGAGTTTGGAAGTGTTTCCTCCTCTTCAGTTTTCTGAAGGAGTTTGAAAAGAGTTGGCATTACTTCTTCTATAAATGTTTGGTCAGATTTACACATGAAGCCATCTGGTTCTGTGTTTTTCTTAGTTGGGATTTTTTATTTTTTAGTACTGCTTCAATCTCCTTACTGGTTAATGTCTGTTCAGATTTTCTCTTCATGATTTAGTCTTGGTAGGTTTAATGTTTCTAGGAACTTACCCATTTATTCTGTGTTATCCAATTTGTCAATATATAATTGGTAGCAGTCTCTTATGAGCCTTTGTGTTTCTGTAGTATCAGTTGTATTTCTCTTCTTTCATTTATACAATTTTTTTTTTAGCCTCCTTTCTTTTTTTCTTGGTTGGTCTACCTAAAGTTTTGTCAAGTTTGTTTATGTTTTTAAAAAATCAACTCTTAGTTTTGTTGACCTTTCCTGTTTTCTCTCTAGTCTCTATTTTATTTATTTTTCCTCAAGTCTTTATCATTTTCTTCTGCTTACTTTGGGCTTAGTTTGTTCCTCTTTTTCTAGTTTCATGAAGTGTAAAATTAGATAGCTTAATTTGGAGTCTGTCTTTATTCTTAATGTAAGCAGTGATCACTACAGACTTTCTTTTTAGAATTGCTCTTTCTACATCTCATAATTTTGGTATGTTGTTTTTCATTTTTGTTTGTTGCAAGATATTCTTTAATTTCTATTTTGATTTCTTCTTTGATGCATTGGTTATTCAGTAATGTGTTGTTTAATATCCTAATATTTGTGAATTTTCCAGTTTTCCTTCTGTTATTGATTTCTAGTTTCATACCATTGTGGTCAGGAAAAATATTTGATATGATTGTAATCTTCTTAAATTTGTTAAGACCTGTTTTGTGGCCTAAGATATAATCTATCCTGGATAATTTTCCATGTGTGCCTAAGAACACTGTGCATTCTTCTGCTGTTGGATGGAATGTTCTATATATGTCTTTTAGATTTTTTTTAGTCTATAGTGTTATTAAAGTTTGTTGATTTTCTCTCTGGATGATCTGTCTATTGTTGAAAATGAGGTACTGAAGTACCCTACCATTATTGTATTGCTGTCAATTTCTCCTTCCTGTTCTGTGAATATTGGCTTTAAATATTTAGATGCTCCAAAATTGGGTGCATATATATTTATAATGGTTATATCCTCTTGATGAATTAATTTCTTTTCATTATACAGTGACATTCTCTTGTGACTGATTTTGACAGAAAATCTTTTTTTTTTCTGTTATAAGTTTAGCTAGCCCTGCTGTCTTTTGTTTACTAATTACATGGTGTATCTTTTTCTACCCCTTCACTTTCAACCCATGTGTGTCCTTAAATCTAAAGTGAGTCTTTGGTAGACAGCATAGAGTTGGATTCTGTTTATTTATTTTTTTTTAATCTCTTCATTTGCTCTATGTCTTTTAATTGAAGAATTTAATCCACTTATATTTAAACTAATTATTTTAGTGAAGCACTTATTTTTGTCATTTTTCTAATGTTTTCCATCTGTTTTATAGTTCTTTTGTCTCTTCCTTTTTTGTTTTCTTCCTTTGTGATTTGTTGGGTTTTTTTGTAGTGGTATGTTTTGATTCCTTACACTTTATCTTTTTGTATCTACTAGAGGTTTCCTCTTTGTGGTTGCCATAAGGTTTACATAAAACTTCTCATAAGTCTATGTTAACTTGATAGCAACTTAACCTCAGTTAAATACAAAAACTCTACACTTCTCCACATTTTGTGTTACGTCTTTTTATTCTGTTTCTCCATTAACAGATTATTATAGCTACAGTAATTCTAAATGCTTTTGTCTTTTAATTTTTATACGAGTGTTAAAAGTGATTTATGTACCATAATTACAGTATTGGAGTATTCTGAGTTTGACTATATATTTACCTTTACTGGTGAGTTTTATACTTTCATATGTTTTTATGTTGTTACTTAGTGTCCTTCCATTTCAACTTGAACTCTCTTTAACGTTTTCATAAAGCATGTCTAGTGGTGATGAACATCCTCAGCTTTTTTTTGAATGGGAATCCTTTATCTCTTCTTCATTTCTGGAGTACAGCTCTGCTGGGTTTTTTTTTTTTTCCTTTGAGCACTTTTACTGTATCATCCCATTCCCTCCTGGGTTGCAGAATTTCTCATGAGAAGTATGCTGATAACCTTATATGTGATGAGTCTATTCTCTTGCTACTTTCAAAATTCTCTTTGTCTTTGGAGAATTAATTTGTAATGTTTCTAGGGGTAATCTTTGGGTTGATCTTGTTTTGGGTCCTTTGAGATTCATGTATCTTGATGCCCATATCCCTCCCATGATTTGGGAAGTTTTCAGCCATGATTTTTAAATTTGCTTTCTACCTCTTTCTCTCTCTCTTCTTGGACTCCCATAATGCTTGATGGCAACCCATAAGTCCCAAGTGTTTTCTTCACTCTTTTTAAATTCTTTTTTCTTTTTGTTCTTCTAACTGGTTAATTTCAAATGACTTATTTTTGAATTAGCTGATTATTTCTTCTGCATGATCGAGGCTGCTGTTGAATGTTTCAGTGCTGTTATTGTATTCTTCATCTCCAGGATTTGTGCTTGGTTCTTTTTATGGTTTTTATTCCTTTATTAAATGTCTTGTTTTGTCCATACATTGTTTTCCTGATGTCATTTAGCTGTCTATCTGTGCTCTCTTTCATCTCATTGAGCTTCTATATGATGATCATTTTGGATTCTTTGTCAGGCAATACATCAGTCTCCATTTCTTTGGGGTTGGTTATTGGAGTTTCATTAGGTTCTTTTGGTGGTGTCATTTTTACCTGATTCGTGATCCATGTAGCCTTGTTTTGGTGTCTGTGCATTTGAAGAAGTAAACACCTCTTCTAGTTTTTACAGATTGCTTTCATCAGACACATATCTTCTGTTGGGTCTCTGGGATGATGATATTGTCTCCAGGATCACAATCGAGTGTGGTTGGAGCTGGGTCACATGGCTGCTGCTGGGCCCAAAGTGAGTTTCACAATTGGTAGGTCTGTTATCAGGTGTGCAGATGAGTGTGGTTCTCTTTGGGTCTCTAGGATGGCTCCTGACAGATCACTGACAGGTCTTAGGGTAGGAAGGATTGAGCTCTGACTACAGTTGAGAGGGGCTAGAAGGAAGTCACAGGGCTGCTTCATGGTCCATGGCTGGTGCCAAGGTCTGCAGTATGCCTCTGGGGGTATGGAAAGGCATGCCTCCTACTAGGTTTTTGGTTGGGCATGACTTCGCCAGGAATATGGCCAGGTGAGACTGGGACCAGGTTACAGTGCTGCTTCAGAATCTGCAGTTGGGTTGATGTTGGCAGCCCTGCCTCCAGGAGGGCATAGTCAGGTATGACTCCCAGTAGGTCCCTGTGTGGTCAGGAGGGCTCCCAGACTTAGCTGTGAGCTCAGTTACAGGGCTGTGTCAAGATCCACAGTTGGACCATGGTCAATGGGCCTACATCAGGGGACACAGATGAGCCTTGGTGAGTTCCTGGGAGGGAAGGAGTGTTTCTGGCCCATGGCTGAGAGAGGTTGAAACTGAGTTACAGGGACATTTCAGGGTCTACAGGACTGAGGTTGGAGGGCCTGCTTTGGGACATGGATGGGCAGGACTGGTGGCTAAGAGGACTTGGAGCAGGTTTACAAGACCCTTCAGGGTCCACAGCCAGAACCAAGGTCAATGGGCCTATTACCCAAGCCATGGGCAGGCATGACTTCTAAATTTCTTGGCAGATGGTGCTGGTGGCAGGACCATGGCCAAACGAGGCTGTATTCAAGTCCACATGGGGACAAGGTTGTTTATAGGGCTGTAGCTGAGATTAGAGTCAACAAATCTGCTGCCTGGGCTCAGACCTACCTCTTCAAACAACCCTTCTTTGTCTTGGGTTCCATCATTGTTTCAGAATCTTCTACCTGAATCCCAAAACTCCCCCAAAGGCAATTTTGTCCATGGATGGCTGTCGAATTATTGTTGCTGAGGGGGAATATGAGCAGGGGACCTCATATTTCACCATCTTGCTGATGTCCTCTCCCATTTTAACCATTTTTGAGTGTATAGTTCAGTAATTAACTATATTCACATTGTTGTGTAACAGATGGCTGGAACTTCTTGATCTTGCAAAACTGAAACTGTATACCCATTGAACAACAACTTCCCAATTCCACTGTCCCAAGATTCTTTTAATTACTGTTTCCCAGTAGACTTAAAATATAACTCTGATTTTGTATGAGTCAGGAAAGAATATTTATTGAAAGCCTACCATGTGCCAGGCATTTTGTCAGCTATTTTCAAATATGTTTTCTTATTTAGTTCTTACAACAGTAGAGTGGAGCTGTACTTACTGCCCCTATTTTTCAGATTTGGGAACCTTGGCTTTGTTGAGTAAACTGCTAAGGGTTCCATAGCAACTGATGAAGTTAATATTGATACTAAACTGCATCTGTGGGAATGCAAAGTCAATGCTCTTTCTTGCATAATATTTTATCAACAGCTTCCTAAGATTCTGCTTATTACATATCATAATGGGACAAATGGATAAATGTCTGCCTAGAGGAAAGTTTTTTATAAATGAAGTTATGTCTTTAAATCAGTGGAGGGATTAAAATCTTTGAGGAACTGAAGAGAGAATCTGAATACTTAAATACATATTTTATTAATTCAGTAGACTCTGTAGAGGTTGTATTTTTAAATGTTCAGCATTTTAGAGCTGGAAAACCCTCTGCCTCAGGGTCTGCTGCACTCTGGACCATTTCACATTCCATTCCCGTGACTGACTGATGTGCATGACTATGACAAACGCTTGGCAACCTCACTGGGCGGGGCCTGTAAGTGTGAGGACTCAGACTGTCATTAAACTGGGGCCTGGTGCCAAGGACTGAGTGCATGCTGGAGACCCTGCTCCAAGTTCCACCACCCTATTGGCCAAGGCACAAGTGCAAACTGTGCTTGTGAATTTATCATAAATTACTTTTTAATGGAACATTTTAAATCAGACAAAGAAAATGCTTTCCCTCTGGAATGGAATCCCACCCTACTGCAGTCTGAGTCTGACCTGATAAATAATCGGGCAGACTACTGAGGGAGATTACAAACGATATCTCTCAAAGGGTTTTCAAAAGAGGATGATCGTCTGTCCATGATGAGCACAAGATAGAGTTGTGTCTATGAATCTCAGAAGGCCGCTGTGTTGTAAATGAAACATTTCACTAATAGGAAGAAGAAATAGGCTTCGGTTCTCAGCTTTCCAGTAACTCTCCTTGTGACCTTAAACAAGTAGCTTGAATTCTATCACCAAATGGTGACATCTCCAGAAAGGGGGTCCTCACCTTTAGATCCTTCTGGCACCTACATATCCAGGAATCAGCACTAACTAAATTAGGATGAGGTTGGACTAAAATGTGTTCAGTGGAGGGCTTCCCTGGTGGCGCAGTGGTTGGGAGTCCCCCTGCCGATGCGGGGGACGCGGGTTCGTGCCCCGGTCTGGGAGGATCCCGCATGCCGCGGAGTGGCTGGGCCCGTGAGCCGTGGCCGCTGAGCCTGCGCGTCCGGAGCCTGTGCTCCGCAACGGGAGAGGCCACAGCAGTGAGAGGCCCGCGTACCGCAAAAAAAAAAAAAAAAAATGTGTTCAGTGGAAAGCTAGAGCCATGGAAGCTAAGTAACTATTCTAAGGTGTTTTGTAATAAGTTGAGTAAAGTGAGTAGAACAAAATTAAACATTTTTTTAAATGCTAAGATTTCTCAGAGACTTTAATGTGCTAAAGAGCAGAGTGATTTTTTCAGGAATTAACTAGCGTTAAGTGTTTCCCAAACACACTTGACCATGAAACCCATTTTATGCAACATATCATAGATATAGTGTTCCACGAAATATTTTATGATAATCACAGATTTCAAGCACAGTATTATCGCATCTAGCTTTGAAAATTCAGTGTGTCTATGTTTTATAAATAGTCCTACTTATTTTAATCTATCAAGGAATGTAGGAACATTTATTTGTTCATTAATTCATTCAATAAGATTGTAGCACCTTTTATGTGCTAGGATAGTGCTAAGTGTTGCAAATAAGTCAGTGAATAAGTATGTCAGTAACACAATTTCTCCCCTCATTAAGCTTATTTTAGTGCCAGGGAGAGACAATAAACAAGTCAACATATAAATAACATATAACTTATAACATATAAATAACATAAATATAACATATAAATAACATAACTGTGTGCTATGTAGAAAATAAAGATAGAATACTGGATTAACTTTAGAGATTTGCTATAAATAAGTCTAATAATAGAATTTAGCAGAAGTGAAGCTATGTGATTTCTGAAGCTAGGTCATAAAAGACCATACTGCTTTCTTTGATTCTCTTGGAATGGCCACTCCCTGGTTGCTTTCTCATAGGATGTTTCCTCTGGGAACCCCTGCTCTGGAAATCCTAAATCACAAGAAGTCAAATACAGGTGCTCTGATTAGCAGTCCCAGTTGCCTAAGTCCTTTGAACCATTTCAGCCCAAATGCCCAAGATGTCAGTGAAAATGCCTCCATATAACTTTAGTGCTCAGGTATGCAAGTTACTCCTGGCCATTTGGGTCTTCCTAACTGAGGCTCCAGGAAAAGAAATAAGCTATCCCTACTGTACTCTGTCAATTCCTGACCTACAGAATCCTTGAGCATGATATGGATTTTGTTCTATGCTATGAGGGTAGTTTATTTAAGAGCAGTAGAATATGTAACAAGGGTCATATCTCTATTCCTTAAGGTCACATCTCGGAGAATAGCCATGATTTGCTTCAAAAACCTCATATGTCACTTCTTATTTCAGGGTTTAGGTGGCAAATATGAGGTTAGATAGCATCTAAGAAATACTTAGTTGTCTTATGCCATGGTGACGGTAACTCAAAAGCTGTGCCTTGCTTTTGTGTCAACTGTCAGTGGCTTGTGGAACCCCAAACTTGATTCATTCAGTGCCATGAAAGTGAATCTGTCTTTAAGGACTTCTTCATAATAAACATCATAAGAGACTGATATATTAAATAGGTTACCTACTTATTAACTCATAGTGATTTACAACACAGTATGAACTTAGATACTCATGTTGGCTGTTCTATCTATCATCTCTGTTCAGAAATCTCTATTCAGAAAGTTGTATTTTTCAGACACCATGAAATTGGAACAAGAGTTGTTTGATTGATTTAAATGGCTAATAAAATTAAGCTGTGATAACCTATCCATTCCCATAAGAGGCATGAATATCTTACAGTACAAAACATGGAATTTAATTAACTGGCTACTTCTTCTCTGCATAGTACTAGGGAATCACTATAAATTTTGGTTCACTGAAGATATTTTTCTGTTCTATGCTGATCCTCCAATTTTGAGGTATACATACATTCTTAAAAATATCCCAATGCCATTAGTCGTATTAGCCTAAGATCTTTACACCTGAAAGCCATTCTATCTCTTTAAGATGATTTTGAATATATCTCATCTCCTAGTTCATACAATGATTCAATTATTCAACTTCCCAATACGCTGGGAGCCAACTAACTCTTTATTGGGAAGGGTGGTATATTTGTAATTAAATGGGATTTTGAGAAGGTGCTTTTCCTAAAAATCCTATGAAACCAATACGTAGGACAGAGTTTTCCAAATAAATCTATAAAATATTATTTTATATTTCTTTTAAATGGACATTAAAAAGTAGAGTCAATTCACAGAACATGAATGTGATCTTTGATAACATTGCTCTTTATAACATTCTTTATTTGAACGAAGACTTTGGAACTTATCCTTAATGGCTTTGATGGCAACTTATAGCACCCACATTTCCATTCCCACTAACCCCTACAACCAGTCCAATAAACTTTTAAAAACTTAAGTTAAAAACGTAAATTCTGTCTCAAGCAGAGGAACTTTCCCAGCTACTAAAATGAAAATCAACATAGCTATGCAATTATTTCATGTATGAAGATAATTCTTTTTTTTTTTTTTTTTTTTTTGCGGTACGCGGGCCTCTCACTGCTGTGTCCTCTCCCGTTGTGGAGTAGAGGCTCCGGACGCGCAGGCTCAGTGGCCATGGCTCATGGGCTCAGCCGCTCCGCGGCATGTGGGATCTTCCCGGACCGGGGCATGAACTCGTGTCGCCTGCATCGGCAGGCGGACTCTCAACCACCGCGCCACCAGGGAAGCCCCATGAAGATAATTCTTTAGTCTCTCAGTACTAGTTCTGTGTAGTTGTTACAGTCGTTAGTAAGAAAGTATATGGTCTCCAAAGGACTTCAGATTCAACAGCCTGCAATCATGACTATGTACATATTTATTTGTAAGCAGAGTGTTCATCTTTGATTATCGTAAAAGACCTAATGTCCCCTTTGGCTGACATCCTAAAAGAAGAAAAGAATAAATAATAATTAAGGAGAAATAAGTAGACATTTATGCAGTCTATACATCGCACATAATCATAAAAACTGTAAGGAGACAAAGCTAGCAGATCATTCTGTCCATCATTCCAAATATATTGGATTATTCTTTATTCAGTGTGCTTGATTTTGCAGTAATTATCCTTCTATTGCTTCATTTAGGGGCTCATTCCATAGTATAAAATCTTTTTAATTAGGAAAAAGTAGACTTAGTTTTTAGCATGAACTTTATTGTGCTTAAAATATGGTATGTTGAATACAAAGGTTGATATAACTGCACAAAAATCCAGGTAGATTTTAGGAAATACAGAGAAATAGGTTTTAAGAATTCCATTCATATCAAACTTTCTTTGTTGTTTTGGTATTTGGTGAGGTTGGAATGATTATAAGTCAAATTATCTGTACACTGAATTTCTTTCAGGCACTCATTTTCCACAGTTCTATTGATTTCATGTTGAATGAGAGTTGGAGAGTTAACTTGTCTCTGGTTCCAGAGTTGAGGTGTTTTCCAGGGAAACCTGGCTATCTGGCATGTTTATCCAGATTGAATCAATAGGGAATAACAGGAGAAAAGAAAATTGTAGTGTTAAAAGAAAATAGATATTAGAGCTGGAGAAGCATGATGGATGCCAGGCACAGAGTATGAGGAAGCACAATCTGCTGGAAGACGGTATTTGAGATCTGAATACAGGAGAATCCAGGAACAGATTTGGATTCCAAATTCAAAATAGTTTACAATTAGAGGTTAGAATGAAGACTGTAAACATTAGGAGGGTGTAAGTGGCTTGTTTTTATGCTATGCTACCTGTGTGGTGCTGGGGTGAGTTTATAAACTTAGAGGAACTTGTAGGGTCAGATAGCCTTAAGACAAAGCCGAAAAATACCTTAATTCCCAAAGCATTTTATTGTGAAATTGGCCCAGGTATTTATAATATTACTTTATACTTCAAGAATGACTAAAAAGGGGTTCTAATAGATAGAAAAAATGCAGGACCATATTTTGGGTAAAGTCCCTGGCTCCATTTTTTTCCTAAGTTGGCATACTGTGTACATTTCCCTCTCTTTCAAATGGCTTTAATGATGCAACCTGCTCTCTTTCCTTCGTGGCTACTCTATTATTTTGGACCAGGTACTGGGCAAGCAATGGGTAAAAGCAGATATGCTTTCTGTCCCTATGAAGTATAAAATTCTAGTAAGAGAGATAGGCATTAAATCTGGGGATTTGTGTAACAAGTGTAACATTTAGTAGTTCTGGGGGTAGGTACATGGGTGCTTGTTATATTTTTGAATGCATAATAATGAGTTAACATTTATAAAGTACCTATTCTGTGCTAGATACTGTGTTAAATGTTTTACATGTGTTGACCAATTTGATCCTCACAATATTTTATGATCCTGTGAGATAGGTAGTTATTATGTTCATTTCCAGGTGAAGATATTCAGACTTAAAAAGATTAAATAATTGTCCCAGGTGTACATGACTTGGAACAAAGGCAGGCCTTAAATTTATAGTTGGGAGAAGAACATATCTCCCTTCTCTCTACCCCCTTTACCCCCACTGCTTTCCAAGGACAAACTAATCAGAATTGGGACAAAGTTTAAGTTATAGCTGGTTAGTACCTTGGATAGCTCCCAGGGCACAGTTCCCAGATGAAGTTCAAGGCCTCATTGGGTCTTTTATTCTCAGAGCTTCCCAGCTATCTGGTGGAGTTTGCCTTCTACCTGTCCCCCTTCGATGAGTTTCTGAATATTAAAGAGGCTCAGCCAACTTCATTTAGTAACTCATTCATCAACACTTATTTAAGAAAAGGCTATAATGGAAGGGTGCAAGGGGTATATATGGAGGCAAATATGCCAGTATCATGTCTGTGATGAGGGTGATTCCTCCTCATTTTCCTCCAATACCCCTCGCCCTCCATTACACACATCACCCATTAGAAGAGAAAGGCAGAGCGCTTTAGCTAGTAAGGTATTATACAGAGATTTAGTGACCCCAGGAACTCTGGCAGACTTGTAATAACACATTTTGAACAGTTAATCAGGAGTTTAACCAACAAGGATTAAAAGTAGAAATTTAAAGTAATTTAACAACATGGAGTATAATTGGTTTCTTTTGTGCTTTGCTCAGTTCAGCCAAAGATATCACGCAATCATACATTTGCTCTAAAATACATTTTGCTTTTCTTCACAGAACTTCAGTGAACAGCCTAGCCATATATATATAGTTTGTTCATAAACATACCTGATTCTGACCTTCTGATTATGTATAGAAAAAACATCATTTCATTGCTTTATCCATGAGCAGGAATAATGAGGGAAAAATGCCTGATTCATCTTTTTTATTTTTCTGAGGAAAAAAAATGCTGCCACTTTTTCTTTTCGTATGCACATAGTAGTTGTTCTGCCTCAAAATTTCCCATTAACTGATTAGGTTTCTGTATATTTGTTCTTTCCAAACCCCCAAAGAAGAAAGGATTACCAAAGAATATAACAAATTAAAAATAACGTGTGGACTTCAGACTCTCCCTTCTTTGATGTCACTGTTAAACCAGATGTGTGCTATGCATCAGAAGTTTTATTCTGTTCTATAATCCTATTGGCAAACTGTTGTATCTGTTCTTTATCATATTCTGGAAGGAATTCCATGAAGCAACTTTGAAACAGTGGGAAAAACAACAAAAACAGATCAAGAATCTCATGAAACAGCATTTCAAAGAAAAAATAAAAATAAAATCCCCCATATTTTGAGTAGTCTGAAGTATCTTGATTTTAGTTTGGAATCTTTGCTACAATTGGGCAATGGTACTAATAAAACCAGTCTGCTCTACTTCATTTGATCCTTGCAAGAGAGGGGAAATTGTTGGTCTAATTTACATATGTGTTAACTGATGCTTACAGAATATAAATTCACTCGAAGCAGGTGACTTCCTTTCTGAGCTATTTCTACTTCACTAATATGCTCTATCTATAATAAAACTAAATTATTTTTTAGTAGAAAGTAGAAGTAGAATATCATGAATTAAATGATGAGGCAAAAACAATAACCAAACCAAAAATCAGCATTAAATATTCAAGTGTCTGTGGTTGATTGAATTATATGATCCTAAAAATGTCCAGAGCTTAATATCATATGCCACCTACTGTAAAACTAAATTTTAAAATTTAGCCCAATGTAGAGAAATAGTCTTATTGAATTATAGAAAAAAGAAAAACATGTTACATTTATATTAACATGAGCTACATTAAAAGCATATTATTGATTAAGAGATACATTTCCATCATAAACACTGAGAATTTATAGTCAATTGTTATTAAATAAATGGACATTTCTAATATCCCTGAGTGCCAGATGTTCTTTTTAAAAGGTTAAACGGAGTCTTTAGAGTGTCTTATACCATTACTTATCTGTTTTAACATAACTATCCACATAAATAGTGCAAAAGTGTTCGTATATGTGAGATCATAAAGCCTAACTTAGGATATGAAAGTTGGAGAAGTTCCCAAGGTCGAGAGCAGAAGGCCCTGAGTTCACCTCCTCTCATGGCACAACAAAATTACAACTATTTATAGAACAACTATTGATGAAAAAGACCAAAACCTACTGTAAAAGCTCTACTACAGCTAAAGATATAAAGAAGGAAACAAAATGAGACAGGTAGGATGGGGAGAGTTGCAGTATAGTCAAGACCCATACCCCTGGGTAGAACCCACAAACAGGAAAATAATTATAAAGGCAGAGTTGCTCCCCAAGGAACAAGGGGTCTGAGCTCACATTGGGTTCCCCCGCCTGGGAGTCCTGCACCTAGAAGATGAGCCCCCAGAACATGTGGCTTTGAAGGCCAGCAGGGTTTGCTTTTGTGGGAGCCAGGGGCCTGAGGGAAATGGAGACTCCACTCTTAAAGAGCTCACACAAGATCCAAGACCCAGGGCAGAAGCAATAATTTGAAAGGATCCTGGGTCAGACATAACTCCTGATCTTGGAGATCTCCCGGAGAGGCAGGAGACAACTGGAGCTCACCCTGGGGACATAGACACTGCTGGAAGCCACTTTTGGGAGCTTGATCTACCACATGGACACTGGAGTTAGCAAGTGCTTCTTTGGAGTCCTCCCTCTAGCTTATTAACCTTGGGACGCAACCCTGCCCCCACCCACCAGCCTGCCAGAACCAGTACTGGGACACCACAGGCCAAGCAAATAACTGGGTGAGCACATAGTCCCACCCACAAGCAGATAGGCTGCATTAAAACCCTTGAGCCCACAGTTGCCCCTGGACATGGCCATACCAACCAGAGGGCCCAGGAGCTGACACCACATGCCAGTGTGCAGGCACTAGACCTGGGAACCCCAGAGGCTTGCAGCCAGAGACCCTGGGACCCAGATCTATCAACGAGTGGGCAGACACCAGCCACAGGAAAACTGCAGCCCCACAGCCTGCTATGGCAGGACCCAGCCCACTGGCCAGCAGGCAAGAACCAGCCCTGGGACTGGCTGGGCTCCCACCCCATCCGCCAGCTGACCAACACAAGCTTTGGGATACTCTGGGCCCTGAAGCCAGCATCTAGGACATGGCTCTGCTGCCAGCGGGAGAGCACTAACCCCAGGACTTGGCTTCATCCATTAGTGGGCAGGCACCAGCCCTGGAGCTGAAAAAGTGAGGAATTAGTTTGCAGACTTTATAAGAAAATATGTTAAGGTAGAAATATGTTTTTTCATAAAAAATGCATAAAAATGAAGTCATATTTAATCTTGATATTTTAAAAGAAAATACGTTTAGTTTTACAGAAGGAAAAACCCAGAGTAAAATTCAAGGAAATATTGATCTTCTTATAAATATTTTCTCACTAAAATACTTATTATTTTTTAAAACATACTTGTAGGGTTAGAAAAAGTCAATGAAAACTATTAACAAGTTTAAATCATTATGTTTTTTAAACACCATATTTAAATTTTTTACTGAACTCATATAAAATAAAATCACCATAAAGTTATGTCCCTCATAGCTTGATTTTTAAATTTATATTGACAGTATTACATTGTTAAGATATTAAACATTTACATTCTTTTTTTTTTTTTTTTTCGCGCGGTACGCGGGCCTCTCACTGCTGTGGCCTCTTCCGTTGCGGAGCACAGGCTCCAGACGCGCAGGCTCAGCGGCCATGGCTCACGGGCCGCTCCGCAGCATGTGGGATGTTCCCGGACCAGGGCACGAACCCGCGTCCCCTGCATCAGCAGGCAAACTCTCAACCACTGCGCCACCAGGGAAGCCCTGCATTCTTTTTATAACTGTAATTCCCATACTTGCATGTTCAAACTGTTAATGATTTATCCTGTCATTGTATGATGACTTTTCCCTCACATTTATTTACCTTTGACTCTTAATGACCTTGATAATTGGATGGCACTTTTAAAAAAGACACATTCTTAGATATTGAATTTTCCAAGTTACTTAGCCTTTGAGAATATTGCTCTTTTATTTTAAGAAATTGTCACAGTTACCCTCAGCTTCAGCAACCACCACCCTGATCAGTCAGCAGGAGTTGGTATTGAGACAAAACCCTCCACCAGCAAAAAGACTATCACTTGCTTAGGCTCAGATGATGTTTAGCGTTTTACATCAATAAAGTATTTTTAAAATAAGGTATGTATATTTTTTAGACATAATTCTATTACACACATAATAGACTACATTACAGTGTAAACATAATTTTTATATGCATTGGGAAACCAGAAAATTTGTGAGACTCACTTTATTGCAGTGTGCACCATTTTTAGTGGCCTGGGACCAAACCCACAATATCTTCAAGGTATGCCTGTATCTATTCATTGCTTTTATGACTAATGGTCATAGTGGTTACTGTAATATCTTGAGTCATAATTTTTTTCACTCATAGGCATTCCTACTTGTCTTTTGGCATTGTATGTTGCTATGAAGAAATCTGGGCTAGCCTGTTTATTATTATTTTCTTTATTTAGATGAATTGCCTTTTTATCTTGTATTCTTGGAAATGAGTAACTACTTTTGAGAAATTAATGGAATATAAGACCTAAAATATGTCATTTTTATCGTATTTATTTTCAAGTTGCTTTAATGTCATTTCATTTAATCTTCACAGCAAGCCTGTAAAATAGATATTATCTCCATCTTTTATAAGTAAAACTAAATTTCAAATAATGTAATAGATGTTTCCAGTTCTTGGAAGTAATATTAAACTAAAATAGACCTCCCCCACCAAAAAACCCCCAACAAAACCTGTCTCTAAATTTAGTGCTCTCTCCATTATACGGCTTTGCAACGTGATTAAGAAAAAACTGTCTGGAGTTCTCACCTCTTCTACCTTTCATGATTTAGTCTTGGTAGGATGTGTGTTTCTAGGAATTTATTCATTTCTTCTAGATTGTCCAATTAGTTGGTGTAAAAATGTTCATAGTATTCTCATGATTTTTTGTATTTATGTGGTGTTGTTTGTAATTTCTACTCTTTCACTTACAATCTTATTTGCGTCTTTTCTCTTTTTTCCTTGGTTAGTCTAGGTAAAAGTTTGTCAATTTTTTTTATTTTTTCAAAGAACCAACTCAGTTTTGTTAATATCTTCCATTATTTTTCTGTTCTCTGTTTTATTTATTTCTGCTCATATCTTTATTTCCTTTGTTCTGCTAACTTTGACCTATTTGTTCTTTTTCTAGTCAAATTGGGCATCCATCTGTACCCCAACTCCCTTCTCTGTATCTGATCCCCATAAGCCGAATTCTGAAGGTTCTCCTAGTGATCCCTCTGATATGAGACCAGAGTAGGACTCCTACAAAGCATCTCACTATGCTGAGGAAGCTGGATGTCCACCTTGGTTTTTTGTTTGTTTGTTTTTATCCTGAAGAAACTGTAGGCTTAGGGAGACCTCTTGGTGCAGCAGCTGTGCCAGCCTGGAAGAGGGATGATACGGTCAAAGTGTAGCCACTCCTCTTACCCTTCCTGTGGGGTCCTTCTTGGTCTCTGATGTCCAGGAGGGTGCTTTAGCATTACCTTCGAGTTATGGGTTTTTCACGCTGGTGTCTTGTCTATGGATAGTAGCTAGTTCACCTTCAACAAGGGGGGACTAACATTGGGATGACATCACTCCTGTGTTGACTATTTTGAAGAAAGCAGTTGTAGTTAATGAGAAATAAGGAAAAATCTGCCTTTGGGTTAAAATTCATGGCATTAAAATGGAATAACAGCTTGCAAATCAATAAAGATAATTTCAAGCATACTGCTAGAAAAAACTTTTCTTATATTTGTATATAAAAATGAAATATTGAGTTAATAACTTCTGTATTTTAATGTAAGGAAATAAAATCGAGAGGCACTTTATAGACTGTATGGTGGCAGGTAAAAACTATGTTATAACAGCAACTCTTCAGATAGTTTTATAAGTTTTAATTATTATTTTCATCAACTAAATTATATGCCTTAATAGAGAGCTCATTAAGCTTTCGGTTATTGCTAGACTTCACTCTGGGAATCCGCATATTATTCAGAAGGTATATTTTGCAGAACTAATATGTTGCCTATACTTTTTTTTTGAAGTTGGAAAACATAATATGCAGTGACTAGGAAAATAAAAGTAAATTATTTTTAGAAATAGAGGCTGTATGATTTTAATTCACCTCATTATTTACCTGTGCTTTGATAGTGGTGGAAATCTGTGCTTCAACTAACTTAATGTAGCTTTTCTTAAATGTCATGGTAGAGTCTTAATAATTTCTATTTTTATTAGAAACTATCATACGATGGTGAGAGTAACTACAGAAAATTTGCAGAATGATAACAAAATGTGTATTTTAATCTTTTCCCCATCCCTATTCTGAAACAGACAATCACAGAAAGTTAGAAATGGAAGGAAACTGAGAGGGCAGTTAATAAGCTCCTTCCCCCATCCTTTATTTAAGAAGAAGAAACAAAGTTTAATTGCTTACAGGGCCAAGAAAATGAGTTAGGTTTCTTCATTCCTGTTCAAAGCCAGTTGGGATGGAAACACCATGGGCTGGTGGAAGAAGGGTAGGTTACTATTGCTGGTCCAGGCCACAGTAAACATCTAGAAGTGCTGGGAGGTTGAGAAGCCTGTATTCCTGTAAGAAAAGTGAATCAGAAAAAACGAGATGGAAGAGAGAGACAGATGCAATGAGGTAAAGGCCTTTGTGTTGGCTCATTCTCTGTCACCCTACCCTTTCATGCCAGTCAAACAGGTGGTGGCTACTTTAACTTTTTGTCTATCCTTGGTGTTGCCATGGGTGAATATAGATCTTACAACTTTAGGCCAAAAGACAAGTTGATGACACCAACAAGGACCTACTCTATAGAGAACTATACTCAATATTTTGTAATAACCTATAAGGGAAAATAATCTGAAAAAGAATTTATAGATTTAGATATGTATAACTGAATCACTGTGCTGTACACCTGAAACTAACACAACATTGTAGGTCAACTATACTTCAATTAAAAAAAAGTTGGGATTTATTTGTGCTATTTTAATACAATATGATTATAATAAAGTGGTATCTTCACCTGCAAAGTCCTACTCATCTTCCAGATCCATCTCATATATGGGTTCTGCAACTGCAGATTCAGCAAACCTCAGACCATGTACTATGTTTGGTTGAACCTGTGAATGCAGAATCTGCAGATTCAGATTATGGGACTTGAGCATCCATGGATTTTGGTATCGTGGTGGGTTCTGGAACCAACCCCCACTGAGGGATGGCTGCATTATAATGTCAGTGTAAATTCATGAGAGATAAAATATAAATAGCAAAATTTATTTCATTAATAATTACAATATGAATGTGCATTATATGATATAGTTCTGTCAACCTTCACAGCTCATCTTTCATGAATCTTCTCTTAAAACTAAATAACAGAGGAAGGAAAAAGAAGTTGAGATAGAAGATAACACAGTCTAAATTGAGCTTAGAGGAGCAGGTGATTATTGAAGCCCAGTACCTTTTTATTCACTGCCTTAAATTGATAGGCAATTGGTAACATAGGTAAATAAAGAAAATTCAGTTTACCCATTCACAGTTCTTCTGTTATGCCTTTAAAGATAATATTAATTTGTTATTTTCCAGTGTCAGCTAAAAATTAATATGACTTCCACCCACACCCAATAAAGTAGGTGATATTCTCCCTTGCTGTCACCTTGTTGTTGTTTCTGATTTATTAGACCCAGTAAACTTTGGCACCAGCTAAGGCATTACTTTAGTTGCTCCTTGCTTTCCAGTTATTTGCTACCATTTTCTAGCCGTGAAATCCAAAGCCAGCCAGGCAATCTGCATCTTAACCCAGTCACTTTATTTCCTGAGCTGAATCTAGTCCCACACATGAATGAAAACAAATCTCATTTGAATTCTCATCCAGGGGGAAATGTCTTTTTGGTGTGATCCAGAAGAGATCTAAATAGCAAAATTGTGTTATGAGTAAGGTTTGTTAATATCCAACGAGTTTGGCAGGATTTCACCTCTTAGTACCTCACCAGGGTGCTTGTGACTGTAAAGTAGAATCTTAATGCAAGAGCCTCAAGTTTATTAGTCATATTTACTTGCCTTATAAAAACCAAAATTATATCTCTCAATTGTTTTCAAGACAGCTGCAGCTAACATATCTGTTCCTCTGAGTACTCTCAGACTTAGGTTATATTTTCTCAACTCTTTGGAACAGTTTAGACCCAGGCTACCACATTGCTATACTACAGCAAACAGATTATTCAGAGCATATTATTATTATGATTCACCACAGAGAGGGAGCTTCAGATTTAGGAAATTTCCAACATCTTATAAACTGGAAAACCTTAAAACAGTGGCGTAACCATCTCTGCTTTTACTGGGAAGGAACTACGTAGAATGGAGACTTGGATTTAAGGTACTGATTAGTTTTTGATTGGAAAAGTTGATTCTTAGAAGAGAACAGAATAGTCGGGATCTAAGAATATAAAAAGGGGAACCCCAACCTGCATATGGATTTAGAGACTCCACTTTCTTTTCCCCATTAGGACACAAATATCATGTTGGTAGTTAATACATGTGTCAGGAATGTCGTTTGCTTATAGTACAAAGATGACAATTTGTAAAGTAACTTATCCCACTTCACTTTTGATGTCCTTGTAGTGTTTATTTCTTTTTTCAAAAATTGAATTTGTTAGTATAGGCCAGTGGTTAGCAAACTTTTCCTGTAAAGGGCCAGGTAGTAAATATTTTAGATTTTTTGGCCATGCAACCTGTGTTACAAAAACTCATTTTTGTTGTGGTAGCTTAAAAGCAGCCAGAGACAATGTGTAAATGAATGGGTATGCTTGAGTGTCCCCAATTTTTATTTTCAAAACCAGGTGGTGAGTGAATGTGGCTTGCTTTTCACCCCTGGTTTAGGGTTATTTCCAGCTGAGGCAAAAGACCAGAGATCAATTCCTTAGGTTCTTTATCTTTGTTATATTTTCCAAAAAATCCTAAACTCTTAGAATTATTTTTTTTATGACTTGAATCATCTATTTAAAACATGAAACAGGTTAATTTTAAAAAAAAGTTTAATTGTGAAATGCTTTTCAGGTGTCTTAAGACTCAACTCTGGTTTTGATTAATATACATGTAATTTGACAAACAGTTGGTTTATTAATATGTCTATGTCCTGAGACTACTCTCCCATCAGGTATCTAAACACCTTCACGTTTTCCCTTTGTTACTACATCAAACCTGAGTTTCATATAGGAAGCTGTTTCTTAAAGTCTCTACTGAACATATTTACACAGTGTTTGAATTATTCCTGAATTGCAATGAGGAAAATTCGTTAACAGTGGATGATTAGCGATTTTTATAGGCTAAGAGGTGAAACTTGCCAAAAGTGATTGCCTGGGCCATTCAACCTCTACTCCTAGCCCTTTCAGTGTTAGGATGTTATTATACAAAATAAACCAATTCATTTACTTTGCCCTAAAAGTGCATATTTGTTTATTTAGATATTCAAAAAGGGAAGTAGACCAATGAACTTCCTTGATTTAGTCTGTCAGACTTTAGTATTTATTGTACTTTTAATTTCCTCTCATTTGTTTCTGTTACAATTATAAATGGTTCATAATCTAATACTGTACTGATAATTTGTTTTTTAGTTTGCCAGTTGATGACATTATATAACAGTGTCATAGAACCTCAGAGGTAAAAAGACTTAAAAGACATCTGTTTTCTCTCTTCATTCAACAGCAGGTTGGAATATTATCCACAGTTTTAAACAATTTTTTTCTATTGGAGACTCATGGGCATTTTGCACTCATATTATTGCCAGCAAACAATAGGAAAATAACTATTATTTGGCTAACAGATTTAGCACATATTAAATCCTATATTAAAACAATTTAAAGAGATTATTTACTAAAAGTAGGCTATCTATAACAACTGAATATTCTGCCTCCTTTCTTTTTGTGTAGTGATATGGATTATTCAGAGTGAGATGAACCCACATTCTGAGTTTATTGAATTCAAGTACAGCATAAGGATTTTTCTACTAAACTCAGAGAATATTAACTAAGAGGCAAAAAAAAAAAAAAAGAGCCATCATTTATTAAGCTGTGGTTTTTCTGACCCTTTCAGTGTGCTTTGCATCTTTTATTAGTAGTTTACTATGTACTCTGATAATGAAAACAAAACAAAACAATGACCCACCAAGAGACAGAAAGTTAAGAGCCAGAGGGAGAGAGAGAGAGGGATCATATTCTATGGGCTAAATGTTTTAAAACCAGTTTCCATTGCCCTCTTACTGATATCCAATGGTAGCCCAATAGAAGTTGTTTAATTGCAAACAATAACAGGGATTGCATTTTCTGTAGATAATTTAAAAAAATAAAACTGACTCTATATTTTAAAAAATAACATTGCCCTGGCATTCTAAACAATGTCAATGCTTAAAATATTCATCACTCTCAATTTTTTGTTTGCCTAAGCTCTAAACAGGGAGTGGTTGGCACACTATGGTCTGTGGGCCACATCCAGAATATAACATAATATAAATACATTTTTAAGTGGTTGACAAAAAATTGTGAAAATTTTTTTTTCTCTTGTTATACAGCGGCCTACAAATTACTTTCAGTTTTGCTTTTGGCCTGCAAAAAGCCTAAAATGTTTGCTATCTAGCTCTTTAAAGAAACAGTTTGTTAATCCTTATTTTAAACAATTGCTGAGGTTCATGTCTTATTTTTATATATGTAATATATAAAAACTTCACAGGGAGATCAGCTCAGTGCTTTGTGACCACCTAGAGGGGTGGGGTAGGGAGGGTGGGAGGGAGGGAGACACAAGAGGGAAGAGATATGGGAACATATGTATATGTATAACTGATTCACTTTGTTACAAAGCAGAAACGAACACACCATTATAAAGAAATTATACTGCAATAAAGATGTTAAAAAAAATAAATAAAAAACAACTTCAGATCTATAAGATTGAAATTATCACATTTTAATTATTTATATTTTAATAGCATTGTTACTTTGGGAAGAAATTATAAAGAAGGCCCCTAGGGCTTCCCTGGTGGCGCAGTGGTTGAGAGTCCGCCTGCCGATGCAGGGAACATGGGTTCGTGCCCTGGACTGGGAAGATCCCACATGCTGCGGAGCGGCTAGGCCCGTGAACCAGGGCCTCTGAGCCTGCGCGTCCGGAGCCTATGCTCCATAATGGGAGAGGCCACAACAGTGAGAGGCCCACGTACACAAAACATAAAATAAAATAAAATAAAGAAGGCCCCTAACACCCAAGCTTGCATTAGGTTCCAGAGTAAATTTATAATGGTTTGGAACCATTTGAATTACTTTTGCCAGTACCTCCTGTCAGTACCTCCAATTCTGTGGTATTACATATGCTTATGTTTAAACATTTGAAATAAACAATAATAGCATGCTAATTGTAAATACTAAGAAACAGAACTACAGTTATTTAAATTTTGACATTTTCTGTAACCACAAAAATATTTGCAAACAATTAGCCTTGAAGAGTGAAATACAAAATCTCAAATTATTCCCCAATGATTAGTGATGGACAAAATCTCTGAAGAATGTTAGCCATGCAAGAATAAAATGGAAGGAAATTGGTATTTACAGAGAAAAAGGACACAAATATTAAAGAAAATCATTAGAAATGATAAAAGATGCTCTTATATTGCCAGAAGAAATAAAGATGACTAAGTTGAATGTAGTCATTGTTTTTACCAAAAATTGAATGTTTTTTCCTAAAACGGTGGACCAAATAATGTCAGTGTTTGTCAGTGTTTGTCATCATTTAATCTTTTCCTCTGATATTTTCAGGAAGAAAAAATTTGGAAGTTTTTACAGATTTACATAATCAAGATTTATGATGAATTTTTCTGGTGTAGACATTTTAGTGAAATATTTTCAAGTGCAAAGGCATCTGAAAGCTGCTACAATCAATCCTGGTGAAATAAGGCCTTCAATAATATTGCAAATTCTGAAATTCATTGTAAAATGGGGTTTTCATTAACTGCTACCCAACTTATTTTAACACCTTTCTAACCTATTTGTATATTTGGTGCTTCATAAATTAATTAAATAAACATTAATAAAAAACTTTTTTCAATCAGCTATGAGTGAAGATAGATTGACAAAAATCTGGCTATATTGCCTTTTGAACATGAATATGTAAACAAAATCCATATTCGTGAAGTCATTGATAATCACAATATTGTTATTATTTATTACTGTGACAGCTCAATATGTAGGTATAAGATTTTTTTCCTACTTTGTCAAAAATACATTAATTAAAAAGTATTCATCTAATCCTTTTTTTACTATAATATTTGGTTTTACTTTTTTTAATGGAATGATATTATGTATATATAGAAAATGCATGCATATACGTGATATAGATAGGTAAATATAGATATACAAAGTTAAGTAAAAATAAAAATTTTAAATTCTGCATTTATTTTCTTCCCACTGTTATTATTGATTTCATATTAGGATTTATTACTGAAAATAATTTTGTTGCAGAGAAGATGGAGCTCTTTAAAAATGAGGTGTTTTATCTGTCGAATATACCAGCCTTGCCCCTGTGTTTGTATGTATAGCCATTATAAAAAAAGAAAAAAGTTAACTTTTCTTAGCTTATACTTCTATTTACTGTTACACCATAATTATTAACTTTGAATTTCCTTGTCATCTTTAACTTTTCCAGGTAGTTCCTCTTGTTTTCTGTGGCTTACCAGATATAGGTTATTGGTTTGTTTACTTTTTTAACTGCTCATCATTTAGAATTTCAAATTTTAAAATATATTGCACAGGGCTGAAGCAGTGATTTCTCTTCTTCTGATGTTTCCTCTCACTGAAGGGAGAGCTATTAGCAAAACAGTCCTGGCTTCCCTCCATCTTCAGGCCCCCTTTCCCTGGGACAGGGAGTTGAGGGCAAAAAGATGGGTGTAAGGACAAGTTGGTTGCTGAGTTTGAGAATATTAACTGGGCATGTATAGCTCAGCCCTTTCCTCTCCCTATATTCTGGAACCTGGACATCGTCTCCAGGGGCAGCCTTCTCTGTACTATTATTACTATAATTCTGCCAGCACTGCCATGGTTGAGAGTAAGTTGGATTAATTCTGGTGCTTGGGATTAGGAAATCCATTTGTCCTTGGAAATAAGTCTCATTCTCCAATATCACCTTAATGATTGGTGATACTTTGGCCCCAGGTGCTTTACTCGATTTTCTTATTTCCCAGTTGGTTTAGAACTTGAGTGGAGATGGACATGCTATTACTGGGACTCCCCAGAAACCTATCAATGGCAAACAACAGTATTTTAGTTATATACTTCTGATATATTAATATGCTCTTTCTTCTTTACATAAGTAACTTCTAGCTATGTAATGTGATAAAAATGTTAAGTCAAGGCATAATAACATTAAAAATAGAAAGTATATCTTTATGGATTTTACTTGAAAATAATGTACATCAAGCTAATTTTAGACAGAGATACCCCATTTGCTTTTTAACGCTCAAAATGTAATAAGTTGTTTTTAATCCTTTTTCTGACTTGAATTTTATTTTATTTACTTTTTCCATACAGCACGTTCTTATTACTTATCTATTTTATACATATTAGTGTATATATGTCAATCCCAATCTCCCAATTCATCACACTACAACCACTACCCCCGCCTACCCCCTTGGTGCTATACGTTTGTTCTCTATATCTGTCTCTATTTCTGCCCTGCAAACTGGTTCATCTCTACCGTTTTTCTAGATTCCACATATATGCATTAATGTACGACATTTGTTTTTCTTTTTCTGACTTACTTCACTCTGTATGACAGTCTCTAGATCCATCCACGTCTCTACAAATGATCCCATTTCATTCCTTTTTAGGGCTGACTAATATTCCATTGTATATATGTACCACATCTTTATCCATTTGTCTGTCGATGGACATTTAGGTTGCGTACATGACCTGGCTATTGTAAATAGTGCTGCAATGAACATTGGGGTGCATGTGTCTTTTTGAATTATGGTTTTCTCTTGGTATATGCCCAGTAGTGGGATTGCTGAGTCATTTGGTAATTCTATTTTTAGTTTTTTAAGGAACCTCCATACTGTTCTCCATAGTGGCTGTATCAATTTACATTCCCACCAACAGTGCAAGAGGGTTCCCTTTTCTCCACACCCTCTCCAGCATTTGTTGTTTGTAGATTTTCTGATGATGCCCATTCTAACTGGTGTGAGGTGATACCTCATTGTAGTTTTGATTTACATTTCTCTAATAATTAGTGATGTTGAGCAGCTTTTCATGTGCCTCTTGGCCATCTGTATGTCTTCTTTGAAGAAATGTATACTTAGGTCTTCTTCCCATTTTTTGATTGGGTTGTATGTTTTTTAAATATTGAGCTGCATGGGCTGTTTATATATTTTGGCAATTAATCCTTTGTCCATTGATTCGATTGCAAATATTTTCTCCCATTCGGAGGTTTGTCTTTTCTTGTTTATGGTTTCCTTTGCTGTGCAAAAGCTTTGAAGTTTCATTAGGTCCCATTTGTTTATTTTTGTTTTTATTTCCATTACTCTGGGAGGTGGGTCAGAAAACATCTTGCTGTGATTTATGTCAAAGAGTGTTCTTCCCATGTTTTCCTCTAAGAATTTTCTGGTATCTGGTCTTACATTTAGGTCGTTAATCCATTTTGAGTTTATTTTTGTGTATGTTGTTAAGGAGTGTTCTAGTTTCATTCTTTTACACATAGCTGTCCAGTTTTCCCAGAACCACTTATTGAACAAACTGTCTTTTCTCCATTGTATATCCTTGCTTCCTTTGCCATAGATTTGTTGACCATAGGTGCATGGGTTTATTTCTGGGCTTTTTATCCTGTTCCATTGATCCATACTTCTGTTTTTGTGCCAGTACCATATTGTCTTGATGACTGTAGCTTTGTAGTATAGTCTGAAGTCAGGGAGTCTGACTCCTCCAGCTCTGTTTCATTCTCCTGAAGATTGCTTTGGATATTTGGGGTCTTCTGTGTCTCCATGCAGATTTTAAGATTTCCCTTTCTAGCTCTGTAAAAAATGCCATTTTTCATTTGATAGGGAATGCATTGAATTTGTAGATCACTTTGGGTAGTGTAGTCTTTTTCACAATATTGATTCTTCCCATCCAAGAACATGGTATATGTCTCCATCTGTTTGTGTCATCTTTGATTTCTTTCATCAGTGTCTTATAGTTTTCTGAGTACAGGTCTTTTACCTCCTTAGGTAAGTTTATTTCTAGGTATTTTATTCGTTTTGTTGCAATGGTGAATGGTACTGTTTCCTTAATTTCTCTTTCTGATCTTTCACTGTTAATGTATAGGAATGCAAGAGATTTCTGTGCATTCATTTTGTATCCTGCAACTTTACCAAATTCATTGATTAGCTTTAGTAGTTTTCTGGTAGCATCTTTAGGATTTTCTATGTATAGTATCCTGTCATCTGCAAACAGTGACAGTTTTACTTCTTCTTTTCCAATTTGTACTCGTTTTATTTCTTTTTCTTCTCTGATTGCAGTGGCTAGAACTTCCAAAGCTATGTTGAATAATAGTGGCAAGCATGGACATTCTTGTCTTGTTCCTGATCTTAGAGGAAATGCTTTCAAGTTTTTCACCATTGAGAGTCAGGTTTGCTGTGGGTTTGTCATATATGGCTTTTATTATGTTGAGGCAGGTTGCCTCTATGCCCACTTTCTGGAGAGTTTTTTTTTATGTTAAATTGTTGTTGAATTTTGTCAAAAGCTTTTTCTGAATCTATTGAGGTGATCATATGGTTTTTATTCTTCAGTTTGTTAATATGGTGTATAACACTGATTGATTTGCGTATACTGAAGCATTTTTGCACCCCTGAGATAAACCCTACTTGATCGTGGTATATCATCCTTTTAATGTGTTGTTGGATTCCATTTGCTAGTATTTTGTTGAGGACTTTTGCATCTATATTCATCAGTGATACTGGTCTGTAATTTTCTTTTTTTTTGTAGTATCTTTGTCTGGTTTTGGTATCAGGGTGATGGTGGCCTTGTAGAATGAGTTTGGGAGTGTTCTTTGCAATTTTTTGCAAGAGTTTGAGAAGGCTTGGTGTTAATTCTGCTCTAAATGTTTGATAGAATTCACCTGTGAAGCCGTCTGGTCCTGGACTTTTGTTTTTTGCAAGATTTTTATTCACAGTTTCAGCTTCATTACCTGTGATTGGTCTGTTCATATTTTCTACTTCCTGGTTCATTTTTGGAGGTTATACATTTCTAAGAATTTGTCTGTTTCTTCCAGGTTGTCCATTTAATTGGCATAGGGTTGCTTGTAGTAATCTCTTATGATGCTTGTATTTCTGTGGTGTCCGTTGTCAATTCTCCTTTTTCATTTCTAGTTTTATTCATTTGAGTCCTCTCCCTCTTTTTCTTGATGAGTCTGGCTAAAGGTTTATCAATTTTGTTTATCTTCTCAAAGAACCAGCTTTTAGTTTTATTAATCTTTGCTATTGTTTTCTTTGTTTCTATTTCATTTATTCCTGCTCTGATCTTTTTGATTTCATTCCTTCTACTAACTTTGGGTTTTGTTTGTTCTTCTTTCTTTAGTTCCTTTAGGTGTAAGTTTAGGTTGTTTATTTGAGATTTTTCTTCTTTCTTGAGGTAGAATTGTATTGCTATAAACTTCCCCCTTAGAACTGTTTTTGTTGCATCCCATAGGTTTTTTATCATCATGTTTTCATTGTCATTTGTCTCTAGGTATTTTTTGATTTCCTTTTTTATTTCTTCAGTGATCTCTCAGTTATTTAGTAATGTATTGTTTAGCCTCATGTGTTTGTGTTTCTTACATTTTTTTCCCCTGTAATTGATTTCTAATCTCAGAGCATTGTGGTCGGAAAAGATGCTTGATATGATTTCAATTTTCTTAAATTTACCGAGGCTTGATTTGTGACCCAAGACGTGATCTATCCTCGAGAATGTTCCATGTGCACTTGAGAAGAAAGTGTAATCTGCTGTTTTCCGATGGAATGTCTTTTATCAATTAAATATACAGGGTCACTTGTATCATTTAAAGCTTGTGTTTTCTTATCAGTTTTCTGTCTGGATGATCTGTCCATTTGTGTAAGTGAGGTGTTAACGTCCCCCACTATTTTTGTGTTACTGCCGACTTCCTCTTTTATAGCTGTTAGCATTTGCCTTATGTATTGAGGTGCTCCTATGTTGGGTGCATATATATTTATAATTGTTGTATCTTCTTCTCGGATTGATCCCTTGATCATTATGTAGTGTCCTTCCTTG
This sequence comes from Lipotes vexillifer, assembly GCF_000442215.2. Classification (NCBI taxonomy): domain Eukaryota; kingdom Metazoa; phylum Chordata; class Mammalia; order Artiodactyla; family Lipotidae; genus Lipotes; species Lipotes vexillifer. The sequence continues at coordinate 1,414,781 of NW_006784237.1, forward strand.
TCTCTTGTAATATTCTTTATTTTAAAGTCTATTTTGTCTGATATGAGTATTGCTAATCCAGCTTTCTTTTGATTTCCGTTTGCATGGAATATCTTTTTCCATCCCCTCACCTTCAGTCTGTTTGTGTCCCTGGGTCTGAAGTGGGTCTCTTACAGACAGCATGTATATGGGTCTTGTTTATTATCCATTCAGAGAGCCTGTATCTTTTGGTTGGAGTATTTAATCCATTCACATTTAAGGTAATTATTGATACATATGTTCCTATTCCCATTTTCTTAATTGTTTTGGGTTTGTTTTTGTAGGTCCTTTCCTTCTTTTGTGTTTCCCACTTAGAGATGTTCCTTTAGCATTTGTTTTAGACCTGGTTTGGTGATGCGAATTCTCTGAGCTTTTGCTTGTCTGTAAAGCTGTTGATTTCTCTTTCGAATCTGAATGAGATCCTTGATGGGTAGAGTAATCTTGGTTGTAGTTTCTTCCTTTTCATCACTTCACATATGTCTTGCCTCTCCTTTCTGGCTTGTAGAGTTCCTGCTGTGAAATCAGCTGTTAGCCTTATGGGAGTTCCCTTGTATGTTTTTTGTCATTTTTCCCTTGTTACTTTTAATAATTTTTCTTTGTCTTCAAATTTTGTCAATTCGATTACTATGTGTCTTGGCATGTTTCTCCTTGGGTTTATCCTGCCTGGAACTCTTTGCACTTCCTGGACTTGGGTGGCTATTTCCTTTCCTATGTTAGGCAAGTTTTCAACTATAATCACTTCAAATATGTTCTTGTGTCCTTTCTCTCTTCTCCTCCTAGCACTCCTACAATGCAAATGTTGATGCATTTAATGTTGTCTCAGAGGTTTCTTAGGCTGTCTTCATTTCTTTTCTTTCTTTTTTCTTTATTCTCATCTGGGGCAGTGAATTCCACCATTCTGTCTTCCAGGTCATTTATCCGTTTTTCTTCCTCAGTTATTCTGCTATTGATTCCTTTCAGTGTGTTTTTCATTTTGGTTATTGTATTATTCATCTGTTTCTTTGTTCTTTAATTCTTCTAAGTCTTTGTTAAACATTTCTTCCATCTTCTCAATCTTTGTCTCCATTCTTTTCCTGAGGTCCTGGATCATCTTCACTATCATTATTCTGAATTCTTTTCTGGAAGGTTGCCTATCTCCACTTTATTTAGTTGTTTTTCTGGGGTTTTATCTTTTTCCTTCACTGGTACATAGCCCTCTGCCTTTTCATCTTGTCTTTCTGTGAATGTGGTTTTTGTTCCACAGGCTGCAGGATTGTAGTTCTTCTTGCTTCTGCTGTCTGCCCTCTGGTGGATGAGGCTATCTTAGTGGCTTGTGCAAGCTTACTCATGGGAGGGACAGGTGGTGGGTACAGCTGGGTGTTGCTCTGGTGGGCAGAGCTCAATAAAACTTTAATCTGCTTGTCTGCTGACGGATGGGGCTGAGTTTCTTCCCTGTTGGTTGTTTGGCCTGAGGTGACCCAGCACTGGAGCCTACAGTCTCTTTGGTGGAGCTAATTGCTGACTTTGGGAGGGCTCACACCCAGGAGTACTTCCCAGAACTTGTGCTGCCGTTGTCCTTGTCCCCACAGTAGCCACAGCCACCTGCCGTTTCTTCAGGAGACCCTCCAACACTAGCAGGTTGGTCTGGTTCAGTCTCTTATGTGGTCACTGCTTCCCCTGCGTCCCGATGATCACGCTACTTTGTGTGTGCCCTCCAAGAGTGGAGTCTGTATTTCCCTCAGTCCTGTTGAAGTCCTGCAATCAAATCCCACTAGCCTTCAGTATCTGATTTTCTGTGAATTCCTACTCCCGTTGCCGTACCCCCAGGTTGGGAAGCCTGATGTGGGGCTCAGAACCTTCACTCCAGTGGGTGTACTTCTGTGGTATAATTGTTCTCCAGTCTGTGAGTCACCCACCCAGCAGTTATGGATTTGATTTTATTGTGATTTCGCCCCTCCTACTGTCTCATTGTGGCTTCTCCTTTGTCTTTGGACGTGGGGTATCTTTTTTGGTGAGTTCCAGTGTCTTCCTGTCGATGATTGTTTAGCAGTTACTTGTGATTCCGGTGCTCTCACAAGAGGGAGTGAGTGCACATCCTTCCATTCTGCCATCTTGAACCTGTTTATTTTGCTTTTTTATGTATATCTTGCTAGCATAAGTATTCTAAGCAAGCACTAAAATGAGTCAAAACAAAACAAAACAGCAACACAAATGTTGCTAGTCTGGGTTTATTTGTTCTCATGAATGCTTATAATATCAAGCATCATTTCATCTCTTTAAAAACAATTGATCAGTTTTAGGTTTATAGGGTAATTGAGCTAAAGCACAGAGAGTTCCCACATATCCCCCACCCCCTCCTCCAATTTCTCTATAATTAACATCTTGCAATATTTGTTACAATTGATGAGCCAGTACTGATGCATTACTATTAACTAAATTGCATAGTTTATATTAAGATTCACTCTTTGTGTTGCATAGTCTATGGGTTTTGACAAATGTATAATGACAAGTATTCACCATTACAGTATCATACAGAATAATTTCACTACCCTAAAGTATTTCCTGTGCTCCACCTATTCATCCCTTCTCTCTCTATCTCTGCCTGTAACACTAATCTTTTTTTCTATCTCCATAATTTTGCCTTTTCCAGAATGTCATATAGTTGGAATCATACAGCATGTTGCCTTTCCAGGTTGGCTTTTTTCACCTACCGATATGCACTTAATGTTCCTCCATCTATTTTCATGGTTTGATAGCTCATTTCTTTTTTTATTGAATAATATTGAATTGTTTGGGCATACCACAGTTTGTTTAGTCATTCACTTATTAAAGGACATGTTGGTTCCTTCCAAATTTTGGCAGCTATGAATAAAGGTGCTTTAAAAATTCATGTACAGATTTTTTTATGGAAGTTTCCAGCTCCTTTGGTTAAATACCAGGGAGCACAACTGACAGATCGTATGCTAATACTATGGTTAGTATTCTGTAAGGAATGGCCAAACGGTCTTCCAAAGTGGCTGTGCCATTTGCATTCCCATCAGCAATGATGAGAATTCTTATTGCTCCACATCTTCGCCAGCATTTAGTGTTGTCACTGTTTGGATTTTAGGCTTTTATTAACAGGTATGTAGTGGTATCACATTGTTTTAATTTGTGTTCCCCAATGATATATGATGTTGAACGTCCTTTCATATGCTTGTTTGATTTCTGTAAACTTCTTTGGTGAGTTGCTGGTTCAGTTCTTGTGTCCACTTTTAATTGGTTGCTTGCTTTCTTATTGTTGAATTTTAAATGTTCTTTGTATATTTTGCACACCAGTTCTTTATTAGATATCTTTTGCAAAGACATTGTCTCAGTCTGTGGCTTGCCTTTTCATTCTCTTAACAGTCTTTTGCAGAGAAGTTTTTAAATGTAATGAAGTTTAACTTTTTTCTTTTGTAGATCATGCTTTTTGGCATTTCTTCACTTTTTGAATGTTCACTACCTTTGATGACTTATTTTAAACATTTACTAAGTATTTCAGGGAGTAATGATTTTTCTTCCTTGCCTCTTATGTTACATGCTTCTGAAATTTCACTACTTCTTAGTATTTCTCTTAGGTGGAAGGAAGGCAGAAAATGATTCCATTTTGTTACCTGTAAACTAAGTTAATAAAAATGGAGGAAGAAAGTTGAAGCTGGAAAGAGGTTTTATGATATTCTGGAGCATCATCTTAGTCTTAGCCCTCACCCTTCAATAATATAGATAATAATGGGTTGATTGAATAAGATACATACTTTATGATTCTAAGTGATACAAATCTGATTCTTGATTACAAGCATTTTCCCTATCACCTCTAGGCCACCATTTCTTAATGTGTGTCCTTGAATTCTAGTCAGTTCCTATATGTACACATGAATTGTGTTATCAGCCACATTCTCTGTTGACTGCAGCAGACATGCTGACAAGGCTCCTGGTTGGCCTGCCAGCCTTAATGCCCCTTACCTGCACCCATCTCCTTGCATTCCCTCCCCGTTAGAGCTTGCCACAAGCTTTCTGTGGAGCACATGAGTCACTTATTCAGATATGATCAAGTTATGAGACAGTGCCATAAATGATACCCTTAGAGACTTTAAGATAGAATAATGGATTTTCAAACAAATGGACTAAACTTCAGAAAACTTTTTTCAGATTTTTGCAGAAAAAGGGAGTTTTGAGTGGAAGAGAATGCTAGTCATTCAGACACAGGAAAGGGTGACTCCAACCTGAAAGAAAAAATTCACTGAGGATGAACTTTTCTGAACTGGCGCTGGGATAACCCTGCAGATCATTCTAGCTTATCTCCTTGAATATTGTTTAATTGTTATTTGAGAGGTGGGATTTGCCTACAGCATGATTTTTTATTTTGTGAGTGATTGATAATTTTAGATAAATAATTCATTTAACAGTCTGAAGTTAATAAAGCATGTCTGAGTTGCAGCTACTGAATAAATCCTTAGAGACCCCCAGAACAATTACAGAAACTGGGAAGTTTGTCTGTATAATTTATTTCTGGATTAAATTACAAAGGTTCATATTATCCGTGGCAAGGGAAGATCTGTTTTTAATAGGCTCTACTTAAACATATGGCTTGATAATAATGAAATGAATAAGTGGATAAGTCTAGGACAATGTTTTGCACAGAGCTGACATTCTTTAAATTGTATATGCTAAGTTTTCGCAAACATAATTAGATACAAAAAACAATCTCACTAAATATTATTAAACAGTGGGAAAACATCCTGTTGGTTTTTTTTTTTTTTTTTTTTTTTTTTTTTTTCGGG
>NW_006784237.1:1421382-1437904 GCF_000442215.2 Lipotes vexillifer
GCCTGCGCGTCCGGAGCCTGTGCTCCGCAACGGGAGAGGCCACAACGGTGAGAGGCCCACGTACAAAAAAAAAAAAAAAAAAAAAAAAGAATTACTTTTTCAGTAAAGTTCTATTTAACAAATAAATGAATGGGTGATGATCTTGACCTTTATAAGATACTCTTACATTTTATAAGTTACATATTAATAGATGGAGTTTGTAAAGTCAAATTTTCTTGCAATGGGCAGTCATAAAGCTTTGGATAACTGATGACTCATCAAGCACTTAAAACCTTGCAGAAATGCAAGGAATCAATAACACTGATTTATTGTTCTGCCCTTGTTCACCACCCTATACTTTTTTGTTCCTATGAGAAGTGCCATGACTTGAGAAATTCAAATGGAAAAGTAAGGTGCTCAATTGTTAACTCAGTGTGGGAGTTAGGAAGTCATAAAAACAAAGCAAATTCTGTTTTCCATTTATCTGCTAATATAAAGCATTGTATTCTATGTAATTAATAGAATTCAGAATATATTTTATGTTTCAGTCTGAAGCAATATGTAAGAAGGGCTCTATCATTTTATTTTTATTATTATTTTTTTTAACATCTTTATTGGAGCACAATTGCCCCACAACAAAATGAATCAGCCATACATACACATATGCTCCCACATCTCTTCCCCCCCGCGCCTCCCTCCCTCCCACCCTCCCCACCCCACCCCTCCAGGTGGCCACAAAGCACCGATCCGATCTCCCTGCGCCACGTGGCCGCTTCCCACCGGCCATCCACCCCACGCCCGGCAGTGGACATATGTCCATGCCTCTCTCTTGCCCTGGCACAGCCCACCCCTCCCTCGCCCCACACCCCCCAAGTCCACCCTCCAGCAGGTCTGCGTCTCCATTCCTGCCCCACCCCTAGGTTCTTCATGACATTTTTTTTTCTTAAATTCCATATATATGTGTTAGCATACGGTATTTGTCTCTTTCTGACTTACTTCACTCTGTATGACAGACTCTAGGTCTGTCCACCTCATTACAAATAGCTCAATTTCGTTTCATTTTATGGCTGAGTAATATTCCATTGTATATATGTGCCACATCTTCTTTATCCATTCATCCAATGATGGGCACTTAGGTTCTTTCCATCTCCGGGCTATTGTAAATAGAGCTACAGTGAACATTTTGGTACATGACTCTTTCTGAATTATCGTTTTCTCAGGGTATATGCCCAGTAGTGGGATTGCTGGGTCATATGATAGTCCTATTTGTAGTTTTTTAAGGAACCTCCATACTGTTCTCCACAGTGGCTGTATCAATTTACATTCCCACCAACAGTGCAAGAGGGTTCCCTTTTCTCCACACCCTCTCCAGCATTTATTGTTTCTAGATTTTTTGATGATGGCCATTCTGACTGGTGTGAGATGATATCTCATTGTAGTTTTGATTTGCATTTCTCTAATGATTAGTGATGTTGAGCATTCTTTCATGTGTTTGTTGGCAGTCGATATATCTTCCTTGGAGAAATGTCTATTTAGGTCTTCTGCCCATTTTTGGATTGGGTTGTTTGTTTTTTTGTTATTAAGCTGCATGAGCTGCCTGTAAATTTTGGAGATTAATGCTTTGTCAGTTGCTTCATTTGCAAATATTTTCTCCCATTCTGAGGGTTGTCTTTTGGTCTTGTTTATGGTTTCCTTTGCTGTGCAAAAGCTTTGAAGTTTCATTAGGTACCATTTGTTTATTTTTGTTTTTATTTCCATTTCTGTAGGAGGTGGGTCAAAAAGGATCTTGCTGTGGTTTACGTCATAGAGTGTCCAGCCTATGTTTTCCTCTAAGAGTTTGATAGTTTCTGGCCTTACATTTAGGTCTTTAATCCATTTTGAGCTTATTTTTGTGTATGAGGTTAGGGAGTGATCTAATGTCATACATTTACAGGTACCTGTCCAGTTTTCCCAGCACCACTTATTGAAGAGGCTGTGCTTTCTCCACTGTACATTCCTGCCTCCTTTATCAAAGATAAGGTGACCATATGTGCGTGGGTTTATCTCTGGGCTTTCTATCCTGTTCCATTGATCTATCTTTCTGTTTTTGTGCCAGTACCATACTGTCTTGATTACTGTAGCTTTGTAGTACAGTGTGAAGTCAGCGAGCCTGATTCCTCCAGTTCTGTTTTTTGTTCTCAAGATTGCTTTGGCTATTCGGGATCTTTTGTGTTTCCATACAAATTGTGAAATTTTTTGTTCTATTTCTGTGAAAAATGCCAGTCGTAGTTTGATAGGGATTGCATTGAATCTTTAGATTGCTTTGGGTAGTAGAGTCATTTTCACAGTGTTGATTCTTCCAATCCAAGAACATGGTATATCTCTCCATCTATTTGTATCATCTTTAATTTCTTTCATCAGTGTCTTATAATTTTCTGCATACAGGTCTTTTGTCTCCTTAGGTAGGTTTATTCCTAGATATTTTATTCTTTTTGTTGCAATGGTAAATGGGAGTGTTTTCTTGATTTCACTTTCAGATTTTTCATCATTAGTGTATAGGAATGCCAGAGATTTCTGTGCATTAATTTTGTATCCTGCTACTTTACCAAATTCATTGATTAGCTCTAGTAGTTTTCTGGTAGCATCTTTAGGATTCTCTATGTATAGTATCATGTCATCTGCAAACAGTGACAGCTTTACTTCTTCTTTTCCGATTTGGATTCCTTTTATTTCCTTTTCTTCTCTGATTGCTGTGGCTAAAACTTCCAAAACTATGTTGAATAAGAGTGGTGAGAGTGGGCAACCTTGTCTTGCTCCTGATCTTAGTGGAAATGCTTTCAGTTTTTCACCATTGAGGACGATGTTGGCTGTGGGTTTGTCATATATGGCATATATGGCATATGTGGTTTGTCATATATGCCATATATGGCATATGTGGTTTGTCATATATGTCATATATGGCATATGTGGGTTTTGTCATATATGTTGAGGAAAGTTCCCTCTATGCCTACTTTCTGCAGGGTTTTTATCAAAACGGGGTGTTGAATTTTGTCGAAAGCTTTCTCTGCATCTATTGAGATGATCATGTGGTTTTTCTCCTTCAATTTATTAATATGGTGTATCACGTTGATTGATTTGCGTATATTGAAGATTCATTGCATTCCTGGAATAAACCCCACTTGATCATGGTGTATGATCTGTTTAATGTGCTGTTGGATTTTGTTTGATGGTATTTTGTTGAGGATTTTTGCATCTATGTTCATCAGTGATATTGGCCTGTAGTTTTCTTTCTTTGTGACATCCTTGTGTGGTTTTGGTATCAGGGTGATGGTGGCCTCGTAGAATGAGTTTGGGAGTGTTCCTCCCTCTGCTATATTTTGGAAGAGTTTGAGAAGGATAGGTGTTAGCTCTTCTCTAAATGTTTGATAGAATTCACCTGTGAAGCCATCTGGTCCTGGGCTTTTGTTTCTTGGAAGATTTTTAATCACAGTTTCAGTTTCAGTGCTTGTGATTGGTCTGTTCATATTTTCTATTTCTTCCTGATTCAGTCTTGGCACGTTGTGCATTTCTAAGAATTTGTCCATTTTTTTCCAGGTTGTCCATATTATTGGCATAGAGTTGCTTGTAGTAATCTCTCATTATCCTTTGTATTTCTGCTGTGTCAGTTGTTACTTCCCTTTTTTTGTTTCTAATTCTGTTGATTTGAGTCTTCTCTCTTTATTTCCTGATGAGTCTGGCTAGTGGTTTATCAATTTTGTTTATCTTCTCAAAGAACCAGCTTTTAGTTTTATTGATCTTTGCTATCATTTCCTTCATTTCTTTTTCATTTATTTCTGATCTGATTTTTATGGTTTCTTTCCTTCTGCTAACTTTGGGGTTCTTTTGTTCTTCTTTCTCTAACTGCTTTAGCTGTAAGGTTAGGTTGTTTATTCGAGATGTTTCCTGTTTCTTAAGGTAGGATTGTATTGCGATAAACTTACCTTTTAGAACTGCTTTTGCTGCATCCCATAGATTTTGGGTCATCGTGTCTCCATTGTCATTTGTTTCTTGGTATTTTTTTATTTCTTCTTTGCTTTCTTTAGTGATCATTTCATTATTAAGTAGTGTATTGTTTAGGCTCCATGTGTTTGTATTTTTTACAGATCTTTTCCTGTAATTGATATCTACTCTCATAGCCTTGTGGTTGGAAAAGATACTTGATACAATTTCAATTTTCTTAAATTTTCCAAGGCTTGATTTGTGACTCAAGATATCATCTATCCTGGAGAATGTTCCATGAGCACTTGAGAAAAATGTGTATTCTGTTGTTTTTGGATGGAGTGTCCTATAAATATCAATTAAGTCCATCTTGTTTAATGTATCATTTAAAACTTGTGTTTCCTTATTTATTTTCATTTTGGATGATCTGTCCATTGGTGAAAGTGGGGTGTTAAAGTCCCCTACTATGAATGTGTTACTGTCGATTTCCTCTTTTATGGCTGTTAGTATTTGCCTTATGTATTGAGTTGCTCCTATGTTGGGTGCATAAATATTTACAATTTTTATATCTTCTTCTTGGATAGATCCCTTGATCATTATGTAGTGTCCTTCTTTGTTTCTTCTAATAGTCTTTATTTTAAAGTCTATTTTGTCTGATATGAGAATTGCTACTCCAGCTTTCTTTTGGTTTCCATTTGCATGAAATATCTTTTTCGATCCCCTTACTTTCAGTCTGTATGTGTCTCTATGTCTGAAGTGGGTCTCTTGTAGACAGTAAATATATGGGTCTTGTTTTTGTACCCATTCAGCCAATCTGTGTCTTTTGGTGGGAGCATTTAGTCCATTTATGTTTAAGGTAATTATCGATATGTATGTTCCTATTCCCATTTTCTTAATTGTTTTGGGTTCGTTATAGTAGGACTTTTCCTTCTCTTGTGTTTTTGTCTAGAGAAGTTCCTTTAGCATTTGTTGTAAAGCTGGTTTGGTGGTGCTGAACTCTCTCAGCTTTTGCTTGTCTGTAAAGGTTTTAATTTCTCCATCAAATCTGAATGAGATCCTTGCTGGGTAGAGTAATCTTGGTTGCAGGTTTTTCTCCTTCATCACTTTCAGTATGTCCTGCCACTCCCTTCTGGCTTGTAGAGTTTCTGCTGAGAGATCAGCTGTTAACCTTATGGGGATTCCCTTGTGTGTTATTTGTTGTTTTTCCCTTGCTGCTTTTAATATGCTTTCTTTGTATTTAGTTTTTGACAGTTTGATTAATATGTGTCTTGGCGTATTTCTCCTTGAATTTATCCTGTATGGGACTCTCTGTGCTTCCTGGACTTGATTAACTATTTCCTTTCCCATATTAGGGAAGTTTTCAACTATAATCTCTTCAAATATTTTCTCAGTCCCTTTCTTTTTCTCTTCTTCTTCTGGAACCCCTATAATTCGAATGTTGGTGCGTTTAATGTTGTCCCAGAGGTCTCTGAGACTGTCCTCAGTTCTTTTCATTCTTTGTTCTTTATTCTGCTCTGCAGTAGTTATTTCCACTATTTTATCTTCCAGGTCACTTATTGGTTCTTCTGCCTCAGTTATTCTGCTATTGATCCCATCCAGAGTATTTTTCGTTTCATTTACTGTGTTGTTCATCGTTCTTTGTTTCATCTTTAGTTCTTCTAGGTCCTTATTAAATGTTTCTTGCATTTTGTCTATTCTAAGATTTTGGATCATCTTTACTATCATTATTCTGAATTCTTTTTCAGGTAGACTGCCTATTTCCTCTTCATTTGTTAGGTCTGGTGGGTTTTTATCTTGCTTTTTCATCTGCTGTGTGTTTTTCTGTCTTCTCATTTTGCTTATCTTACTGTGTTTGGGGGGTCTCCTTTTTGCAGGTTGCAGGTTCGTAGTTCCCGTTCTTTTTGGTGTCTGTCCCCAGTGGCTAAGGTTGGTTCAGTGGGTTGTGTAGGCTTCCTGGTATAGGGGACTAGTGCCTGTGTTCTGGTGGATGAGGCTGGATCTTGTCTTTCTGGTGGGCAGGTCCACGTCTGGTGGTGTGTTTTGGGGTGTCTGTGGACTTATTATGATTTTAGGCAGCCTCTCTGCTAATGGGTGGGGTTGTGTTCCTGTCTTGCTAGTTGTTTGGCAGAGGATGTCCAGCACTGTAGCTTGCTGGTCGTTGAGTGAAGCTGGGTGCTGGTGTTGAGATGGAGATCTCTGGGAGATTTTCACCGTTTGATATTACATGGAGCTGGGAGGTCTCTTGTGGACCAGTGTCCTGAAGTTGCCTCTCCCACCTCAGAGGCAGAGCACTGACTCCTGGCTGCAGCACCAGGAGCCTTTCATCCACATGGCTCTCCTTAATTTGGGATGATTCATTGTCTATTCATGTATTCCACAGATGCAGGGTACATCAAATTGATTGTGGAGCTTTAATCCTCTGCTTCTGAGGCTGCTGGGAGAGATTTCCGTTTCTCTTCTTTGTTCTCACAGCTCCCAGGGGCTCAGCTTTGGATTTGGCCCTGCCTCTGCGTGTAGGTCGCTGGAGGGCGTCTGTTCTTCGCTCAGACAGGACGGGGTTAAAGGATCCGCTGATTCGGAGGCTCTGGCTCACTGAGGCCGGGGGGGAGGGAGGGGCACGGCGTGCAGGGCAGGCCTGCGGCGGCAGAGGCCGGCGTGACGTTGCACCAGCCTGAGGCGCGCTGTCCGTTTCCCGGGGAAGTTGTCCCTGGATCCCGGGAACCTGGCAGTGGCGGGCTGCACAGGCTCCCCGGAAGGGGGTTGTAGATAGTGACCTGCGCTCGTACACAGGCTTCTTGGTGGCGGCAGCAGCAGCCTTAGCGTCTCATGCCCATCTCTGGGGTCCACACTTTTAGCCGCGGCTCGCGCCCGTCTCTGGAGCTCCTTTAAGCAGCGCTCTTAATCCCCTCTCCTCGCGCACCAGGAAACAAAGAGGGAAGAAAAAGGCTCTTGCCTCTTTGGCAGCTGCAGACTTTTCCTGGACTCCCTCCCGGCCAGCTGTGGTGCACTAACCCCTTCAGGCTGTGTTCACGCCGCCAACCCCAGTCCTCTCCCTGCGCCTTGACTGAAGCCCGAGCCTCAGCTCCCAGCCCCGCCCGCCCCGGCGGGTGAGCAGACAAGCCTCTAGGGCTGGTGAGTGCCGGTCGGCCCTGATCCTCTGTGCGGGAATCTCTCCACTTTTCCCTCTGCACCCCTGTTGTTGTGCTTTCCTCCGCAGCTCCGAAGCTTCCCCCTCCGCCACCCGCAGTCTCTGCCCGCGAAAGGGCTTCCTAGTGTGTGGAAACCCTTCCTCCTTCACAGCTCCCCCGCACTGGTGCAGGTCCCGTCCCTATCCTTTTGTCTCTGTTTATTCTTTTTTCTTTTGCCTTACCCAGGTACGTGGGGGCTTTCTTGCCTTTTGGGAGGTCTGAGGTCTTCTGCCAGCGTTCAGTAGGTGTTCTGTAGGAGTTGTTTCACGTGTAGATGTATTTCTGGGGTATCTGTGGGGCGGAAGGTGATCTCTGCGTCTTACTCTTCCGTCATCTTCCCGGAAGCCCCCAGGGCTCTATCATTTTAACGCTACATGCCTTGCCTGATGCGTAGTGGATTCTGAGTAAAGTTAATAATTTTGGTGAAGTAGAAGCATCAAACTAAGCAGACCATCACCTAATAATATTTGAGTTTATGTTCTAGGAGACCATGTACTCCAAAATGTAATTGCTAAATTACATGTTCTTCAAATATTAGTGGTTTCTGCATGCTGTTTCATAGTATATGGGATAAAAAATATGTCTGCTACTTGAGAACATAGATAACTTCCAGGATGTTTTGTTAAATATGATAGCAATCAACAATTTTGGTTTTTAAGTAAAAGCATATTTTGCGTGCTTTCATGATAGATCTGTTCATTAAGCATTTTCATTGTGAGTGACAATGTTTGACAAAAACAGGTTGAAAGGAAAACTGTAGCAATTTTTAGCAGAGTGATTACAAATAAATTGACAATTCAAATATTACCATTGTGTATATATCTATAACTTTGATCTTTCTGACCTTTTTCTTTATAAATCAGCCTTATGATTTCAGGAAAATTACAAAGGTAAACATTATTTGGTCAAAATCAAGAAGTATTTCAAGAGAATAGTCCATTGGGTTAAAGAAAATGATAGCATAGTCTGACTACTTGTTTTATTTTGGGAATTAAGCACCTGGAGGTCCATTCTTCTACCAGGTAATGAGGGACAGGAGATCCATAAGAATAAAGAATGAAGAGGCAAAGAAAGATTCTTCCCTAGAGCCTTCAGAGGGAGCAAGGCCCTGCCAACACCTTGATTTCAGAATTCCAGCCTCCAGAACTGTGCGAGAATAAATTTCTGTTGTTTTAAGCCAAAAAAGAAAAAAAAAAGAGGCAGAATTTCCAATAGGGTATGAAGAGGAGATTATTAATTCTGTCAATGTCTCACCTCCTCCATTCACACCACCTTGAGTCAAGCACTGTCACCTCTTCCCAGGATGATTACAATTGCCTCCTATTTTGATTGCTTCCATACTAGTTTTTTTTTCAGGGTGCACCTGTATCATCCCATGCACACATCTCTCTCTCATCATTTTCGACTTTATTAAATTTATCTAATTTAGAATCTGTTCTAGATGATAAGGAACCCATGTCTTACTCAGCTGTGTCTGTCTAAAGTTGGCATACAGTAGGTGCTCAATAAGTGGAAGTAAACAAAGACATGTGATCAAGAGCAATGAATGTGGAGTGTGGACACGGACTTGGGAAAGTTGATGAGCTGGCATTTACAATAAAGGCAAAACTGTGATGTGAAGATGTGAGTGGTAGGACAGGCAAAGATGCTGGAATAAGAGAATGGAAGACATAATAGGATGGACTGCTCTGAATAGTGATGAGTTCAGGGTGTAATATGGTAACCGGTAGTTGTTGAATGAAGACGGTGCTGACGCTTGAGAAGTTTGAGATGTCACAACGAGATGTCAGAATTCCCAATAAGCCACTAAAGTTAGTGAGGATATCCTACTAACAAGGGAAAAAACAAAAGATTTAGATTATTTTATGACCTTTGAAATCATAGGCATGAAGTTAGAAATGTTCAATATGTTTATCTGGTTCAATCCTCCAGCAACTTCTAAGATAGGTACAGTTGAGGAAAAGGAGCCCCAGAATGGTAAAACAACTTGCCTAGTGTCCACAGATGATAAAAGGTGGAACTTAAACAAAATGTCTGTTTATCTGAATTCAAAACCCATGTCGTTTCTACTCTACTACTATGACGCCACTACGGGAGAAGTAAAGCAGGTTGATTTGATATTCTTCCGAATGAGAGAGTGAGCTAAAGTAAGTTTTGGATGGAAAAAATTGAGCTCCTTAAGTAGAAAGAACTATTTAAGTTGCAGGAACAGAAAACTATTCAAACAATTAAAAAAATAATATCGGCCCTCCTAACTGAATAGCCCAGGGACATCTAACTTTAAGGACATCTTTCCCCCGGGGCTTAAATAATGTGAGCAGGATCTGGCTAGTCTTGCCATTTCCTGACTCTGCTTTCTCCTTCTACATTCCATTCTCGGCATGTTCTCCTGTTTTCATCACACAATTGTCACCAGTAGCTCTTGAGATTGCATTCATTTTTCCTTGATGATGTGCATCAGAACAAAAATAATCTCTTTCAACAGGTTCTGCAAAAGAAAAGAATCTCGCCTTCCCTCAGACTATTGCAAATCCTCACTAGCTCTGAGTAGGTCACACGCACATCCCTGAAGCAGTTTCTTTGGCTCTCAGTAGAATCCAAATTGTTTTAAGCCTTTCCTTGGCTTACATTTGTCCTCATGGACCAATTCCCACAAATCCACATGGCTGAAAATGTAGGAGGGGTTAATTCTCTGCCAGTACGAGGAAAATTGCTCTCAGGTAGATGGTAGACAATGAACGTTGTAAGGTCCACCAAAAATGAATATGTCATCTGGAATAAATAATTTTTGCCTTAATTGGCTCATGCATTAATAATTCTTTTGTTAATTTATTTATGTGGCAAAAATTTATTGACCATAAAATGTGTTAGACACTGTATTAGGGATTGATTATATGGGCAAAACCCAGCACTTATCCTCAAGGAGCTCACAATGGGAGACTGATGAATTAACAAGTAAAATGCAAGTAGATATCAGTGTAGCAACCACCTGAGAACAACTAGGTGGCATCTACCAGGAATGACTAGAGTGAAGAGTTAGCAAGAAAGTTTTCTGGGAATGATGCACCTGAGCTGAGGTTCAGTAGAAATTAACCAGGTGAATAAAAGTGGGTATTCCTGAAAAAAAGGGCAGCACGTACAAAGCCGTGTAGGCTAAAAATTTTGGTTCATCTGCCAATGGCAAGTACTAGTTTAAGAAGAATCTGCTCAAGAGCCTTCAGGCTTTTGAAAAATGTTCCTATGAATGTGAGAATAAGATTAGATGAATCAATAGCTGGTTGTTCAAGTAGCGAATTGTGGTTGGCAAGTGAATTACGTTTTGAGTAGTAATTTTCTTTACCCTTCACAGCTTGTGAATGTGTTACTATTTTCTTAGCCGTAGAGCCTAGTCACTTTGCAGGGAGAGTCGGATGGGGAAAAAAGGACGAAATGGGATGGGGACATTTTTTTCCTAATTTCAGTCCAGTTATTTTGGAAGTGAACATTCCAAATGGCTTGTATGGAGAACAAGCGTGTTTGACAGATCCTAATAGGTAGTGAGCTTAGGAAAACAAATCTGCTGTTGATTCTCCTTTCCAGGGTGTTCCCTAATGAAACTGGGCTATATGAGAGCTTTTCAGAGAACTGAGGCACCCATTCAACCCCAAATAATATTATACTTTTGATCAAAAATAACCAATTCGATAGGATTTTCACAGATAGTATTATACTTGGACCTAAATGGGAATAGGAAAAAGAATTTAGAATTTAGAATTTACTTCTTCTTAAAAAGAAAAAGTAATTTGCCAATTCACAGTAGAGAATACTTTACATTCAAATATAATTGCTTTTCTTCTGAGGCTTGAAATCAGGACTATTAGTTTAAGAAAGCCTTTGGAATAACAGACCTTGCCAAACCATTTCATGGACAAACACTTTCCCGGTTAAGAAAATAAAGAAAAAAGCAAGGCAAACAGAATTCGCTGGCATGATCTCATTCTCACAGACCCTCTGTTAGGGGCTGCTGGAGGAGGGAGTCTTCTTTGTGTATAAGATGCCACTTTGATGTGACTGTCTAGCCATTGTCTGGTCTGATTCTGAGAAACACAGCTGGAGACATTTAGAAAACATGCAGAAGAAACCTGTTTAGTTCTCCATTGGCAAAGCCCAAAGCATTGTGATAATAATGAAAATTATATATTTTTTATTTGAATTACAATATTTCATCACTAAGGAAAAAGTTTGGGGAAAATTTATAAGGAGCAAATCCACATCACAGCACACTAATAAAAAGAGGGATACTCTTTTTTTTTTTTTTTTTTCATAGTGTCAGTGTTTATATTTTTCCTTAAATGGAATTGAATGAGTGAGAAGGGTAAATGACTATCTGGGATCTAGAGAGAAAAAGAAAGAAATAAGATGTCGGAATTTTATGTGATAAAAGGCATCAAGAATTAGCATAAGTTTAGTTGAACACTATTCTTTTTCAGTTTTGCTCTAATAATCTTTACCTTGTGAATATTGAACATAGTAATAGAATTCAACTCTCATCATCGTGCTACCCTTATTAAGTGCCAGGATACTACACTCTATTTCATTCCAGGGACAAAAAGCTCCTTTATTCTATGCATATTTATAGAAAGCATAGAACTGAAATACTTCACATAAAATTAGCAGCAAATCATTAAGTACATTGAATAAATGTTATCTTAATTTCTTGAATCATAGGGCAGAAAATATTTCTGTATTTTTTTCTTTGCTCCACAATGCCGTTTGTTTTTTTTTGTTTTTTTTTTTGTCCACACCGCACAGGTTGTGTGATCTTAGTTCGCCGACCAGGCATCAAACCTGGGCCCTCAGCAGTGAAAGCGTGGAGTCCTAACCACTGGACTGCCAGAGAATTTCCCACAATGCCATTGTTTAAGAAAATTTTTATACAATTTTTAAAGGTAACTTTTCATTTACAGCTATCACAAAATATTGGCTATATTACCCATGTCGTACAATATATCCTTGTAGCCGATCTTACACCCAATGGTTTGTACCTCTTACTCCCCTACCCCTATATTGCCCCTCCCCCTTCCCTCTCTCCACTGGTAATCACTAGTTTGTTCTATGTTTGTGAGTCTGCTTCTTTTTGTTATATTCACTAGTTTGTTGTATTTTTTAGATTCCACATATGTGATGTCATACAATATTTGTCTTTCTGACTTATTTCACTATTTTTACAATCTGTACTCTTCTAAAACTTTTTCCATATTTTTCCTATGTCTGGAAATAGAGGGAAATTGAGAGATAAAACAGTGAAGTTTGTAGTCACACAGTAAATTCAAGCTTTCATAAAAGCAAAATGATCTATTGAGAGAAAGCTTCGGAGTCAGACAGATCTCATATCAAAATGCTCCCTGAGTTTTTAATTGTGTGACATTAAGCATGGTTCTAAAACTATGAGTTGTATTTTCCTCATCTACAAAAGGAGAAAATAATATTTATCTCAGAGAATGGTAACGGAAATTTAAAGAAACATTTTTTTTTTAATTTGTGAACTTGTTTTGAAAAAACGACTCATAAAAAAAATCAGACTCATATAGTAATAAAGACTCCAGATGCAGATGTATCTAATTTACTTACTATATTTATTGAAATTTAATATTAATTCAACATAGTTGTTGAGAACCTACTCTATCAGAGACTGTTTTGGCTCAGAGGATGTAGCCATTAGCAAGAAAAATTGACTTTATATTCTAGAGACAAATCCAACAATAAAAGTAAAGGAAAATATGTTAAAGATATAATTATAGATAGTGATAAATTTACAAAGAACTAGATCACATAGGGATATGCATATTAATACAAGTATAATGGGAATTTCTTGAAAAGCTGAAAATGTCTTATAGGACTTGGATGATGGTTGCAAGAAATAGCTAATACCCTCAAAGAAGTTTACCTGGGGTGGTTTTACTGCTGCCCTCCCTGGGGCTCCCTGCAGTTGGCTGTCAGATTGGCTGGGACTCAGCCTAGGAAGCCCTCCCTCACATTTTTGGCAGGTGTCAGGTTGTAAACCAAGACCCCTGGGTTGTCTTCCATGTGGTCTCTACAGTGGGCTCTCTCAGCCTCATTCACACCTTTACACAATCTGGGGATTCTGAAAGCTGCAAAACAGGGCAGAATGTGCATGTGCTGGTCAAGGCTTAACTTGCATCACGTCTGCTAATATTCTATTAACAAAATAAATCACATGGCCAAGCCTAGATTTAGGGATGGAGAAATAAACTCTTCCTCTTGAAAGGAGGAGCATTAAAAACACATTGCAGGGCTTTCCTGGTGGCACAGTGGTTGAGAGTCCGCCTGCCGATGCAGGGGACACGAGTTCGTGCCCCGGTCCGGGAAGATCCCACGTGCCGCGGAGCGGCTGTCCCCGTGAGCCATGGCCGCTGAGCCTGCGCATCTGGAGCCTGTGCTCCACAACGGGAGAGGCCACAACAGTGAGAGGCCTGTGTACCACAAACAACAACAACAACAACAAAAAACACATTGCAAAGCAGCAGACATGGAAGGATAACTTACTGAGGTTATCTTTACGAAAAATCTTTCACACTAATTAAGTTAGATAAGAGAAATGAACACATCTTGAGATTCAATAACAATGAAGACAAAGAAAAAAGTCTAAAATCTTAAAAGAAAGAGAAGATGACTCGCAGAAGAACAAGAATTGAATGCACATCAGATTTCTCAACAGTAAAATAGAACTGCAACACTTAAACATGAGCGTGACAAGCGTATTTTGGAATCATACAAAGGGTCAGAAGTTTAACACACAAAGACCTCCTGGAAAATGCTTTTGAGTAATGTCTTTCAATAAGAAGAAAACAAGAATCAATGCATAAAGGGAATAAGACTGAAAATAATTAAGTGAAAAAATGTTTGTGGCTTAAAAGCATAGATATGGTTGGTCCTCCGTGGGTTGGACATTGGCGGATTCAACCAGTCAGAAGATGCAGAACCTGTGGGTATGGAGGGCCACTGTCCTACACCGTTTTATATAAGGGACTTGTGCATCCGTGGATTTTGGTACCCTCAGGTGTCCTAAAACCAATGCCCTGTGGATACTGTGGGACGACTGTACTTCCTACTGTAATCTCCAAGAAGAACTGTATCCTGAACAATACCAAGATCTGTGCCTGATTAGGAGAGGGGAATGGGCCAGTTTTCCAAATTTTAATGTAACATTTCTTTACTTAATTAAATAAAAAAGATAGAGTGTTACATAAATCGCAATATGCATGTGTTTGTGAACGTCTGCAAAAGAAGTAGGGTTCCTGTCTTACCCGGAGCCACTTTTTTAGTCTTTACCTAGGCTCCTTCAGTGACCTTGGACTGTCATCCTTAAGGCATCTCTAGTTCATCCTGTAGAGTCAGCTGCCTATGAGGTTTACAACGGAAGGAACTCAGCACCAGAGACTGTTTCAGATAATAAGTGTTTCTCATTTCTGCCTTGTAAAAGCCATGACCCCAATAGCTAGAATCCTGATGTTAACTGTATCTTGCTGATAGTCAGGGGGTCCAGCTCTCACTAGGAAAACAAGGTGTAACAACTCTTGTTTTGTTAAACTGGTGTCATAGATACTTTAGACTTAGTATCATATGTGCTGCCCATTTTTATTAATATGTGCTTATGTTAATTCTTATGTGCATAACCAGTCCTTTTAAAAAAATAATTTTATATAAACATACCCATCTATGTTGGAAATCAAAGTATTTTCTTGCTTTATCATAAACTTTTCTAACAGCTGTTTGCTAACTAATATTTCTCCTCCAGGCTGAGTCTCTGCAGCTACTGCTTTTAAAGTGTTCCAAAAGGATCATGAATTATATAGACTATGCAAAAGTGTTAAATATACATGGTGTTTCATTCTAAATTAAGGTTCAGTAAACTAGATTTATTTTAGCAATAAATGTAGGGCCACAAGAAAAATAGAAAAAATGTTATTTGTTACAAGAATGGTTCCTAGTTTTATGTGTTAATTTAATTATTGAACGCATTAATTTAATATTAATATATTAAACATCAATTGAATATTAAATACAAATATAATAAACATTAAACCACAAAATCCATTTCACTTTAACTTTTTGGGAGTTAACTTTCTTGTTTCTAACTTGGGCAACCATTAACTGCCATCACTGAATGTAATTGTCAAAGAAAAATGGTCAAAGCTGAAATTGTAAAATGTAATTGTCATAAGCAGAGAGAAAAGAATGGGGAAAATTTAATTTATAAAACTTTATGCCACTTTTTACAATGTCCTAAAGAAAAACTTCCATCATTTGTTATAAAAATTTAATATAAACAGAGATTAATACCTATAAATATACATAGAGATTAATATAAACAAAGAATTGAGAGAACTAGATTATAGCAGTCATCATGAATAGTGCTGTATGAAACCTTGTAGCACAACTGTTATAGGTCATAGGTCAGGAGAAGGTAACTGTGACTAGGAATCAGACTCTACAGTGTTTATATCTCAGAGTGGAGAATTTATACCTAGACTATATAAAGAACACTTAAAATAATAAGGACTCAAGCAACCCAATAAAAATGGGCAAACAATTTGAATATATGCTTCACAAAAGAAGATATGCGAATGGCCAAAAAACATATGAAAAGTTACCCAACATAATTAATCACCAGCAAATCAAGTCATAATAAGATACCATTACATACCCACCAGAATGGCTGAAATATAAAAACACCACTAAATAAAAACAAAACTTGTTGAGCAAGCGGAACAAGTAGAACTTGCATGTATTGCTGGCAGGAATGTGCGATGGTATGACCCTTTCGGAAAACATTTAGCAAGTTTCTTTTAAACACTGAGTTACCATAGAACCCAGTAATTCACTTTAATGTAATGAAATGTATGTTGATACAAAAAGTCTTGCATATAAATGTTTAGTGGCTTTATTTATTATCACCCCAAATGGAAACAGCCCAGGGCTTATCAGCAGGTGAATTGTTACACAAATTGTGGTATGTCCATATAACAGAATGTTGCTCAGCAAAAAATAGAAACAAATTCCAGATGGATCTCAAAAACATATTGAATAAAAGAAGCGAGGCATAAAAGAGTGCATACTACTATGTTATTCTATTTTTATGAAATTCCAGAACTGACAAAACTAATCTATAGTGACAGAAAGCAGAGCAGTAGTTGACTGACTTCGAAGGAAGGTGTGATAGACTGCAGACCTTTTGGAGTACTATCCTGATTGTGATGGTGGGAATGTTTTGACCTTTGTCAGACTCATCTGCTTAAGATGAGTGCTATTATTTTATGTAAATGTTATTGCAATAAAAAAGGTTGAAAATGTTTTTTTTTTTTTTTTTTTTTTTTTTTTTGTTTTTTTGTGCACTC
>NW_006784237.1:1438124-1461571 GCF_000442215.2 Lipotes vexillifer
GGCCTCTCCCATTTGCGGAGCACAGGCTCCGGACGCGCAGGCTCAGCGGCCATGGCTCACGGGCCCAGCCGCTCCGCGGCATGTGGGATCCTCCCGAAACGGGGCACGAACCCGCGTCTCCTGCATTGGCAGGCGGACTCTCAAGCACTGCGCCACCAGGGAAGCCCTGAAAATGTTTTTTAAATGTCATTTATGTACAGCACATGTATAAAGTTAAATAGTTCATAAGTTTTTCTTATGAAATATTTTAAAATTTCTTATGAAATATTCTTATGAAATATTCCTATGAAATATTTTTATGAAATATTATAAGATTTCTTATGAAATACAGCACACATTTCATTGTCTTAAAAATAAAAATTTATTTGAAGGAAAACTCTTATTACTGAAAAAGTAAAAGAAAATTGAAGTCTTGAGGTCTCCCAAATGTAAACGACTAGTTCTAGGGCTGTACAAATAGGCATTTGATGAGGAAGCCCAAAAGTTACAGGAGCCTGTGGGAGTTAGCAACCCATATCTAATCATTAAGCACATCTGTGATGATTATAATGAAGAAACAGATCCTGCTGGTGGTATTTCTGATTGGAGAAATCATAAATCTGACACTTTAAAAAACTAAAGATCTCAGAGTGTCAAGAGCTGGGACTCTTAGCTTTAGATAATCTATGGCCGGACATATTCCTCTTGATATCTGTTAGATACAGGTTAATTACTTCTCTGTAACATATCCGTTCTACCGCCAAGGGGGTTGAGTGGTTAAAATAAAATTTAAGAAAAATCAAAAAGATGAAATGTAGCCTTTACCTAGTTTTGATCACTGACACCAATCACTTACAACAGTGCATACAAATGTCAAAAATGACAATGGCATATTATGTCAAACCAAGAATTCAACAATCTAAAATTAGATCACACTCTATATATATGAAAAATGACCAAGAAGGGGATTAGTCAATAGGTGAGGAAAATTATGGGGAGGAAAGGTGGGTTAAATTTTCATCTTAAATAGATGAAAATATCAGATCATGCCTCTGATATGATCTTAAAATTGTTATGACCTTTAAAACTTAACTGGTTGTTAGGTTTTGAATCTAAAGTGTGGTTGAATTAGAAATGGGCACATATATCTTCCAAAACTCTGTAGAAAATAAAAGCAAAATTATTATTATAATCCAAATAGAAAAAGCCAGATAAAAAGGAGATACAAAAGCACGTAGAACAGAAAGAGTAACATAAGATGAAAGAGTTGTAAGAGCAAATATATCAGATGAAGCAGTGAGTCAAGTTCTCTAATCCTATGTAAATACTCAAAATGTAACCAGAGAAGTGCTTTGAATTGAGAAGTAACTGATTTATTTTTCATTATACCATCTTAGAAAATGCAAATTAATGAACTAGATACTATATTTAAAACATTAACAGTAAATGGTTAAGTGAGGGAGAGAAGAGATGAGGAGAAGGGAGAGACTGTAAGCAACAGTCCAACCACAAACGCTATCAAGATGTCCAAGGAGAGCCGGGCCTGACTTTCTCGTGGACTTGAGGATATGGGGAGGGGGAAGGGTAAGCTGTGACAAAGTGAGAGAGTGGCATGGACATATATACACTACCAAACGTAAAATGGATAGCTAGTGGGAAGCAGCTGCATAGCACAGGGAGATCAGCTCGGTGGTTTGTGACCACCTAGAGGGGTGGGATAGGGAGTGTGGGAGGGAGACGCAAGAGGGAGGAGATATGGGAACATATGTATATGTATAACTGATTCACTTTGTTGTAAAGCAGAAACTAACACACCATTGTAAAGCAACTATACTCCAATAAAGATGTTTAAAAAAAAAAAAGAAAAAGAAAAAGGATAGCCTCACTGCACTAGCAGACGTTCTATCCTCAGGAGCAAAGAATCCAGACAGAGACAGTCTTGCATCGTCAAGGACCTCCTTACCTTCTTTTTCATACCTAGAAATGCGTACTTCAGTGTGTACTTTATTATTATGGGGCTTTTTCACCTACCTGTGGAAGAGGAGGGTACAGCTTCCAAAAACCAAAAATTGATGTCAAAGATCCAACAGCAGGTAAGGCAGTTTTTTAAAAAATTAATTAATTAATTAACTTTTTACATCATTATTGGAGTATAATTGCTTTACAATGGTGTGTTAGTTTCTGCTTTACAACAAAATGAATCAGTTATACATATACATATGTTCCCATATCTCTTCCCTCTTGTGTCTCCCTCCCTCCCACCCTCCCTATCCCACCCCTCCAGGCGGTCACAAAGCACCGAGCTGATCTCCCTGTGCTATGCGGCTGCATTCCACTAGCTATCTACCCTACGCTTGGTAGTGTATATATGTCCATGCCTCTCTCTCGCTTTGTCACAGCTTCCCCTTCCCCTTCCCCATATCCTCAAGTCCATTCTCTAATAGGTCTGTGTCTTTATTGCTGTTTTACCCCTAGGTTCTTCGTGACATTTTTTCCCCTTATATATGTGTTAGCATACGGTACTTGTCTCTCTCTCTCCAACTCACTTCACTCTGTATGACAGACTCCAGGTCTATCCACCTCACCACAAACAGCTCAATTTCATTTCGTTTTATGGCTGAGTAATATTCCATTGTATATATGTGTCACATCTTCTTTATCCATTCATCCGATGATGGACACTTAGGTTGTTTCCATCTCCGGGCTATTGTAAATAGAGCTGCAATGAACATTTTGGTACATGACTCTTTTTGAATTATGGTTTTCTCAGGGTATATGCCCAGTAGTGGGATTGCTGGGTCATATGGTAGTTCTATTTGTAGTTTTTTAAGGAACCTCCATACTGTCCTCCATAGTGGCTGAACCAATTCACATTCCCACCAGTAGTGCAAGAGGGTTCCCTTTTCTCCACACCCTCTCCAGCATTTATTGTTTCTAGATTTTTTGATGATGGCCATTCTGACTGGTGTGAGATGATATCTCATTGTAGTTTTGATTTGCATTTCTCTAATGATTAGTGATGTTGAGCATTCTCTCATGTGTTTGTTGGCAGTCTGTATATCTTCTTCGGAGAAATGTCTAGGTCTTCTGCCCAGTGAAATCAAGAAAACACTCCCATTTACCATTGCAACAAAAAGAATAAAATATCTAGGAATAAACCTACCTAAGGAGACAAAAGACCTGTATCCAGAAAATTAGAAGACACTGATGAAAGAAATTAAAGATGATACAAATACATGGAGAGATATACCATGTTCTTGGATTGGAAGAATCAACATTGTGAAAATGACTCTACTACCCAAGGCAATCTACAGATTCAATGCAATCCCTATCAAACTACCACTGGCATTTTTCACAGAACTAGAACAAAAACTTTCACAATTTGTATGGAAACACAAAAGACCCCGAATAGCCAAAGCAATCTTGAGAATGAAAACCGGAGCTGGAGGAATCAGGCTCCCTGACTTCAGACTATACTACAAAGCTACAGTAATCAAGACAGTATGGTACTGGCACAAAAACAGAAAGATAGATCAGTGGAACAGGGTAGAAAGCCCAGAGAAAAACCCATGCACATATGGTCACCTTATCTTTGATAAAGGAGGCTGGAGTGTACAGTGGAGAAGGGACAGCCTCTTCAATAAGTGGTGCTGGGAAAACTGGACAGGAACATGTAAAAGTATGAGATTAGATCACTCCCTAACACCATACACAAAAATAAGCTCAAAATGGATTAAAGACCTAAATGTAAGGCCAGAAACTATCAAACTCTTAGAGGAAAACGTAGGCAGGACACTCTGACATAAATCACAGCAAGGTCCTTTTATACCCACCTCCTAGAGAAATGGAAATAAAAACAAAAATAAATGGGACCTAATGAAACTTCAAAGCTTTTGCACAGCAAAGGAAACCATAAACAAGACCAAAAGGCAACCCTCAGAATGGGAGAAAATATTTTCAAATGAAGCAACTGACAAAGGATTAATCTCCAAAATATATAAGCAGCTCATGCAGCTTAATAACGAAAAAACAAACGACCCAATCCAAAAGGCAGTTTTTAATTATGGAAACACCATACATCTCCCCATTCTGTGCTCTGAAAAAGAAAGGCAAGAGCCAGCATTGTCTTCTCCTTTACCCATTTATGACTGGGTTGTTGAGAAGGCTTTGTCCACATAGATCAAGCAAACGGGTATAGAGCAGAAATATAAAATAATAAAATATAAGATAATGCAAGTTTGGAAAGGGAGTAATCAGTGTAGGCTGCCATCCTTAGAATGTCTTCATGGAAACAGAAGGCTTTGAAGTGGTCATGGAGGATAAACGGGCTTTAGAGCATGTAAGGGTGGGAAGAGACTGGAAGAACCAGACAGGAAGGAGCAGGCTGTGAGGCGGGTGACAGAGATAGGACAGAGTTCAGGGAATGAGGTGTGGAGTAATCTACAGGGGAGAGTGTTTAGCAAACCTAGGTCACCCGTAGCACATCTTTTTTTGTTTTGGAATAATTTTTACTTTATTTTTTTACATATATGTAAATATATATATTCTTTTAAAATTCTCTTCCATTATAGGTTATTACAAGATATTGAGTATAGTTCCCTATGCTATAATTAGGTCCTTGTAGTTTATGTATTTTATATATAGTGGTATGTATATTCTAATCCAAAACTCCTAATTTATCCCTCTACCCGCATCCCCTTTGGTAGCCATAAGTTTGTTTTCTATGTCTGTGAGTCTATATCCATTTTATAAATAGGTTCATTTGTATCCTTTTTTTACATTCCAGCGATATCGTATGATATTTTTGTTTGTCTGGCTTACTTCACTTAGTATGATAATCTTTAGGTCCTTCCATGTTGCAGAAAATGGCATTATTTGATTC
Source organism: Lipotes vexillifer (assembly GCF_000442215.2). Taxonomy (NCBI): domain Eukaryota; kingdom Metazoa; phylum Chordata; class Mammalia; order Artiodactyla; family Lipotidae; genus Lipotes; species Lipotes vexillifer. Next base: position 1,442,986 of record NW_006784237.1, read on the forward strand.
TTTTTTGTTGCTAAGTAATATTCATATATATATACCATATCTTCTTTATCCATTCATATGTCAGTGGACATTTAGATTACTTCCATGTTTTGGCTATTGTAAATCGTGCTGCAGTGAACATTGGGGTGCATGTATCTTTTCAAATTATGTTTTTCTCTGGATATATGCCCAGGAGTAGGATTGCTGGATCATATGGTAACTCTGTTTTTAGTTTGTTAAGGAACTTACATACTGTTCTCCTTAGTGGCTGCACCAATTTATATTCCCACCAACAGTGTAGGAGGGTTCCCTTTTCTCCACACCCACTCCAGCATTTATTATTTGTAGACTTTTTAATGATGGCCATTCTGACCGGTGTGGGGTGATACCTCATTGTAGTTTTGATTAGAATTTCTCTAATAGTTAGTGGTGATGAGCATCTTTTCATGTGCCTTTTGGCCATCTGTACCCCTAGCACATCTTGCAGAGCTTCGTGTCTCAAAGAATTCAGAGGGATTGTATGTATGCACATATAGAAAATGCAAATCTTGAAATTAGTCTGTGGTTTTCTATAAAGTTGCATCCATTGGCAACACCATCTATGTGACCAAGGCTATTAGCTAGGAAAAGGGAAGTAAAGATTAAGGTCAATATAAAATGTATAGCTTTGAGTGACTCTAGCAATTTTTTCATCAACAGTAACCTACTTGCATGGCACAAAAATATCAGAGTTTTGTGGAAACAAGAGAAACTCTGAATAAAATGTGCATGCTGTAAGCTGATGATCTACCAACATGGCAACATTTTTATGAACTTAATGGACCATAAGTAGAGACCTACATATGGTTTGGCATGGATCACTGAGAGGTAGGTTTTTCTTTTTTTTATCTCTCTCAGCTTTAACAAGAATGCCTTAGATCCTGATTCTTCTTGCATAATTTTTGAAGTCTCCCAGAGGCTGTTTATGATTGGAGGACCCATATTAAGAAATGGATGGATACACTCGCAGGTCACAAGAATTCTGCTCTTGAAATAACATGCCATTCTTTCAGCATATGTCTGAAGAATCAGTGAACCTGGCCACATTTTTAATGTTCCAATGATCCTAAATTAATTTTCTACCATGCCAGGCTAAGATAAAACCAATACATATTTCATATAACTTTGTGTATTTTAAGGGAATTTTCATGCATGTGCTTTTAATTCATTTACATTTATATCACCAAATTTTAGTTTTATGAGTGTTTTGATATACAACCAACTTTAGCTGCCTTCCCATAAGGTATGTTTCAGTACTTTTCCCTTTTAACAACAGGAGGACTTGTTTTGCCAAAGGCAAATAAACTCAAATATGCAAAGGTTTAGATGTGATCTGTAAGTCCAAGCTCATGTGATTTGCATATCTAGAATTACCTCCCTTCCCTAGTACCCACATAACTAAAATAACCAGATTCTCAAGATTATCCTGCCAGATGCTAAACAAACAAAGGGCTTTGGCAATAACCATTGAGTAAAAACTCCAGAAGAAAAATGTGGAATTCTTCAAAAGTACTGAGAAAGGCTTGGCTGAAAACGAAATTTCCCTCCTGTGTTTAATAGGTCTGAGCCTGATGACTCCCAGGCAAATTATGAAAGCTAACATCATCTTATCTGAAATGTCAAAAAATTATCATTAAAGATAAATATCAGCTAATTCTAGTTTTCCCCAGTATCTGAGAATGGGATCTTCCTGGGAACTATTTGATTTATGTGCTTATTTAGTGTTATCCTGCTCTGTTTCTTTGAAGTGGACAATTTCTTTCATTTATTGCCTATTGATTAAAGTAGAATACTTTATTTTTTAATTAAAAAAATTTTTTTGCAGCTAAAGAGTTTGTAAGCCAAGGGACCTGTAGGTTTATGCCCAAGAGATGTGGGGAGGGAAGTTAACTGGTACTACATCTAAAAGTATAAAATATCAACTTGTTCTGGCTATAATATTCAAAGGAAATATATGTATATATGCACATTTAACAATGACATCATGTTGTGGGGAGATGTAATTATCCAGGCTCTCCATTTTTTGTTTGTTTGTTTGTTTCCATTTTTTTCTGTGAAACAATTTTTTAAATTTTTAAAAATTAAAAAAAAATTTATTGATGTATAGTTGCTGAATACTTTATTTTTTTGAGTTTAAAAAATTCATTCTATAAAATTCAAGAGAAATTCCACAAATCTGTTAGTGCCTCCTGGGATTTAATCAAGAAATCTAAGTTTATCTTCTTCATTACATTTGTGGTTTCATTCACTTTAATCTTAACACTTTTGGTCTGCTTCTCTATAGTAAAAAAATTCAGAAATAATTGAGCATGAGAGCGTATGGAAAAATAACTGGATGTTTCAGTTTTGGAAAAGAGAAAAAAAGAATTGAATGAGTTCCTTTGCCAAAGTTTTATTGCCAAATGTTATTTAAAATGATGTATAAGGAACTGGGGGAAATCTTTAGTGATGACCGGGGGAAATCTTAGTGATAATAAAAATGTAGAGGTAAAATGTAACTTTTCTTAATGGCCAACTACATGATGTAATATCCCCTATGGAAAGAATTTATTAAGCCCTTTGTATCTTATCAGTGATAACAAAGATCTCATGTTTGAAAAGACATGCATCGCTTCTGTGTAAGTAAGTGCATAATGCCTGGGTCTCTGAAGTGCTGTGAAGCATTTGTAAGACAGAGAATTTGGGAATATATCACTGTTTATAGATCTGAGTTATCCAGCACATAATAATCTAAGAATCTATAAGCCCTCTGTACTAGACTGTTTTCTGAAGGCATTGGCTGTACACAGGGAGCAGAGGATAAAACACAGCAGAAGCCAAAGAGGGAACATTAATTCCTCCCTCCCTCCCTTTCTGCCATAATCCCACACCTGCAAATTAATAACAGCTAATATGTGTTAAGTACCTTCTATGTGCCAGGTAGTCTTCAAACACTTTATAAATGTGTCTTTGCTGTTTTCTGATGTCACACATGGTTGAATCAGAGTGGTACTCATGACAGCTATATTTAAAAATGTGTGTATAGATCTGTGTGTAGAGACACCTATAGGTAAGCACCAAAAAGTAGTAGGTATCTATATGCGTGTATACATATATATGCATACCTGCATGTACATGGGTGTATACACACACATACTCATTGTTTAGACTGGCTGGTAAAAGGAGATAATAATGTAAAAAATGCATGAAGTAATTTGAAAGGATCTCTATGCAATGACATTCCAAGATTTACAGTTTAGGTCCATAATGAAGGGAGAGTGAATGAAACACATTTCGCCATCTACCCTCTCCTTCCATCCCCCGGAAATTAGTCTATTCTCCTTTCCTCCCTGTCCCCTATCCTGCATATCCCCACCTTCTCCTATAAGCTTATCTATATAGTTAGGAACTGAAGATGCTAACCTAAAAACCACCACTTTTTTTCTGTACATCAGAGACAGATGAGGACGTTCCCAATATATGGAGCCTCCAAGTATCATTATCTCCTTTGCGTCTCCACACTTACCTTTAGCTTTTTGAAGACTTTTAGAATCCATTTTACCTTCTGTTACAACAGCACAGTTCCTTTAATTCCTGAGATTCTCTGTTGAACTGTTTTAAAGACAGCTGCAAACCTAGTCATTCTCTCAGCTCAATTATAGCTCCCTAGGTCTTTGTATTCGTGTCAGATCATTCTTAAAACACGCATGCATTTGAAATGATGTTTAGTTGTTATTGGTATCATTTCCACTTCAAAAAAAGAATTTGAGCCATCTTATCATTGCTGTTAATTGCTGAGCATCAGCACAGGTCTGTGTAAAGAGAATTCTTAATTTTAATGTCAAAGAGAGAAGGGGGGAAATGGGACAGGCTACTTGAAAGAAGCAGCAGATGGAAAAGATCAAGATTTGTGGGACTAACACTAGCCATTGATTGATTCTGTGTGCTTGGGAAAGTGATTTGTCTTCCTTATGTGACAAAATTTTCTCATACTAAAATAGGAATAAAGGCGCAAATAATTTGATATGGCCGCTAACACTTAACCAGGTTAGTTATCTTGAAAACTAAAGTTATGCAAGGCATTAAAGGTTAATAAGGAGGGGGTGATTTAAAATGTAGGCATCCATTTTATTCATGCTCTATAGCTCTGAAGTCTCAAGTGAAAGTAGCCTGCTATGAAACTCCCCCATATCCTGGAGAGCTGTGTCAGGTTACTACGTACATGTATCAGCCCCTCTCACACTGTCTTCCATCTGTGAGCCAAATTAATGTAGTTTCTGTAAAACTCAGATGTAGATACTCTCTTCACTTCATTCAATGTGGGTATCTACTGTATGGGAGGTAAAAGTAGAGGAGGTTGGCCTTAGAGCTTTTCCAGTCAGGAAATCATAAACTGTACATCTTCCTACCAAGTACACCAAAATGATGATGGGGGCCAGGCTCATTCGAAGACCATGAAACAGGACCAATCTCTCTTCCAAACTTGCTTTCCTGTTTTACTGAATTAATGCACCCACAATTCTGTATGAATTGAAAATGAGTTTGTCATACCCCAATCATTTCTTTTAATCACACATTTTTGTGGATGGGGGAAAAAATGGGAGTGGGAATAAGACTGAGAAATTTAAATCCACTCATTTCTCTTAATGTGCCTGAAGAGATAGGCAGTCTACCTATGTGGAGAGGATCCAGAAAGCTTCATCCAGATTACTGTCTGGAAGAAGACATGTGCATAAAGAAGGACTCTGGAGAAGAACATCTGGGGCTTGTACTTGAGGAAACTCTTAAGACCTGGAAACACTAGTTTTTCAAGCAATGATCCTTAAATGACCACTAAGATAACTGAGATGCTGTTGAGCCCCAAAGGAATTGTCAGCATACTTTTCCCTCTTCATCAAATACCTAAATTCAAGTTATCATAAATTGCTATGTTATAATCACTTAGAGATGCATATACATTGATACTGTATAGGTGTACTGCAAATAGTATCACACTAAATACTGTCATAGCATTCAACAAAGCAGTGCAAGTGCTTTATAAACACACATGTAGATGGACAGAACTCCTTGTTAAAGGAAGAGTAGTCAGCACACCTTGAAACACATATACCAAGGTTATCAATTCATGACTTGTCTATCACAGCTGTGGTCCAATCAGGAGCCAGAAGCTAGACAGCAATGGCCCAGGAAGCCTGTCCTAGATTTTAGTGATATAAGGGTTCCCTCCATCAATGCACAGTTTTGAAATTTAAAAAGCTTGCCATTGACGAGTCTGAATCTCCATGCTAGGCTTTGACTGGCTAAAGTCCCACACTCTCTGACACCCCAATATCTGTGTTATGCCAAAGATTTCCGATGCGTCATGCCTTCTATAGTAAATATTTTACTCTATCAAATATTTGAGGTCATTTGATATTTACAGTAAGAAACCAAACATAGTGAACACTCCCTAGGTGCTAGACACTGAGCTAGAAGCTCACATCTCTTATCCCACTTGACCCAAGCCACAACCCTTCAAGCAGACTTAGCATTATTCCTGTAGATGGGGAAAGGGAGCGTTAGAGATACTATTTTACCCACGATGACAAAGGTTTAATGTGCAGTGGCTGAACTCAAACTCAGGTCTGTATGATTCCAAAGTTAATACTGTTAACAAATTCCTTTAAATATTATATTAATTTTCATTAGACATTTATAAGGACAGTATCAACATATGAATAAAGATGAGAGGATGTGTAAAAACAATTGACAAAATATATTGAGAAATATCTGTCTCTGCTGATAATCATGAAGCAGACATAGAACATAATCATTAGGTACAAAGTCTCTGGAGTCAGTCTTCCTGGTCTCAGTCTTGTCGGCGCCATTTTCTGGCTATGTGATCTTAGAAAAATTGACTTGATTGCTTTGTTTTCTAATTCTCTGAAAAAATGGGGATCTATCCCTCTATTTATCTATTCAGTATTACAAGGGTATCCTGAAGGTTAAATGATTTCATCTAAATGAAGCACTTATAATAGCTTCTGGCCTAAACAAATGTTATGTGTTTTCTTAAAAACAAATCAAAACCAAAATGGACATTGGTGAAGATTCCAGAATCAAAAATTGCTCCATGAAAGTAATAACTTTTTGTGCCCCTTTGTATCTGGCTTCTCTGAACTTAGAACAATGTCTGGCACAAAGTAGTGCTCAGAAAATGTTTGTTAAATAAATAATGAGTGATTTTAAACTGAATATGCAAAAATAAAAAGAAAGAAATATTAGAACATAATGCTTGCCAAATGTATGAAACTAGTAAATCCAAAGTAGTGACAGTGTAAGTTATCAATAGTTTTGCAATGCAATTTAGCAAAATATTTTCAAAAGTTTCAAAAAGTTCATATTTTTTTACTCAATATTAAATTACTGAGAATTTTTGTAAAGGAAATAAATCTAAAAAAAGGAAAAACTGAATGAAATAATGTGTTCATTTATGTGTTATTTATAAAAGAAGCAAAATGAAGAAAAAATAAGCCAAATTTTTTGAAAAAAACAGAACCATAGTATAATTTATTAGAATATTTCATGGCCAGTAGATATATGTAAAGTGTATGTTGCAACATGGTAAAGCTATAAAAATGTAATTAAAAACACATGCCATTTATATTTAGTTTTGCAGTAATCTGTTCAATATATTTTTTCAGTGTTCTTATCATTTCTTTGTAATAATAAAAAAAACTTTTGTTTCAGATTGAAAAAATTAAACTATATTCCCCTTCTCCCACCTCCAGTTCTTTCTTCCAAATTTGCCAATATTATCTAGAAAATATTCACTTTATAGTGTGAATAACTTATTTCTTTTTCTATACATGATTTCTTTAGAAAAAACAAGAGATAGAAAACTATAGCTAAGGGGACAAGTAAGCCAAACTTAAATCTAGGCTGACTGTCTCAAAATTTTATTAAACTGCAACAACACTGCTGATAATTCTTAGTGCTCATGAGAGCAGCATTTTGTTCTGGCTATAAAACTTTGGCTTGGTTTTCCAAGAATTTTGCAGGCAGGTCAAGTTGAAGAAGACATTGGCCAAGATAGGATGTCTAAAACAAAATCTTAGGTATCAGTCAATTAGGGAATCCCTTTAAGTGTGATTTGCCAGAGGAAACTGCAGCTACTTTACAGTGAGTACAGAAGGATTTATTTTTACAAATGTTGAGTATACTGAGACATTATAACTTCTAAAATTATAGCTCAACTTAAAATATTCAAGTTTAATTTGGTTTTGCTAAAATGTACCTTTTGAGATGTTGCATTTTTGTGCATATATAGTCTAATTTTCATGTTATAGAATCTCAACGTGAAGCAGAATGTTAGAGTCTACATTAAATGATATTTTTTCCAAATTAACAATAGTTTTTCAAGAGGTCAGGATAAAGAGAAAAAAAAAATGAAGACTCTCCAGCAGATTTCAAATTTTCTTAGGCATCTTACATCAATTTTAGAGGTCCATTTAGCTTATAAAATATTATGCTTTCTCTCATTCTTGGTTATGTTATTTCAAAGAAATATTAAGTATCCTGAAGAAAAAATCTTCCCCTAAAGTTCAGATGGAGGATTAATAGTCTTACTTTTTAAAGCCATGTTCTTTGGTATGAGGTCAAAAATTCTATTGCTGAGCTAAAACCTTTAAGAGAACAAGGGTAAATAAATCATTAGAAAAGTCTGGATTCAGTTTCCAATAGTCCATTTATATTTCTTCTGAGTTAGTCTTTTCTTGATTCCACAGAATATATTTTCAACCAAAATTCATTTTTCAGATTTTGTGAGGACATAATTAGGGCAAGCGCAGAAAGGTCATTAAATTGTATATGTGCTCCCATGGTAAAAGAACCATTATTTATCACTAACTTGGTGGACCAGACAATGTCTCAAAATTTCAAAACACACGATGGCTGTGAATTTCCTAAACCACATTGCCATCATAATTTTTGTTTTTGATCATCAGCTCAGAGAATTTTAAAGGGAAGAAATAAGAAATGAAAACCCTTGTGGTTTTCTGGCCTCTGCTTGTTCTGGCTGTGCCATTGGAACATGTACAAACATTTTCTTCCTGATGAAGTGTTGGTGATTGAAGTGGGCATTATGCACAGTTTTTTATTGTTCTGAGATTACACCAGGGTCATTAAAACATGATATAGAGATCAAATGGACAACAGTAACTGCTGACATACTCCTCACAAGAATACTTCTTATAATGAAGTCAATAAAAAAAATTAGGATAAAACACAGTAAAAATACAAAGCCATCTGACTCTTTAAACAGGCTAAAAAAGGGGTGATCTAATAAGTGAATAATTTCACTGATTACAAGTTTAAATAATTCTCAGATCTATAAGTTATAAAAATAATAACTATAGTACATCAAATACACCAATAAACTTTATAAATATAAACAATTACTACTTTTTCCCAAAAATATGAACATTTTTATCATTATACATTTCTCAAATTATTTAATTTTTTTCAAATATTTTGGTCAAGTTTAAGGGTCAGAAAATGATGATCTGTGAGCCAAATCCAGCTACCACCTATTGTTGTAAATTAAGTTTTATTAGAACATAGACATTATAATGCTAGTAAGCATGGTCTATTGCTCTTTTCACGCTATAACATCAGGGTTGAATAGTTGCAAGATGATATCCCTGCAAAGCCTAAAAGTTTACTGTCTGTCTCTTGACATAAGAAGTTACTACTCTCTGGTCTACTTCTTAAGAATACATCAAATTTTACCCCCACATTTCAGTTTTGTCCCAAATAACAGATTCTAATGCTTGATTACATTAACTTAAGGAAAGGATACATTTATTCCTTTTGCTTATGCCTAAAAATATTTTTTAAAAAAATAAGAGGATAGCACACCAGAAAAATTGAATAGACACGCTAAAGCACTCTTTGGCTGAAATAAAGGTATCTGGACAAAATGCCTTCCCTTAGGAAAGAAAACATTTACTTTTTTCACAAAGTGAAACTTCTGCATTCTTTTTTCTTTTCTTGATTTTAAAGTAATTAGAACAGCTGTTCTTGGACTGGAAAATTTAAAGGGAGTCTTAGCTTATATGTTGAAGAGAAGGAATCCATCCTTATTCCCCAAAGTGTCCTGGGGATTCTCTAAAGAGTCTGAGAACTTGGACATGGAAGAAAAGGTCCCTTGAATACTCAAGTCAAGTAAATAAATTCCAGTTGCATCCAAGAAGGAGGCGCCAGATACCAAACTATTTCAAGGGGTAAAATGGGTAAAGCACAGAGCACTAACTTAATATTCCCTTTTCTCATATAATTTCTTTATTGAAATATAATCACATACTATGAAATTCACACTTTTAAAGTACACAGTTCAGTGGTTTTTAGTATATACACAGTGTCGTGTAATTGTCATCACTATCTAATTCCAGAGCATTTTCATCACCCCAAAAAGAAATCTCAAATACACAATCACCCTCCTTTCTTCACTCCTCCAGTCCCTGACAACCACTAGTATAATTTCTGTTTCTGTGGATTTGCCTATTCTGGATATTTCCCATAAATGGAATCATACACATCATATGATTTTTTGTGGTCTAGCTGATTTAACATAGCACAGTGTTTGAAAAGTTAATCCTTTTGTAACATTTATCAGTACTTTATTCTTTTTGATCATTAAATAATATTCCAATGTATAAATATTGTATATACATATATTGTATTAAATATATATCACGTGTTTTTCCATTCATCATTTTTTGATGGTCGTTTAACTTGTTTCTATTTTTTTGGCTATTATGAATAATGCCACTATAAACATTCATATAAAAGTTTTTGTTTGGGCATATATTGTCAAGTTTCTTGGGTATATACCTAGTAGTAGAATTTCTAGGTCATAGAGTAACCCTATGTATAACTTTTTGAGGAAATGCTAGAGCGTTTTTAAAGGGCTGCTCTATTTTATACTCCCACTAGCAATGTAATCAAGGTCAAAACCTTCTCAGCCTCTTCTCCCTAGTTGAAAATGAAGAGGCATGTTAAAGCGGGTATATATATATATATGGATGTGTGAAAGAGAGAGACAGAGAGGAAGAGATAGAGATAAGGAGAGAAAAACACACAGAGAGAGATTTGATGGGGGAGACTTTCTTATGATAATGTATGAGGAATATTATAGAGCAAAACTTAGTCTCATTATCACCCAAAATTGTATCATTCTAGCATTCACACAATTTTGAATTTTAAATTTTATTTGGTTGCCAACTTGAACTTTTATAAAAAATTAATTCTTTAATTCTTTAATATAAAAGTAATATATGCATATCATTTTTTAACTATTAAAATGATACAGAAGTATATACACAGAAGTTAAATATCTCTTGGAAAAAGGTGTCTCTGCCATCTTCCTTCCTTGAAAATCACTTCCAAAGAAAATGGAGAATGAGAGCAGAAATATAATTATATTTTTACTAAAACTAAGATATATCTGTAACTTCAAAACATCTCATGGGCTTCCCTGGTGGCGCAGTGCTTGAGAGTCCGCCTGCCGATGCAGGAGACGCGGGTTCGTGCCCCGTTTCGGGAAGATCCCACATGCCGCGGAGCGGCTGGGCCCGTGAGCCATGGCCACTGAGCCTGCGCGTCCGGAGCCTGTGCTTCGCAAATGGGAGAGGCCACAACAGTGAGAGGCCCGCATAACGCAAGGAAAAAAAAAAACAAAAAAAACAAAAAAAAACACATCTCATTTAGAGGAAAAAAGTGTGGGGGAGGGACAACTAACTTAAACATTACTGGAGAGATAAAAAAAAAAAAGTGACATCTCCAGACATTAAAACTATTAAAGCTAAAAGAGTTTTCCCAGGAAATTGCTGAAGATGCCCTCCAGAAAAGTAAAGGAATAAACAAAGATGAGTAAGAATGGAAACCAGAAGGTGTGTGATCTAACACAACCAAGAAGTGAAGGGAATCCCCAGAATGAAGGTAAAGAGACATCCTATTGCCACACCTGAGCAGTAAGTTTAGAAAAGTGATCAGAGGACACTGGAGCCAAAGCTGAAGGACTCTCCCTAGGAGGAAGCATGTCAGGAAAAATATGGACATCATAGGTTTCAACACAAAAAGTTTTACTCTTAGACCAGAGATCCCCAAATCTTCTCATTTCATGGCGCTCTTTGTATCTTAGCAACTTTTTTCCATGGTGCCTCCAAAACAAAAGAAATAAATAAGAGCTGGATTTATAAAGTCCAAACAAGTTAATAAGTATTTCTATCCTAACATCTTAGTAAGTGTTTGAAATAAAAATACTTGTAAATGGAAAGTAAGCATCTTTATATCATTATTAAACATTATTATTTGCTAATAGAATCTGAAGTGCTGTTGGGCTCTGTACAACTTGGAAATTAGATTAAACAATGACACCCTCATTTCCTATTGCACATTGATTTTCTTTTAATTCTTGATTTTTTTATCACAGCAACCTTGCAAAACATGACTTTGCAAAGATATGTCCATGAAAAGAATGTAGATGTGACACCATCAGAAAGAATTTAGCTCCATTTAGTATTGGAACTGCTGTCTACCTAGAGCTAATGTTTCGCTCAGTGTCTGGAGGATGTGGAGCATAGCTGTTTCCCTCAACAATGTGAAATATCCCACAGCATCCCTGTGAGTTGGCTGCAGTGCATCAAGATGCCTTGGTGCACAGTCTGTAAAAAGTGGTGTTTAATATAATAGTATATGGCCAGATATATTTATGTAAACAAACAAAGCCAACTAAGCAAATAAAAAGCAATTACTTATTCTAGAAAAATCAAATCAAAACAATAAAAAAAGTGTTAAGTTAGCACCTAACCTCTATTTATACTTCATTATAAAATGTGAAGCGTGTAGGACCCATAGGAGCGTTCCCTTCCCTCCTCATTCTCCAAATTAATGTTAGTCTAGTGGTTGCTTTTATAACTTGAAATAATTTAATGCTTTTATAACTCATGCTTTTGTTCCCACTTTCATTTGGGACACTGTCTCCTATTCGATGGGGTTCCAGTGAGCTACACGTCAGCGTATCCATTTCACACCCAAACCTGACTCACCCCCAGTTAGTTCTACTTTTTTATTCTAACCTCTTGGATTTACTTTTAGAGTTTATCAGAGTATTCCTGACTAAATGTAATTTTTTTCCTAGAAAGAATTAATTGATGGGCTTTATTTTTGTCTGCATATTTGAAAAAGATATTTATTTTCCTACATAATTAAGTGTTCAAATGCATATAGAATTTTAGATTTAATAGATAACCTACTTTCACCACTTTGATACATTCCTCTATTGTTACACCCAATGATGATGATGTCAGTTTGATTATAGCTTCTTTAAGATAAACTCTATCTTTCTTTTGGGAGATTTTAGAATTTCTCCTTAGCGTTATAAAAAAAAAATTTGTGAGAATGTGTTAGGTGCAGGTGTGGATTTTACCCATTTATCTTTTCTCATGCTGAGGACTTTTAATATGAAATGTATACCTTTATTTTTCTCAGGAAATTTTTTAAAAAAATATTTATTTATTTAGGCTGTGCCGGGTCTTAGTTGCAGCACACGGGATCTTCATTGCAGGCATATGGGATCTTTAGTTGTGGAATGTGGGCTCTTAGTTGCAGCATGTGGACTCTTAGTGTGGCATGCATGTGGGATCTAGTTCCCTGACCAGGGATCAAACCTGGGCCCCCTGCATTGGGAGTGCAAAGTCTTACCCACTACTCATTTATTTATTTGATTATTTTCATCCTTCCATTTTCTCAGTCTCTTTTTATAAAACTCTGGAACCAGATGAAAATCAGACTTATGGATATATCTTTCTTGCCTCTTAACTTTTAAGTGATTTTGCTCAAAATTTGGGTATTTCCTGAACTTTATTTTGAAATAAAAATTTCATTCTTTAACCATTTTCATCCTATTTCTATAGTCCTTTTCAACAGTTTTTTTTTCACTTTATGACACTAGTGTTTGTACTTTCCAAGAATTCCTTGATTTTTTACTTTTCTCTTTCACTGCAGTTTGTTTTTATATTATGAATTCAAATATTGTCTTATATACCTTTAATGACACTAATTTTTTTAAGTTTTTTTTTCTGTTCCTTCTTTTTTCTGTGTTTAGTTTGGGGTTAATTATTCTGCTTATTTTACTCCTTTGCTTTCATATTATTGATTTTACTCAAATGTCTGTTTATTCCTATTTGTGAATAACAAGTAATTAATATATGCTTAGTTAGTTTCCTCAGCAGGTGAGCAGGTCTGTTTTTTCCACAGGCCTCTCATTTTAAGGGGAGACTCACTGAAGACCTATGTAAGCTGGAGGGAGTCTTCAATGTAGGTTAAATGGATGAGAAAGCGGTAGGCAGGCTTTATATTAGGGATGAAGCATCTGGGTTTTCCCTCTTGGGAAGAGCTGCCCTTCCGCCCTGTGAACTGCAGACCTATTGATTTACCTGTTTGTGTTGCTTCTTTTTTCCATTCACTTTCTGTCCACTTTCTCCATTAATATGGTTTATTATCAGTCAATTTCATGATTCTTCCATCATGAAATTTCTCCAAAAGTCTAGTTCATTGTCTGCTGGGTTTTTCACAGTGTTGCTCTGTACTTTTTTTCTTCCTTGAACTTTTGCTATTATTTTTGTGATATATAGGGTGTCAAGGGAGATGAACACATATGCTGTATTCAGTGGTATGCTGGAGCTGGCTCTTACAGGCTTGCAAGGACCAATGATTAAAATTTTGAGAATTTCTGTGTGCTTGCTGTTAAACACGGCCATTATTAAATAGTACATTATATAACTTGCAATTAAATGAATTATATTGAAAACAAAGGTGATAAATACTCAAAACTCATTGCTTCTTAATTTTTTAAATTATATTTTACGGTTATCCATGATCTTGAGGTTATTGTACCTGTATATTAAAAATACAATGTAATGGTGAGCCACTGCCCATTTCTTCCCAATTCTACATTTTGTGACATCACATTGGTAGCTGGAAATTGGCCACTGTGGGAGTATTTATACCATAGAAGTTAGTCAATATCACAAAGCAAGGCTTTTACTCCCAGAAAACTGGTTGTTATACATTTACCTGCAGACCACTGCTTCTGTCTGGTATTTTCAACCAGATCTCAGTCACTGACCTTGTATGACAGTGCAAGTTTACTGAACATTTTGGAGGAATATCATGTTCATGGATACACACACATGATCTGGATAAGAACACTCACATTTTACTCATGTGTTTTATCAACATACTGTATAATTAGCAACATAATTTCACTTATTCTGTTGTCTGTCTTAGTAAATTACATGACACTTTGGAATATGCCTGAATTTTATTATATTCTATATGCTATTTTGATCCTAATTAAATCTTGCTTGAATAATTAAACTAGGTTATACTTATGACAAGATTATCTTATTGTGAGGTGCTTCTTAAATAGATCCATGTGAGAATAATATCAACAGGCATACATTATAATAATTATTAGTTTATCTACCAAAAATAGGATTATTTTATTCCTGCAACCCACTGAAAATTGTTAATACAGCTATTGTAGGAGAATATTACCAGGTGGGGGATTTAATGAAAAATTGAAAGAGTGGATTGAGTGGTTTTACAGTCTTTACCCCTCCCCAGGTAAGCAGGATCTAGATAATATGTGAGGAAAATGTCCTAAATAAAGAAAGACATTTTACAGGATCTAAAAGCTAAGCCTCAGGAGAAACACTTACTTACTTGTGCTCTTCCAAGGACATACCTCTTCTGAGTTGTAATGATAAACTTTCCTGAAGTACTCTATTTTCAGTTTGTTATTTATGGAATCAAAATGCACATGTCCCTAAACTGATCTCTAACATTATTTCCTCAAGTCAAGTGAAGGCGCATTTATTGTTTCATGATAATTCATTTCTGATTAATTTAACAGTGAATACTGCTAACATTGTGAGGGGTAAATGGCTCACCTCTGTTATATGGAAACATTTATGATTCTTTATTGCTAGGGATGCCTATTAAGTACCCATTCCTTCTCTTCTAAACATTGATTCTTCTTCCTCTTAACAATCTTTTCTCACCCTTTAATGACAACCATAAACCCTAAATCTAAATGTGCTTGGCTCCAAAGTTCTAAACAGTTGGCAGTAGGGTATTAAGAAACAGCATCTCGGGCTTCCCTGGTGGCGCAGTGGTTGAGAATCTGCCTGCTAATGCAGGGGATACGCGTTCGAGCCCTGGTCTGGGAAGATCCCACATGCCGCGGAGCAACTGGGCCGGTGAGCCACAACTACTGAGCCTGCGCGTCTGGAGCCTGTGCTCCGCAACAAGAGAGGCCGCGACAGTGAGAGGCCCGCACACCGCGATGAAGAGTGGCCCCCACTTACCACAACTAGAGAAAGCCCTCGCACAGAAACGAAGACCCAACACAGCCAAAAATAAATTAATCAATTAAAAAAAAAAAAAAAGAAACAGCATCTCAGCTTGCTCTTTCCTGGTCACCACTGACAAGTAGAATTAGGATAGATGGGTTTATGAACTGAGCTGGAAATCACATATGTTCAGCTCTGCACAGACAGCCCGGGTACTCAAAGAAGTAATAAAATCTTGCAGTTTGGAGGGAGAAATGCTCTAATTAAAATATAAGTTAGGGCAACAATGCACTGAGGAAGAAACCAGAATACAGGGAAGGTGCAAGAACATTAGTTGGTCCCATGTGTATTTGTTAGTGGAGCTAGCTTTAATGAATGACCAAGGTTGTATAATGGCCCTGTTAAAGGTCAGCCACATATAATGAGAAAATTACATACTTTTTTATACCCGTTATGACTTACATATTTATAACATCAGATGTTGAATATTCTTATCAACATTATAAATAGGTATATGAAAATATAGACATCTCTCGAATTATTTTGACTACCACCATTTCAGAGATGGAAAATTTGAAGTAATATTAGCATCCTAAAAATGGAACTACTTTCTCTTGCTGCCTGTTTACGCAATAAAGATAGCAACTTTAAGTTAATAAGATTAGAGGTGAGCTGCCTCTATGTCTATGGTAGTGATGGTAATGGAAGGTGGGGCAGGGGGAGGATAAACATTTCAAACACATTATTTTCTTTCTACTTTCTTTCAGCTGCTCTTTTAGAATCTGCCATAGACAAACTTGATTAGTACAACTAAGGAAACCCCCGAGTGTCGAGCAGGAGGAAAAAGGAAAAGAAAGTCTCCACTGGAAGGTTTTTTTGAACGTTTATTTAGGAAGATAAACCATTAACTCATAATTAATAACATACTAATTATTATAAAATTTATACTTGTTTTGGATAAGAGATTATGGTTATGATCAATTCTTTCATGTGCACGTTGAAAACACGTAATACTGAGGTTCACCAGAGGTGTGGTGTTTAGAAGGCATTATTCATAGCTGGTGTGGTTCAGTTCAACTTAACGAACATCGAAGTCTTCCCATGAATTGGAATGTATTAATTTTTCTTTTAATTAATTAATTTGGCTGCGTCGGATCTTAGTTGCGGCACGTGGGATTTTCATTGCTGCTTGTGGGCTTCTCTCTAGTTGTGGCGCGCAGGCTTCAGAGCCTGCCGGCTCAGTAGTTACGGCACGTGGACTTAGTTGCCCCGCGGCATGTGGGATCTTAGTTTCCTGACCAGGGATCGAACCCGTGTCCCCTGCATTGGAAGGCAGATTCTTAACCACTGGACCACTAGGGAAGTCCCAGGAATGTATTAGTTTTTAATAATAAAAATGACTAATAGAGCATAACTTCAAATAAGAGCCATATGTACATGAGTAATATGCAGGACCAAAACCTTTTACATTATTAACAAAGTGAAAATTAACAAGTATTTATTGATTACTTTAATGATTATCTTGAGCACCCATTAATCATAAGAATGTATGTAAAAGGGTATAAACAATGAGTTGAAATAAGAGCTTTATGTTTTAGTTATGTAGGGGCATACCTTATTAAACAAAACCATAATTACCCTGAAATCATCATAGGAGCTCAAGGTATAAGGGCAAACTCTATGGGTGTTTTGGGCCTCTGTGTTGCCAAGCATGACCTAAAATTCAATAGTGATACGACTTCTGTGGGCTTTTGCTGTTTGAAGAAATTTTTTCAGCATAACAGCTTTTCTCAATTGACCACAGGTATTCTAATAGAAGAATACCAGGTTTATGTGTCATTATGTCTACACATTTACAGTGATATTGTAATGAAATGAATTCTAAAAGCACATGCACACACAGCATATATACACAAAAGGACAAAAGCAAATGGGCTGTGGAGTCATTCTTCTATTACCGAGCTCTGTGATCTAGGGGAGATTAAATAATATCACTTATCCCAATTCATGTGTAAAATAGAACCTATTATAAAGGTAGTCTATAGCTAATGTAAAGTAGTTAGCATAATATTTAAGCTTAATATATTTTACAATGATCTGTCCTCTATTAAACTATTTTTGAGTCATTCAATTTCTTTTCTATGTGATTCTTTAATACAATTTATATTTGTATGTATTTTATGGTATGTAATAACATTTTTAGCAAAAACATTGACATAACAAGTAGAGTGATAAAAAAACTTGAAATATTGATACTTTTTATATTTTAAATATAAAAATTTTCTTTTATCAACATCAGATTTATGTATGATGACTGGGTCAAAAGTGCACTTAAAATAACTTATCCCTTTTTAGTGTTATTTCAAAACAGGTTTATAAATGCAGTACTAAAATTAAACACTTTCAAACTAATTGTCAGAATGTGGCTGCTATAAATAAATTCATTTAAAATTTTTTCTCCCTTAAGGCAACTCACAATTTATATTCAGTCATCAAGTGCAGAGTACATGTTAACAAGCCTAGTATTTTATATATAATATTCTTCATCTTTTTGGTTAACATATTTTATTAATAATTTAAAATATAGATATAATATAAATCAATAAGTAATATTACATAAATTATCTGTAATATAAAAAATAATATAACTATGAACTTGGGATTTTTTCCAGCTTTTCCTTAATAGTATTTGCTGCCTGGTTACTAAATTGCTTAAGTGGTCTGAATTAATAATTCAAGCATCGAATGTCACATGGCTGTGTATTGTATATTGTGGAAATTTTGGTTAAATAACTGGCCAAGCTTATACAAGCTTGTATCAGTCTACTAAAAACTGTTCTAAACATATTTCTCACAGAATCATCTCTTTTACTCCCCTGTTGTATTCATGGAGGCATTAGTCTCCTAAAATCCTAATCTTCAAGTCTTACAGTCACTTTTTGACTCCTGATACTTACTTTTTCACTTAATGAATTTCCACATTCTTCAACTGAACTTCAGAAATGCCATTTGAATCAATTTTCTATTTCCATCTCCCACTGGTCATTATTGGTAATTAGAAAATCTCCTAATATTTTCAGTTTATTTTTTAACATCTTTTTTTTTTTTTTTTTGCTGTATGCGGGCCTCTCACTGTTGTGGCCTCTCCCGTTGTGGAGCACAGGCTCCGGACGCGCAGGCTCAGCGGCCAT
>NW_006784237.1:1461677-1532214 GCF_000442215.2 Lipotes vexillifer
GTGGGATCTTCCCAGACCGGGGCACAAACCCGTGTCCCCTGCATC
The DNA here is from genome assembly GCF_000442215.2 of Lipotes vexillifer. Lineage (NCBI taxonomy): Eukaryota > Metazoa > Chordata > Mammalia > Artiodactyla > Lipotidae > Lipotes > Lipotes vexillifer. Next base: position 1,461,723 of record NW_006784237.1, read on the forward strand.
GGCAGGCGGACTCTCAACCACTGCACCACCAGGGAAGCCCTTTTTTAACATCTTTATTGGAGTATAACTGCTTTACAATGGTGTGCTACAATACATAACATATATCCCCATATCTCCTCCCTCTTGCATCTCCCTCCCACCCTCCTAACCCACCCCGCTAGGTGGACACAAAGCATCGAGCTGATCTCCCTGTGCTATGTGGCTGCTTCCCACTAGCTATCTGTTTTACATTTGGTAGTGTATGTTTGTCCAGGCCACTCTCTCACTTCGTCCCAACTTACACTTCCCTTTCCCTGTGTCCTGAAGTCCATTCTCTCCATCTGCATCTTTATTCCTGTGCTGCCCCTAGGTTAGTCAGAACCAATTTTTTTTTTTTAGACTCCATATATATGTGTTAGCATATGGTATTTGTTTTTCTCTTTCTGACTTACTTCACTCTGTATGACACTCTCTAGGTCCATCCACCTCACTACAAATAATTTCATTTTTTTATGGCTAATATTTCATTATATATATGTGCCACATCTTTATCCTAAGTGTCGATGGACACTTAGGTTGCTTCCATGTCCTGGCTATTGTTAATACAGCTCCATTTAACATTGTGGTACATGATTCTTTTTGAAGTTTTTTTTTTTCGGTATACGGGCCTCTCACTGCCGTGGCCTCTCCCGTTGCGGAGCACAGGCTCCAGACGCGCAGGCCCAGTGGCCATGGCTCACGGGCCGAGCCGCTCCGCGGCACATGGGATCCTCCCGGACCGGGGCACGAACCCACATCCCCCGCATCGGCAGGCGGACCCCCAACCACTGCGCCACCAGGGAAGCCCGATTCTTTTTGAATTATGGTTTTCTCAGGTATATGCCCAGTAGTGGGATTGCTGGGTCATATGGTAGTTCTATTTTTGTAGTTTTAAGGAAGCTCCATACTGTGCTCCATAGTGGCTGTATCAATTTACATTCCCACCAACAGTGCAAAAGGGTTCCCTTTCCTCCACCCCCTCTCTAGCATACATTGTTTGTAGATTTTTTGATGATGGCCATTCTGACTGGTGTGAGGTGATACCTCATTGGAGTTTTGATTTGCATTTCTTTACTGATTAGTGATGTTGAGCATCTTTTCATGTGTTTGTTGGCAATCTGTATATCTTCTTTGGAGAAATGTCTGTTTAGATCTTCTGCCCATTTTTGGATTGGGTTGTTTGTTTTTATAATATTGAGCTTCATGAGCTGCCTGTAAATTTTGGAGATTAATCCTTTGTCAGTTGCTTCATTTGCAAATATTTTCTCCCATTCCGAGGGTTGTCTTTTCATCTTGATTATGGTTTCCTTTGCTGTGCAAAAGCTTTTAAGTTTCATTGGGCCCCATTTGTTTATTTTTGTTTTTATTTCCATTTCTCTAGGAGGTGAGTCAAAAAGGATCTTGCTGTGATTTATGTCATAGAGTGTTCTGCCTATGTTTTCCTCTAAGAGTTTTATAGTGTCTATCCTTAACATTTAGATTTTTAATACATTTTGAATTTATTTTTGTTTATGGTGTTAGGGAGTGTTCTAATTTCATTATTTACATGTAGCTATCCAGTTTTCCCAGCACCACTTATTGAAGAGGCTGTCTTTTCTGCATTGTATATTCTTGCCTCCTTGATCATAAATTAGGTGACCATATGTGAGTGGGTTTATCTCTGGGTTTTCTATCCTGTTCCCTTGATCTATCTTTCTGTTTTTGTGCCAGTACCACACTGTCTTGATTACTGTAGCTTTGTAGTATAGTCTGAAATCAGGGAGCCTGATACCTCCAGCTCCAATTTTCTTTCTCAAGATTGCTTTGGCTATTCGGGGTCTTCTGTGTTTCCATACAAATTGTGAAAGTTTTTGTTCTAGTTCTGTGGAAAATGCCAGTGGTAGTTTGATAGGGATTGCATTGAATCTGTAGATTGCCTTGGGTAGTATAGTCATTTTCAAAATGTTGATTCTTCCAATCCAAGAACATGGTATATCTCTCCAACTGTTTGTATCATCTTTAATTTCTTTCATCAGTGTCTTATTGTTTTCTGAATACAAGTCTGTTGTCTCCTTAGGTAGGTTTATTCCTAGATATTTTATTCTTTTTGTTGCAGTGGTAAATGGGAGTGTTTCCTTAATTTCTCTTTCAGATTTTTCATCATTAGTGTATAAGAATGCAAAGAGATTTCTGTGCATTAATTTTATATCCATGCTACTTTACAAAATTCATTGAGCACCTCTAGTAGTTTTCTGGTAGCATCTTTTGGATTCTCTACGTATAGTATAATGTCATCTGCAAGCAGTGACATTTTTACTTATTCTTAAGCGATTTGGATTCCTTTTATTTCTTTTTCTTCTCTGATTGCTCTGTCTAAAACTTCCAAAACTATGTTGAAAAATAGTGATGAGAGTGGACAACCTTGTCTTCTTCCTGATCTTAGAGGAAATGGTTTCAGTTGAGAACAGTGCTGGCTGTGGGTTTGTCATATATGGCCTTTATTATGTTGAGGTAAGTTCCCTCTATGCATACTTTCTGGAGGGTTTTAGCATAAGTGGGTGTTGAATTTGTCAAAAGATTTTTCTGCATGTATTGAGATGATCATATGGTTTTTCTCCTTCAATTTGTTAATATAGTTTATAATATTGCTTGATTTGCATATATTAAAGAATCCTTGCATTCCTGGGGTTAACCCCACTTGATCATGGTGTATGATCCTTTTAATGTGCTGTTGGATTCGATTTACTAGTATTTTGTTGATGATTTTTGCATCTATGTTCATCAGTGACATTGGCCTGTAGTTTTCTTTTTTTGTGACGTCTTTGTGTGGTTTTGGTATCAGGGTGATGGTGATCTCGTAGAATGTGTTTGGGAGTATTCTTCCTTCTGCTGTATTTTGGAAGAGTTTGAGAAGGATAGGTGTTAGCTCTCTTCTAAATATTTGATAGAATTCACCTGTGCAGCCATCTGGTCCTGGGCTTTTGTTTGTTGGAAGACTTTTAATCACAGTTTCAATTTCAGTGCTTGTGATTGGTCTGTTTATATTTTCTATTTTTCCTGGTTCAGTCTCAGAAAGTTGTGCTTTTCTAAGGATTTGTCCATTTATTCCAGATTGTCCACTTTATTGGCGTATAGTTGCTTGTAGTAATCCCTCATGATCCTTTGTATTTCTGCAGTGTCAGTTGTTACTTCTTCTTTTTCATTTCTAATTCTATTGATTTGAGTCTTCTCCCTTTTCTTCTTGATGAGTCGGGCTAGTGTTTTACCAATTTTATCTTCTCAAAGAACCAGCTTTTAGTTTTATTCATCTTAGTTATTGTTTCCTTTATTTTTTTTTTCATTTATTTCTGATCTGATCTTTATGATTACTTTCCTTCTGCTAACTTTGGGTTTTTTTGTTCTTCTTTCTCTAATTGCTTTAGGTGCAAGGTTAGGTTGTTTATTTGAGATGTTTGCTGTTTCTTGAGGTAGGATTGTATTGCTATAAACTTCTCTCTTAGAAGTGCTTTTTCTGCATCCCATAGGCTTTGGGTCATCGTGTTTTCATTGTCATTTGTTTCTAGGTATTTTTTGATTTCCTCTTTGATTTTTTTCAGTGATCTCTGGTTATTTAGTAGTGTATTATTTTGCCTCCATGTGTTTGTACTTTTTACAGATTTTTTTCCTATAATTGATATCTTGTCTCATAGTATTGTTGTCAGAAAAGATATTTGATACAATTTCAGTTTTCTTAAATTTACCAAGGTTTGATTTGTGACCCAAGATATGATCTGTACTGGATAATTTTCCATGAGTACTTGAGAAGGAAGAGTATTTGTTGTTTTTGGATGGAATGTCCTATAAATATCAATTAAGTCCATCTTGTTTAATGTATCATTTAAAGTTTGTGTTTCCTTATTTATTTTCATTTTGGATGATCTGTCCATTGGTGAAAGTGGGGTGTTAAAGTCCCCTACTATGATTGTTTTACTGTTGATATCCCCTTTTATGCCTGTTAGCATTTGCCTTAATTATTGAGGTGCTCCTCTTTTGGGTGCATAAATATTTACAGTTGCTGTATTTTCTTCTTGGTTTGATCCCTTGATCATTATGTAGTGTCCTTGTTTGTCTCTTGTAATAATCTTTATTTTAATATCTGTTTTGTCTGATATGAGAATTGCTACTCCAGCTTTCTTTTGATTTCCATTTGCATGGACTATCTTATTCCATCTCCTCACTTTCAGTTAGTATGTGTTCTGAGGTCTGAAGTGGTTCTCTTGTTGACAGCATATATACATGTTTTGCTTTTGTATCCATTCAGCCAGTCTATATCTTTTGGTTGGATGGCTTAATCCATTTAAATTTAAGGTAGTTATCAATATGTATGTTCCTATTACTATATTCTTAATTGTTTTGTGTTTGTTATTGAAGGTTTTTCCTTCTCTGTGTTTGCTGCCTAGAGAAGTTCCTTTAGGATTTGTTGTAAAGCTGGTTTGGTGGTTCTGAATAATCTTAGCTTTTGCTTGTCAGTAAAGGTTTTAACTTCTCCTTCGAGTATGAATGAGATCCTTGCTGGGTAGAGTAATCTCGGTTGTAGGTTTTTCTCCTTCATCACTTTATATATGTCCTGCCCCTCCCTTCTGGCTTGCAGAGTTTCTGCTGAAAGATCAGCTGTTACCCTTATGGGAATTCCCTTGTGTGTTGTTTTTCCCTTGCTGCTTTTAATATTTTTTCTTTCTATTTAATTTTTGATAGTTTGATTAATACGTGTTCTGGCATGTTTCTCCTTGGATTTATCCTCTATGGTTTTTGATAGTTAATACGTGTTCTGGCATGTTTCTCCTTGGATTTATCCTCTATGGGACTTTCTGTTCTTCCTGGACTTGATTGACTATTTCATTTCCCACGTTAGGGAAATTTTCAACTATAATCTCTTCAAATATTTTCTCAGATCCTTTCTTTTTCTCTTCTTCTCTGGGATCCCTATAATTTGAATGTGGTGCATTTAATGTTGTCTCAGAGGTCTCTGAGACTGTCCTCAATTCTTTCCATTCTTTTTTCTTTATTCTGCTCTGCAGTAGTTATTTCCACTATTTTCTCTTCCAGGTCACTTATCCATTCTTCTGCCTCAGTTATTGTGCTATGGATTCCTTCTAGAGAATTTTTAATTTCATTTATTGTGTTGTTCACCATTGTTTGTTTTCTCTGTATTTCTTCTAGGTCCTTGTTACATGTTTCTTGTCTTTTCCAAGGTTTTGGATCATCTTTACTATCATTACTCTGAATTCTTTTTCAAGTAGACTGCCTATCTCCACTTCATTTGTTTGGTCTGGTGGGTTTTTACCTTGCTCCTTCGTCTGCTGTGTGTTTCTCTGTCTTCTCATTTTGCTTAACTTACTGTGTTTGGGGACAACTTTCTGCACGCTGCAGGTTTGTAGTTCCCATTGTTTTGGGTGTCTGTCCCTGCTGGGTAAGGTTGGTTCAATGGTTTTTGTAGGCTTCCTGGAGGAGGGGAGTAGTGCCTTTGTTCTCGTGGATGAGGCTGTATCTTGTCTTTTTGGTGGGCATGACCACATCCGGTGGTGTGTTTTGGGTTGTCTGTGAGCTTATTATGATTTTAGGTAGCCTCTCTGTTAATGGTTGGGGTTTTGTTTCTGGTGTAGGCTTCCTTGTTGTCCTATGCCCTAGCTGTTTGGCGTAGGGTGTTCAGCACTGTAGCTTGCTGGTCATTGAGTGAGCTGGATCTTAGCATTGAGATGGAGATCTCTGAGAGAGCTTTCATTGTTTGATATTACGTGGGGCTGGGAGGTATCTGGTGGACGAGTGTCCTGAACTGGGCTCTCCCACCTCAGAGGCTCAGTCCTGACACCCAGCTGGAGCACCAAGACTCTGTCAGTCACCCAGCCAGGTATGTGGGGAGTTTCTTGCCTTTCGGGAATTCTGAGGTCTTCTGTCACCATTAAGTAAGTGTTCTGTAGGAACTGTTCCACATGTAGATGTATTTTTGATGTATTTGTGGGGAGGAAGTTGATCTCCACCTCTTACTCCTATACCATCTTGAAGCTATCCTCAGACTTTCAGTTTTGATCCAGTTTACACACTGCTGCTGGAGTAATTTTTCTACTAATGGAATGAAACCAAACCCAAAGGAAACTAAACTAAAAAATAAAGAAGGAAACCAACAAAGGTTTCATTTTAAAAGTCTTCCAACTGGCAATCAAATTAAAAATCAGCTCCTTAGATCGATGGTCAATATTTTTCATTCTCCTATTCAAATCTTTTCTAGTTTGATGTCATATGTTTTCTCTACATGTGTTGCATATTCCAGAATTACCCACAATGGCATGAATTGTTACTTCCTACTAAATAACCCATCCTCCTTGCTGAAAGAACCCCAGTTTTCTTCAGGAATCACCTTGCACAGTGACAGGGGCATGAATCATGGTGGTTTCCTTTTCTTTTTGCCAGTGGTTAGTTTGAGATGATTATGTGACTCAGCTCTGGCCAATTAAATATAGAGCAATTCTACCATGGAACATTTTGAGGTAGATTTGTCTCCATGATAAGAAAGAGATGTATAAGCAATGATTCCCTACCCCTGGACATTTTGATTTGTTGTGTGATGAGTACCTGATGTCTGGAGTTACACCAGCGTCTTGTGACCATGAGACAACAAGGGAAGCAAAATTCTATAAGGTGAAGGATGTGGAATACAGGATTAAAAAAAAATGGATGCTAGAAGATACTACCACTGCCAAGGTAATCTGGAAATTTTTCCTGAAGACATTTTATTATTTGAACAGTTGTAATTGTTTCTTTAATATGCACAACACTTTCTACTTTTATTCATCGTTCACGGAAAAATAATTCAATGCCTGGAGTGCACCATGTCTTTACTTACGTGGGTTCATTTATTTAGAACTTTGACTTGTTCTTTTCCCTCTGACCTCCATCAAATCTAGCTATCCTTGGATTCCATCTCATATGATTTTTACTTTATTTTTACTTTACTCTGATCCTCTCATTTAAATGCTGACTCTACCTTTTCTAGAGCAAAGTTACATCCTACTATTTCCCTTTTTACAATTTACTGTATGTTACTGAATCTCACTAATTAAATATAAAACTTACTTTCTGCTTAATAGCATCCTCAGAGAATGTTTTTCATATAATAGACACTCATGAAACACATTTTATTCTGAGTCATCTGTAATGTTCCGTGAAGTTCCCTCAGTCTGTGAAAGACCTGATATTCAATTATACTTTAGTTCTCAATCTAGCTACTGGATAGACATGTGGCAAGAGCAGGGTTTAAAATTCCACTTGGTACAAATCCTTTAAATTCCCAAGGATTAAATCCTTTAATCCTTAGTACAAAGTGATCAATTCCTCTGGAATAACTTTACTGCCTTTCTGTAGAGTAAAAGGACAATAATTCATACATTTCTCAAGGTAGGTGAACTTTACTACAAGGTGTATATAGATGTACTGTACATAACTCCTTTCGTGTGTGTGTGTGTGTGTGTGTGTGTGTGTGTGTGTTTTAGTTGCATATGTATGTTTTATGGTACCTATCTCAAAGTTATATATCTGGAATATACTTTACTTAATTGAAGTCATTTATTTACAGAAGAAATTCAATAACAGCACAATCATAGCTTAAACTTAGTGTGCCTTCATTATACTTGTGAACATAGATATGTAAACATACATGTCTCACTTAGAAGAAACTTGTTTATTTACATGCATTTCTTTAGTTTACTGAAAAACAACAACAACACACCCAAATGTGAAAAGTACCAGAACAAATCCACACATACATGTTATTGGCAGGTGTTATGAGTAGGTATTGTTAATAAGCTATTAAATCATTAAATTAATCAAAACTAAGCATCTGAGGAAGACCACAATCTTAAAATATTTAAAAATATCTTGCTTGATACAAAAATATATTGTTGAGAGTGCAGGTGAGACTCATGGGCAGAAATACTGGGCTAAGTGATGAACACATGCAAATAGTGTGTGTGTTGTAACAACCTAAGAGCTAAGTAGTTCCACATGACTGCTGAGTGTACATGCCATGCCTGAGGACATGTGCTGTACCTGCCCAGATATATTAATGGCTCCCTGTTACATGGCTAATCTTCTATTATGGACTGTCTGCTGAAACCACTCTATCTGTCAGTGCTCATTACGTGGGATATATTTCCATTTCCTTTTTTTTAAATTAATTTTTTAATGGAGTATAGTTGATTTAAAATGTTATGTTAGTTTCAGGTGTACAGCAAAGTGAATCAGTTCTACATATACATATATCCACTCTTTTTTAGATTCTTTTCAAAGGGAAAGAAAGAAGGAAGGAAGGAAGGAAGGAAGGAGTGAAGGAAGGAAGGAAGGAAGGAAGGGAGGAAGATAAACTCCTTAGTCAACTCAGTGGAATCTCTGTATCTTAGCTCTGGGAGAGTTTCTATCACTGACTTGTCCAGCCACTGGGAAGGAGTGTAAAGCTGAATTTGCAATAACAGTGCTGAGGTGAGAATTCAGCCATAACCATGTGAACAGTGCTCTAATTTACCATCACAGGTGAGTGAAGATGAGTGTGCTTCTGTCACAAAGGGCAAGTGTGGATTGCTGACTTGACAGTAGAGATTAAAGCATTCACCTTTGTTTAAGCTTTGACTATTTTAGTATTTTTAGGAAAAGGAGAGGGAAAAATGGTGTGAAATATTTGTAGTGGTAATGGAATGTGACATCAACAAGAACAGGCAATAGGAAGGCAGGTAGGAGTGGACTGAGCTGCTGACAATGTTCTAGGCCAAAGAAGCCAAAGCAAATGACTGAATGATTATACTTTCACACTGAGATACAGAGCCTGCTTCATACTAGAATAAGCATCTGTTGGATCTCTCTCATTAACTCTATTAATGACAACAATTGGCCAATCAAAAAAATCTTTATTGTATGTGGAGAAAAGGGAACACTTTTGCACCATTGGTGGGAATGTAAATTGGTACAGCCACTGTGGAAAACAGTATGGAGATTCCTCAAAGCATTAAAAATAGAACTACCATATGATCCAGCAATCCCATTTTGGGGTATATAGCCATAGGAAGCAAAATCACTATCTTGAAGAGACATCTGAACTCCCATGTTCATTGCAATGTTATGCACAATAGCTAAGATATAGAAACAATCTAAGTGTTCATCTATGGATGAAAGGATAAAGAAGCGATATATATATATATATATATATATATATATATATATATATATATATATATATATTTGTAAAAAGGGAATGATCTGTACAATATCTGCAACTTGTTTAATTACCTTACTTTAAAAAATAATTTCAGTTGTATAGACACATTATAGTCCATTTTGTTTGTTCATTTAACAAATGTTTATACTGTCAAGAATATATATATATATATATATATATTCGTAAAAAGAGTCAAGTGGTGATTGCCAGGGGTTTGGTGGTGGGGAAAATTGGGAGATGTTGGTCCAGGGGTACAAACTTCCAGTTATAAGATGAATAATTTCTGGGGATCTAATGTGCAGCATGGTGACTCTAGTTAACAATACTGTATTGTATACTTGAAAGTGGCTAAGAGAGTAGATCTTAAATCTTCTCACCACAGAAAAGAAATAGTAATTATGTGAGGTTACAGAGGTATTAACTAACCCAACAGTGGTAGTCATTCTGTAATATATAAGTGTATCAAATCAACATGTTGCACATCTTAAACTTACACACTATTATATGTCATTTATATCTCTGTAAAGCTGGAAAAAAGTCTTTATTAAGTGTCTGTTAAACATAAGGTACTGTTTCTGGTGCTGAAACACAGTGGACATGATAGCTGCCTTCATGGAGCTTCAGACTCTTGGCTGTGCTCTGCTGTCCCATCCTCACACAGGACCTCATAAAATTATTCAAAACTCCGCCCTAACATATGTTTACTCTTCCTTAGAGGTTTTACCTTGCCATTTTAATTTTTATATTTTCTTTAATTAAAAAAAACTATTTTCTTTATTTTTATTGGGTTTTATTTGGCTGCACTGCACAGCCTGTGGGATCTTAGTTCCCTGACAAGGGATCAAACCTGTGCCCCTGCAGTGGAAACACAGAATCTTAACCACTGGGCTGCCAGGGAATTCCCTTGCCATTTTTAAATACAGTAAATAGTTCTTTGGGTTTTTTTTACAAACAAAGTTTAAGTTTACTAACTATTTGATCAATTTTTATTTTCAACATTGAAAAAAAATCTATTCCTTCTTTTGAGTTTACTTTTCTTACTGGTGTAGATAGATAGATAGACCGATCTTAAGAATTTTATTAGAGAGGATTTTCTCTGGCCATGAAATAACTCAGTCTGTGCAGATCCAACAATATATGGATGTCACTTTTGAATTCTAGATTGATGGGTATTTGTCTAAAGGACTTTGAAGATATTTCTCCATAGTTTTCTGGCATTTATAGATAAGTCTACTACAGAATTACTATAATTGGTTTTTACACTTTGATAACTTTAAAGACTATCTTTTTATTCTTTTTTTTCATAGATCTTTATTGGAATATAATTGCTTCACAATACTGTGTTAGTTTCTGCTGTACAACAAAGTGAATCAGCCATATGCATACATATATCCCCATATACCCTCCTTCTTGAGCCTCCCTCCCACCCTCCCTATCCTATGTCTCTAGGTCATCACAAAGCACTAAGCTGATCTCCCTGTGCTATGCTGCTGCTTTCCACTAGCTAACTATTTTACATTGGGTAGTGTATATATGTCAATGCTACTCTCACTTCACCCCAGCTTCCCCCTCCCACCTGTGTCCTCAAGTCCATTCTCTAAGTCTACATCTTTATTCCTGCCCTGCCACAATGTTCATCAGTACCATTTTTCTTTAGATTCCATATATATGTGTGAGCATACGGTATTTATTTTTTTCTTTCTGACTTACATTACTCTGTATGACAGACTCTAGGTCCATCTACCTCACTACAAATAACTCAATTTTGTTTCTTTGTTATGGCTGAGTAATATTCCATGGTATATATGTGCCGCATCTTATCCATTCATCTGTCGATGGACATTTATGTTGGTTCCATGTTCTGGCTATTGTAAATAGTGCTACGATGAACATGGTGGTACATGTCTTTGTTTTGAATTATGGTTTTCTCAGGGTATATGCCCAGTAGTGGGATTGCTGGATCATATGGTAGTTCTATTCTTAGGTTTTTAAGGAACCACCATACTGTTCTCCATAGTGGTTGTATCAACTTACATTCCCAGCAACAGTGCAGGAGGGTTCCTTTTTCACCACACCTTTTCCAGCATTTATTGTTTCTAGATTTTTTGATAATGGCCATTCTGTCTGTTGTGAGGTGATACCTCATTGTAGTTTTGATATTCATTTCTCTAATAATTAGTGATGTTGAGCAGCTTTTCAAATGCCTCTTAGCCATCTGTGTGTCTTCTTTGGTGAAATGTCTATTTAGATCTTCCACCCATTTTTAAATTGAACTGTTTTTTTTTTTATATATATATATATTGAGCTCCATGAGCTGTTTGTGTATTTTGGAGATTAATCCTTTGTCTGTAGTTTCATTTGCAAACATTTTCTCCCATTCTGAAGGTTGTCTTTTCAACTTGTTTATGGTTTCCTGTGCTGTGCAAAAGCTCTGAAGTTTCATTAGGTCCCATTTGTTTATTATTGTTTTTATTTCCATTACTCTAGGAGGTGGATCAAAAAAGATCTTGCTGTTGTTTATGTCAAAGAGTGTTTTCCTCTAAGAGTTTTATAGTGGCTGGCCTTACATTTAGGTCTTTAATCCATTTGGAGTTTATTTTTGTGTATGGTGCTAGGGAGTGTTCTAATTTCATTCTTTTACATGTAGCTGTCCACTTTTCCCAGCACCACTTATTGAAGAGGCTGTCTTTTCTCCATTGTATATTCTTGCCTCCTTTATCATAAATTAGGTGACCATATGTGCGTGTGCTTATCTCTGGGCTTTCTATCCTGTACCGTTGATCTATATTTCTTTTTTTGTGCCAGTACCATACTTTCTTGATTACTGTAGCTTTGTAGTATAGTCTGAAGTCTGGGAGCCTGATTCCTCCAGCTCCGTTTTTCTTTCTCAAGATTGCTTTGGCTATTCAGGGTCTTTTGTGTTTCCATATGAATTGTAGAATTTTTTGTTCTAATTCTGTGAAGAATGCCACTAGTAGTTTGATAGGGATTGCACTGAATCTGTAGATTGCTTTGGGTAATATAGTCATTTTCACAATATTGATTCTTCCAATCCAAGAACATGGTATATTTCACCATCTGTTTCTGTCATCTTTGATTTCTTTTATCAGTGTTGTAAAGTTTTCTGAGTACAAGTCTTCCACCTCTTTAGGTAGGTTTATTCCCAGGTATTTTGTTTTTTGTTGCACTGGTGAATGGGATTGTTTCCTTAATTTCTCTTTCTGATCTTTCATTGTTAGTGTATAGGAATGCCAGAGATTTCTGTGCATTAATTTTGTATCCTGCAACCTTATCAAATTCATTGATTAGTTCTACTAGTTTTCTGGTGGCATCTTTAGGATTTTCTATGTATAGTATCATGTCATCTGCAAACAGTGACAGTTTTACTTCTTCTTTTCCAATTTGTATTGCTTTTATTTATTTTTCTTCTCTGACTGCCATGGCTAGGACATCCAAAACTTATATTGAATAAGAGTGGTATGGGTGGACATGCTTGTCTTGTTCCTGATCTTAGTGAAAAGATTTCAGTGTTTCATCATTGAGTATGATGTTTGCTGTGGCTTTGTCATATGTGGCTTTTATTATGTTGAGGTAAGTTCCCGCTGTGCCCATTTTCTAGAGTTTTTATCATAAATTGGTGTTGAATTTTGTCAAAAGCTTTTTCTGCATCCATTGAGCTGATTATATGGGGTTTTTTATTCCTAAATTTGTTAATGTGGTGTATCACATTGATTAATTTGCATGCATTCAAGAATCCCTACATCTCTGGGATATATACCACTGATAGGACCTTCAGATTTTTGCTCTGTATATTTAAACTGAAATCTCTGTGTTTAGAATAAAGATGGCGTTTGAAGGTGAGTTCACTTCAGTATCTTTATTGGAAGTCACAATAACATTATTCATATATATTTAAATTAACTATTCGTTATATACAAAATATTTATATGTATGTACATAAATAATCATAAGATGAAAGCTATGAACACATGGCTTAGTCTAAAAATATAAAACCATATGAATACTTTTGAAGTTCCCTTGTTAGTGTTCCCTGATCCCATTCCTTTTCTCTTTCACTAACTCTTCAATAATCAGAGTTTGGGGTTTGTTACAGTTTTGCTTTCCTATTTTATTTACTTTTCTTGTTTTTAATTTTATGTACAGATAATCACAGTGTATTTATTATTCTGTGAACTTGCTTATTCTACTAAATAAGTGTAATTTATTTTTATTGATATGAGTGGTTATGGCTTATTTATTTTCCAGTTGTAGAGTATGCCATTTTCCTCTTGATATATATTTATAATGTTTTCAGTTTTATCCCATTAAAACAATACTGGTTGAATGTTGTTATATATGTCACTCAAGAACTGCAGGAATAGAATTTCTGAGTCATTGGGATTTATGTTTTCCATTTACCAAACATTGTTACATTGTTTTCCATGTAGTGATTTATATTCATGTCCCTGTGCCATGTCTTCACCCATACATGCTACAGTGATTTTAAAAAATTGCCAGACTACAGGGCAAAATGGTACTTCATCATAGTTTTAATTTATATTTTGATAAATACCAATAAGGTTGAGAATCAATTTACACTCTTTTAGATACCAGTGGAGAGGAGGACACTTTCATGTGATTTTTGGCTATTTATGCTTCTTTTGTGAAATAACCTTGGTTCATATTTTTGAAATTTCTTATTGCTTTGTGGGTATTCTTTATATATTGTAAGTAATAATCCTTGTGTTACAAATGTCTTCTAGCTTGGAACATGTCTTTCATTTTTTATACAATTTATTTAATAGGGAAGATTGATTTTAATGTAGTTGATTTTATCAAAACTTTCCTTATGGTTTGTAATTTTGTGTCTTATAAGAAATCTTGCCCTCATAATACAGTAAGTCCCCTACATACGAACTTTCAAGTTGAGAACTTTCAAAGATGCAAACGTGAGTTCACATGTCCCGTCGTGTAAGTTAGTTCACATGTCTGGCATACATTGTCACATGTGTGCATCCTCTACAAGTGGTTGTGCTTTTGTATACTTTACTGTATAGTACTGTATAGAATACAGTAGGACAGTATCTTTATTTTGAGCCCAGGAGGTCCAGAAGCAAGTGTAAAAGCAGTGATAATGTAGCTGGTACTGCTAAGAAGCACCAAGTGATAACGATGGAAACAAAAGTGTAAATAATTGAGAGAGTGGAGCAAGGCAAAAACATGGTAGACGTTGCTCATTCATAGAACATGAATCGTTCAACCATCAGCATGATTCTAAAGAACAAGGACAAGATCATGGAATATGTGAAGTCTGCTGTGCCGACGATGTTGACAATAATATCAAAGAAGCATTGAAAAGTGATGGAGGAGATGGAGAAACTTCTCAGTGTGTGGATGCAGGATCAGCATCAGTGTCAAGTCCTGCTCAGCTTAATGTTGATTCAAGAGAAAGCTAAAAGCCTTTATGAAGACTTGAAGAAGAAACATGGCAAAGAATCAGAGGGCACGTCTTTTAATACCAGCCATGGCTGGTTTCATCTGTTCAAGGATAGAGCCAACCTTCACAACACAAAAGTAAGTGGTGAGGCAGTGAGTGCAGATAGGGTAGCTGCCTGGGAATTTCCTGAAATGATTTGAGAAATTATTGATGAAGGCGCATATTTACCTGAGCAGGTTTTTAATGTGGATGAGACAGGACTGTACTGGAAGAGGATGCCAGACCAAAGTTACATCAGTAAGAAGGAAACGTTGATGCCATGCTATAAAGCAGTAAAGGATAGGCTAACTCTGTCGTTTAGTGGCAATGTTTCTGGTGATAGGAAGCTGAAGGCTCTTTTAGTTTATCATTTAGAGAACCCAAGAGCCCTTAAAAACATAGCCAAGGACTCTCTTTTTGTTGTGTGGAAGGGTAATCTCAAAGCCTAGGTTACACAGGCTATTTTCCAGGACTGGTTTTTCCACCACTTTATCCCAGAAATAGAGAAATATTGTTTGGAGAAGGACTTCTCATTCAACATTCTTTTGCTGCTCAACAATGCTCTGGGCCACCCCCCATTCATGGAAGACTTTCATCCCAAAATCAAAGTAGTGCATCTGCCACCGAAATACTACATCGCTCATCCAACCTATGGACCATGGAGTTATAGCAACTTTCAAGAAATATTATTTACATCACACTTTTTGTCAGGCAGTAAAGGTGAGTGATGAATCAGGAACAACCCTGCAACAATTTTGGAAGGACTATAAGGCCATAAAAAACATTGACTTTGCTTGGCATGAGGTCATGGCCATCACCATGAATGGGGTTTGGAAGAACCTTTGCCTGCAGTTTGTTCATGATTTTGGTGGATTTGAGAAGGTGGATGAGGAGTCCAAAGAGATCTTCAGCAACTTAGTGACCCTCAGTGAGAAGCTGGAGCTAGATCTGCAAGAGGATGACTTCATTGAACTCTTTGCTGTGCAACACGAGGAGCTGACTAATGAAGACCTGATGGAATTGGAGGCCCAGAGAAAGGACGAAGAGAGACAAGAGGAAGAAGAAGCAACTGAAGAACTGAAGAGATGCACGTTACAGGAAATGGCAAGGGAATCTTCTTTATTTGAGGAAGCACTGTTAGTTTTTGAGGCACAGGACCTGAATGTAGAACAGTACACGAAGGTTGCAGCAGCCCCTCAGAATCACTGCAATCCAGTGCTACCATGTCATCTATGGTGAGAAAAAAAGAGCTACTACCCAGACATCACTGGATCATTTTTCAAGAGGGTAGATAGAATTTAATCCAGCAAAGAACCAAAACCTGTGCCATAACGTCAGGTATGAGTGAAATGGCAGCTTGCCCTCCGTCTCCTATTGCTGACAATCCTTCAGCTCTACCATCTCCCACCTCGTCTCCCTCCTCCAGTCAGTAACTTTTCTTGCCTGTTCAGTCGATGCCAGCCCCTGTATGCCAGCTGTTGTACTGTACTACTGTACTTTCAGGGTACTGTACTGTAAGATTCAAAATGTTTTCTTTATCTTTTGTGTTTGTTTTGTTTTTTATGTATTATTTGTATGAAAAGTATTATTAACTTATTACAGTACAGTACCGTAGAGCCAATTGTGTTAGTTGGGTACCTAAGCTAAATTTGTTGGACATACAAACAAATTAGACTTACGAATGTGCTCTCAGAATGGAATTCGTTCATATGTAGGGGACTTACTGTGAAAATAATTCTCTTATTTCTTTTAATAGTTTCAAGTATTTGCATTTTCACGTATTGGTTTAATCTAACTGGTATCCAATTTTGTGTATTTTTGTGCATTTGGATAACCAATGATTACCTCACTATTAAATTGTGTCCATTCTTTTCCAGATGATCTGTAATGTAAACTCTATCAGAAATCACATTTACAAATTTGTATTTGCCTATATCTGAACTTCCTATCTGTTCTAACTGCTTCATTTGTTTTTTGACTGTAGAATAAGGTAGCAGTTTTATTCTCTCATTAATACCAGATATTTATAAAAAATCTTATCAGCTGGAAGAACAATCACTCCAACCTTCTCTTCTTTCACTGTGATTTGACCCTTTATCTTATCATAAAAATACTAAAATCAGCTTGTTAAGTTATATACTCACACACAAATGTATGCATTATTTGAAAGATTTTAATCAGACTTGTATTAAATCTGTTGATTAACATGAAGAGAACTTATGCCTTTACATGTTGAATCCTTGTATAATGGTTTTGTATATCTCTCCATTTAGTTAGGTTTTATTCAATAACTTTTGATATTTTAGATCATTGATAATTAATGATAATTCTTAGACATTAAACTATCGTTGCTTTTGTAAATGGTATCTTTAAGTATGAATTTTTTGGTTTATTGCTGATATAAAGACTTTTGTATGTTTATTCTATACTTAACTACCTTTCTCACTTTTATATTAATTTTTATAATAACTTTGGGAAGGAAGAAACAAAAGATATGATATAGTCCTCTTGGGGAGAAGAAAAGCAAACAGACTACTAAACAGAATGTGACAGCATGAATTGATGAAGGATGTATAGTGAGATACCCTGCAGCAGTAAATGTGCACTTGAGGGTCACAGTCATGAAATACAATGTGAAGAGTCAGCACAGTTGGGAGAATTGCCCCTAACCATGGATGTAGGGTGAGAATAGGTAGAGAATTGGGTTTAACAACTCGCTTTGCTAAGCAAGTACAATGAAGTAAGAGAACGGAGGGGAAATCAAGGCTGTAAGCAAGGTGATGATTGTGTTAAACCATGGGATTTAAGCTGAGTAAAAAGGGGAGAGAAGACATCAAGATGAGGGAGGGTGAAAAAGCAGTAGAATCGATGGATTAGAGATCCCAGTATATTTTAAGTATTTTGGAGTCGGTATCTTACAGAAAATGAGATAGAGTGGTAGAAATTGGTGGTCAGTGAATGGGAACCATACAACTGAGACGATAAAGGAATTGCACTTATTGGCATTGACAAGAACTAGGGTGTGACCGTAGAAGTTGGTAATTGTGAACGTGTAGAGAACAAGATCATTGCAGAAGAAAAATTCATAAAAATAAGAGGCCAGGATGTTAGAAGGAGGAACAAATTAAATCTTGAACCCACAAAAATACAGGAGCAGTTTTGGACAGATTGATAATGAGCTGGAGGATAAAATCATGGGAAAATATAAGGGAGAAGCTGAGAAAAATGTGAAAGAAACACATGCTGCAAAAATGAAGGTTTGTGGGTGAGGTAAATGGATGTTACAATATTTAAAGCAGGCTTAATTTTTAGGGAAAAGGAAGGCAGAATGGTCTGAGAGCATCAATAAAGAGCAAGGATGTCAACCCTACTTCCAGGCCCCATGGGACAAGCACTGAGGTGGTAATAACAGACTCCACTGGTGGAAGCTGTAGGGGAACGACGGAAGTAAGGGAAGAGCTAGGTTTGTATTAGAGTCAGAGTGTGGGGAGGACATTCTGGAAAGGGGTGGAAGATAAGGGGATTCCTGTGATGCTGGACTATATGTACCAGAGGGCACAATAAAAAGGATTCAGGGTAAGAGAAGGGGAAGAAGAGGCTAGCATGCAGAAAGTGAGAGTTGCCCCCCTCCTTTGGGACTGAACTTAAAAAAGACTAAAAGTTTGAAGGGATTAGTGTCACACGACTGGCCAGGCCGTGATTTGGGTGGGGTTGAGCGGTAGATGAAGAAGGGTGAAATCTACCCATGAGATGCCTTCATGACTCATGGTGATGGAGTTGAGGAGGTTGGGGAAGATGGATTTGCATAATTAGTCCCTGTGGGTGGACCTGCTCCTGACTGCAGGTGGTGAGAGCAAGAAGTCTAGAGAGGTCAGCACTTGTGTCCTCCACTGGTGTGGGGACAAGTTCATTGACAGCATACTGACTCCCATTTGCCCCCTAGGGTGGACTTCTGGGAAAACCAGTTGATACTCAGAGCCTGTGGACCCATGACAATGAGTATGGGAAGACAGGGGAGGCTTGATTTTAGCATGTCCATGTTTATTCTCAGCCTGTTATTGTTAAAGAAGTCAGCTATGAAATGGCTTTTAAGAAGTCCATTAATTTTCTTGGTATTTCAAATTCAAAAAGTACTGTTTTATTTAAGATGCATGGAGGGGAGCCACTTTGGGGGTCACAGTGAACAGGAACACACTTAGGAACATTGCACCCTGGTGATGCTTCCTCCTTCCTGGCTGGGGCTATGTAGAGATGCTCAGGTGAGGTCATGGACAAAGACAGTTCCATGTTCACAAACATTTCCTTAAATGGAGTCAACAGGGGTACAGGTGGCATGTACACATTCTCCTGGGCCCTGAAAGAGTCTTTCCATAGTAAAAAGATTAGCAGCAAAGCAGAAAAATGACTGCCCACTTTTTTCTCTAATTTAACAGTTCCCTGCCTAAGCAAAGTACAACTCATGGAAAGATGTGCTGCATTCACCTCTGCTCTGTGTTCCCAACTCTATTCTGTTTTTTTTTTAAAAATTCCTTCCCCAAATAAAATGTCGTTTATTTCAGCTGTGTGTATTGTCTTCAACACCTTTCTGTAGCTATCTGAAATAACAATAAAAAACAATTTTGCATTGTTATTTCACAGCTTTCGTATAATGTATTCAATAAGGCTTTTACTGTGGACAGATTTCAGTACACCCAATGAGGAGCCATGCAAAATATTGCAGCTGTTGTATAGAAAGTATTAACTTTCTTTTTATAATTGATCTGTAAGTATTTCTTAAAGCATATAGTAATTTTCCATAATAATTCTATATACACTATTTTTAGTACTGGCTTTACATATTATCAAATGCTACATCTTAATTATTTTTGGGGATAGCTATAACATAATATCAAGTGAACACTTTTGTAATTAGATTTAATAACAATTTTCTAAATAGTGATGTATATACAATAGCCTTTTTGACTTTTGGAAATAGTAATTTGGTGATAAAAGGCTCTTTCATGGTTTTTTACTTTTATTTCTCACATTCCTCTAAGTTGGTCTATATTACAGAGGAAGAAACTGAAGAATTGGGCCGTTAAATAATTTAGCCAAGTTGACTCAATTTTTCACCCAACGATGAGGAAGTTGTATTACAGAGATTTGAGCACAGCAGACAAACCCAAAAGCCTAAACTATTCACCAATACAGTTTACCTACGCCTGCTCAAATTAAAGATTACAAGTCATTTGTAAGTGCATTTTAATTTAATTTTACTCATGTATTTTCTTTACAATAATAATACTTATTAAAAGGCATTGTGTACATTTTACGTGTCAGGCCCTTTGGTAAATGGATTGTCGTATGTAAGCCTCTTTTATGACTTACCACACTATAATGTGGAAATAATCCCTATTTTATAAGAAGCAAAGCATTCTATTTGTCCAAAGTCCTTGTCCTATTAAGCAGAATAGCTGGGAATCAAAGCCGGTCAGACTCCAGACCCTGCAATGTTAGTTGAGAATTCAGTTCAAATATTTCAGCAAATATTCAGGTTGTAACAAATATATTCTTTCCAAGACTATAATGTCTGAAATTTTATAGTCTCTATAGCTGATTATATAACTTGGACACAATAGTTTTAGAGAAATTGGATGGGTCAACAGTCAGTTTCTTAAATTCAAAAGATTTTTTTTGTGTGTGCTTTTGCATGAACTTCTAAAGTTAAAATGCCTGATTTGCACAAAAGCACCAGCACATTCCCTGTTTTCTCCATTAGTTTTTATCCCAGTGAACATTTTACTATTCCTAATATTTGGTGAAGGCGATGAAGTGAATTAGTCCTCCAGATTTTGAAGGCTTGTGGAGTTATGCCCTTCTGGAAGCATTTTTGTCCCAGGAATGTCAAAGCTGGCAACTTTTTGATGGCACTTTGTTTCTCCATCTGTCCCATACATTTAGGGCCGTTGTCAAGTGAAGAATGGGTTTCATACCGTAAAAGCAGGCCTTTCCTTTTTTGTGTTGCCAATCTGATTTCTCTAAGAAGTCACCTGTGTGTTGGGCTTCTGTGACTGTTCAGGTGGAAATGTTAAATTTTTTGACAAATCTTAAGGAAAGCTTAAAGATGACAGACGAATAAAATCTAAACTCTGGTGTTTCTGTATTAGTTGGGGTAGATAAGGCTATGCTCTGGTGACAAATACACCCCAGATGCTTAGTGGCCTGACACATACAAAGTCTGCCACAGGTGCTACACTAGGGCAATTTCCGTTCAGAGGTATCCCAGGGTCCAGAATGGCAGAGCACAAAGCTTCCAGGGTCATAAGCCCTAGAGGTTTAAGCATGAGTTTTATGTGCTTTAGCCCAGAAGTGATATAGACCACTTCTCTTCCCAGCTCTTTGATTAAAATTTGTAACAAGGTCCCACTTAATATATGAAAGCAGGAAACGGGATGCGTGAGAAGACAGCTAGATATAGGTAAGCACTAGCAAATAACCTCCAAGCCACCAACCTGTGTCAGTCAAAAGATTTATCTTTCAATATTCTAGACTTTTGAAGTTGCAGATTACATAATCTGATTTATCACCCAGTTGAGTATGTAGGTTTGGGTCGTTTAATCATTTACTTTGAAAGGGAAAATTAAACTTACCACTTTTGGGGGATTAATTTGCCCTATTTTTTGCCTGTAATGTTTGGAAAGATGATTTATGGAATATTGTAATCTGAAAAATTAAATATTGCATAATTTTCTCAATCAAGAGATAGCTAGAAGGAGATGTATACATTCCTAGTTTTCTCTAAAATATTGTAATCTCTAACATCTGAAGCATTTCAGGAGTTTTCAGGGCCTTTGAACAAGCATTGTATCCCTGGCTGTGTTATTTAACCTCCCTAAGACATATTTCCTTAAATGGAGGTAGGGACAATATCTTTTATAGAGTTGCAGTGAGAAAAATCCAGGTAAAGAAACTATAATAGTTCCCGACATTTACTAAACCTTAGTGAAGTTATCTAGTGTTACAGACAGCTGAAAAAGTGATGAGCATGCCTGCATCAGGTTTGAGCCAAACCCAGTTATGCACATCCATTAGTTATCTACAGATTTCCCAAATGCTATTGAAGGCTTTCCATGAGTAGTTATTAGCATGCCTTTGGGAGCCATTAAATAAAAACTATTCTAACACATCTTATCCTGATAGTTTGGTTTTGTCTTTGAGGATTTCTCTTGCTCTTATTCTGTTATTTGTAAGATTAAAACTATTTCTGTGGGTTTAATAATTTGCACAGGGAACTTATAAATCTAGGAACATATATATTATGATTGTTGTAGACCTAGAAGAATTGGATAATAAGAAATGTCTCGTTTTCAGTACTCTTTAGCTTCATGGTTATGGTTGTATTCTGAGTCGAATTGTGTCCCCTCAAAATTGTTATATTGAAGTTCTAATCCCTAGTAACTCAGAATATGATTTTATTTGGAAATAAAGCCCTTGCAAATGTGATTAGTTCATGTATAATAATTAGCAAGTGTAATTAGATGAAGTCATACTGGAGTAGGGTGGGCCCCTAATCCAATGTGATTGGTGTTCACATAAGAAGATGTGATTCAGACATGGGGACGTGTACAGAGCGAAGACAATGTAAAGACACGGGGGAACACCATCTACAAGCCAAGGGATGCCTGTGGCTACTGCCCTCAGACAGAATCAATTCTGCCAACAGTCCTACCTTTGACTTCTAGGCTCCAGACTGTGAACCAATAAATTTCTCTTAAGCCACCCCGTTGTGGTACTTTGTTATGGCAGTCATAGGAAAAAGAATACAGGTTGTCATACATTTTAATCTTATATACATTTTAAGCCCCATTAGATATTATTAATATTTATTTACATTTCCAGGACTTTAGGAGGAAATCTTTCAGTACCAGGTATAACCAGAGATATGCTACCTCACCTACATAAAAAGTTGCCCAAACAGATGATATTAAATCAGAAAACTCTTAAGCAAGCTATATGACTTGATTAGTAAAAATATAATTTTTTATAGAGGGAGTTGCTCATCTCCAACTGTCTAGGGCATTAGCTTTGCAGACTAATCTGTGAAACTCTATTCCTAAATAAAGTTTACACGTGGAGAAGACACATGCATCTTTTCACTCTTTGTTGCATCAGTGGTCAGCAAAGATTAATTCCTCATCCACAAAATAGTTGGAGATATAAATGCCTTTTGTTGGCAGTGGAAGCTTTTGTAATGTTGATGGATATTTCAGTGGATTTAATATATAACTAAATTTAGATATCTCTCTAGTCTTTGGACACCAGAAGGTCGAAGCATAGGTGGTACAGCAAATAGATGTCTCTTTTTGGATACCTAGTCATATAGTTAATTTACAATATTGTGTTAGTTTCAAGTATATACAGTCAAGTGATGCAGTTATACATATATATATTATTCTTTTTCAGATCCTTTTCCATTATAGGTTATTACAAGATATTGAGTGTAGTTTCCTCTGCTATAAAGTAGATCTTCATTGTTTATCTATTTTATATATAGTACTGTGTATCTGTTAATCCCAAACTCCTAATTTTACGTAGTCATACTTTAACTCTCTAGAATTTAGTTTCTATATACATATTATGTACCGGTACTTTCTCAGGTCCTTATTCGAGTGATTCTTGATTAACTCAAACGTGTGTGTATGTGTATGCAGATAACTGAAGTTTGAGATAAATACTACATGAAGTCCTTGAGCTGTGCTTCTAACAAGACCACTGAAGATTTGTTTTCAGAGCTAAAATTATATCTACTGGGGCACTAAACCTGAACCTTAAACACATAAAACCTCTTTTTTTTCATTTGCTCTTCCTCTCTTTCATTTTTCTCCCATTTATATTGTGGCAATAAACCCTCGATGTCATATAATATCCTCCAAGGAACAATTGAATGTGTGTCTAAGTGGGAAAAGAATGTGTGGACTCTAAATCAGATTTCTTTATTTTACCCAGGAGGGGCTACTGTAATGTTTGTGAGGCCAGAGTACACAAGGCAGAGATCAAACTTGAGAGCAAACCTCTCATCATTAGCTTTGGGGTTGCCAGTTTGAATCTTTTCTTTTCTTTTTGATGTGAGGCATTAATTTTTCCAGTTTTGTACCCTCTGGTGGATTTCTAGGAATACAGAATTTCTTTTTATAAAGTGAACCGTTATACAAAACAGAATGCTAACGATATTCATTGTCTCTGACAAGCAGACTTTGATTACCTACTTCAACTGCCACCCTTAGCTCAGTCTCCAGTGTTATAAAGACATTGTTTTTGATCTCCTAGAGTGGAAATCTTTCTATTACATCACTTGAATGCACTTAAGCTTTAATGATAAACCTCCAAGGTATGTGTTTAATATCATCAGGTCTTCTCTCTCAGCTCAAAGACTTGTAGGAAACACTTATATATGAAGATTATGACTTAACTTGGAGATAGCTGCTGTCCTGGTCTATATAACATGATTTGCTTTTGGTTGATTGTTTTCAAGCTTTAAGATTAGATTGATTTCTATGTTCCATTTTGTAAAGTTATTCAATGTCATACTCATAAAACAATTAGAGCTATTTATAGCTACTTTCTAACATAATTCTCTTATTTTTTATAAGAATAAACTGAAACTAGTTGTAAGTAGTGGAGACTGACTTTGAACTCCAATCCAGCTTTCAATGCACATTTCATGCACATTTCCATGACATCACCCTGCTTCAAAACTCTACTAGTAAGGTGTGATGGCTCTGCTGCTTAAATTCACTGTTTTAACTACACCCAACAACTGGGATGAAATATTATGGACTGTGGTAATTGAGTTTTGGAAATTCCACAATTGTAATGAAAAATTGGCTCTTCTATCTTGAGCCAGTTTCTTCATTATCTCTTCTGAGTCACTTATAGGATGGTTCCGATGCCCCTGGGATTATTCTTGAAAGAAACATCCTTTAATTAATATTCAGTTCTCTGATTCTGTAGCACAAGGTCCAACACATAGATCAGATATAGTAAGCCCTCAATAAATATTTATTTCTCCACTTTCTCTTTACCATTTCTTTCAATAATTTAAGACATTCTTCTTTGTATTTTCTTCTAGTCTTTGTCCTTCTGGTTTAAAGTCCTGATTCCTAAATTTGTGAAAACAAAGAATGCAATTCCTATCCACCTCTCCATCTGCATTTTGAAAGTCTACCTTCCTAGGTCTTCATATATATATATATATATATATATTTCATATATATATATATATAGTATTCTTAAATATATATATACATTTAGCATATATTTAATATATTATATATTTAATGTATATATTGCATTTTGTGGCTACTTCTCTGATCTTTGCTTTTCTCTGTCATATGTTTATTTATCCCTCATATAGAAAGTATGAGTTATTTAAAAATAACCCATCTCTTATCTTTTCTCTCAGTTTTCATTCTTTGAAAACATACCTTCTCTCGGTAAATGATTCTCAAATCTATTAGCCTGATCCTAAAGTTTCTCCTGGGCTCCAGCTATATATTTCTAACTCTCTGTTCAGCTAATTATTCTTGTGATCTTGTAATCACCTCACATGCTGCGTGCTTCAACTTTTCCTTCAAAACTGACTTTACTTTCAGGCAAATGCCCTACTTTTACTTTTGATATACATATTCTTTCACATCATCAGATTCAAATTTTCCTTTGCAAACTCAACCCTCACCAAACAGAGTTGACCATGATTTGTCATTTTTTAATTCACTTCCTTTTTTCCTCACTGCCGCATTATTTCAATCCCTGAGCTTTAAATAGCCACTTGGACTGTTCTTGCCTTCAGTTTCCTTCCCTGTTTGAATTGTTCTGATGTATTGCTGGTATTTCTAACCCCAAACTTTTAACACGTGCCTTCTTTAGTCAGATATATTTAATGGTTTCCCAATGTCACACTGTAAAATACAAATTCTTTAGACTTGCAGTAAGAACTCTTGCAATCTGTCCTTAAACTCCATAACACCTCAATCTGATCAAAATTGCGTGAACTGAACTCTGAAAGTCTGATTCTCTGTGCTTAAGGAGAGTTAAAATATGTGCCTATCATATGTCTACTTATCATAGTAAGATATATCTTTTTATATATTCATTAAGATTTGTTGTTGAGAAATTTCAAACTGCTGTGGAGGCTAGCATAAGTGATAAATGGTAATAAATTGGTTGTATTATATTTTTCCTGGATAAGGCATGTTATTAGCTGTCTTAAAGCTTGTTCTATGCTTTTCTATAATCTTTGTGATCAAACTGGAGTCTCCCTTGGGTAATTATGGCAACATTAAAAATTTACTATTTTTCTTAGGTTCTAACCTTAATTCAACAAGATGCTTATTTTAATTGTAAAATAATTGTTTTGAAGGTACCTGAAAACTCTTATTAATATGGGCTATAAAATCATAATCATGGTGGTAAGGAAGCAACCTTATATGTAACATGCAAATTCTTAGTGTAATTTACAGAACTGAATTGCATTTTTCCCTTGTAACAAAACAGTAGAATAAATAGAACAGTTGAGAAAACTGCGTTTAAGTAATTTGTTTGAAATTATATAGTAATGTCAAAGTCAAGATATGATTCTCAGAACTTGGTTCTTAAGCAGTCTTAACCCGACACACAATGCTTGAAAACATTCCACAGCTGGAACACATGAACCCTAGCTTCAGACAGTTGAGTTCAAAGCCCATATATGATATTTACTACCTGTATGTCTTTGGGCAAATTAGTTAACATCACCAAGCCTCAGCTTTCTCATCTATAAATGAGAAATAGAATAACAACTCTATGGGATTAATTTTTGTGAGGATGAATGGAATAACAAAAATTACCTAGCACCATGTCTAACTCATTAATTAATCAGTAAATTACCTATAATAGTAATAGTGGTAATAATAGTAAACAATAAAACCTTTTGTTGGCCTTCTTTAGTTGGAGAAAATTTTTTAAAAATCAGATGAGAAAACAAGGAAAATAATTTACACCTAATTTGAGTGTTCCAAAGCCACCTGTTTTAAATGCTCCAATTCTTTAGAAGTCTGGAGTAGAAAAGAGAGAGTTTGGGCTGATGTTCCCATGCATGCAAACATCATGAGACTATAGGTGTCTACAGTTTTGGCTCAAAGGGGTACATTTTGACAAATACTTATGTAGCCCCGCAAAACCTCTTCTCCTTTTGCAACATCTCACTCATTCCCAGCACTTGCCTCCCTCCCATCAACGTAACAACTCACATCTAAAGTAGATGTGGCTATATCATCAGAGGTGGAAGGAAGAATAAACTTTACATCTAATTTCCCCTGATAGGTTTACGGCATCATCTATGAGACCTCAGAGTCCAATGACACACAACACACCCATAGATTTTGGAGAGTTTTACATGGATCCAGGATATACCCATCAGTATACTAACAATAACTATATGTGTGAACTCTATTCAGATCCTGTGCTAAACACTAATTACATCTATTTAAATCTATATAGCGATCTTGTTAGGTAAGGTACGATTATAATCTATGTTTTACAAAAGGGGAAAATGAAGCAGAGTGAAGAAATAACTTGCCCAAAGTCACAAAGCTAAGTTAAGAGTTATATTGGATATATCTGATTCTAAAGCTTTTTCTTTAAAAGTCCAGCTATTATTCTGATAAATAGGGTACAACTTTGTTGTTTAGTTTGGTTCTCTGATATGTCTGGCTTCACTTACATGAAAAATATTAAGAATACATAAATCCTACACAAAAACTAGGGAAAAGGTGAAACTAAAATATTCTAAACAAACAAGCAAAACAAATTGTTTACAGTTTATCATTCAATGACCTTGTTTAACAGAAAAAATATATGAGTTATTATTGGGTAAGCATTTTTAGCAGAGGCTAATCCTAGATAACAAAAGGGAGGATGTATTAACAAAGTTTAGTAGGTCCAATCTCTACTGAGAGGGGTAAGTACAAGAGTGCAGGGTTTGTTTGTATTAATTTTGATTGAAGATCTACTCAATACTTTCACTGAGTCTTGGATTTTCAGGGAATTTGTACTGGAATTATGATATTAGGCAAATCAATGCATTAGCATAAATTTTAAAAACTAACCAGATTCCACTGAAATTTTTTGAACATTTCTTAGGAAATAGGTGCTACAGTAAGGGTTTTACATAATACTTTATTCTTTTTTTTTAACTTATTATTTTTTTAACATCTTTATTGGAGTATAAGTGATTTACAATGTTGTGTTAGTTTCTGCTGTAAAAGAGAATCAGTTATATGTATACATATATCCCCATATCCCCTCCCCCTTGCATCTCCCTCCCACCATCCCTATCCCACCCCTCTAGGTGGTCACAAAGCACTGAGCTGATCTCCCTGTGCTATGTGGCTGCTTCTCACTAGCTATCTATTTTACTTTTGGTAGTGTATATATGTCAGTGCTACTCTCTCACTTCGTCCCAGCTTACCCTTCCCCCTCCCCATGTCCTCAAGTCCATTATCTACGTCTGTGTCTTTATTCCTGTCCTGCCCCTAGGTTCATGAGAGCCATTTTTTTTTTAGATTCCATATACATGTGTTAGCATATGGTATTTGTTTTTCTCTTTCTGACTTACTTTACTCTATGACAGACTCTAGGTCTATCTGCTTCATTACAAATAACTCAATTTCTTTTCTTTTTGTGGCTGAGTAATATTCCATTGTATATATGTGCCACATCTTCCTTATCCATTCATCTATGAATGGACACTTAGGTTGCTTCCATGTCCTGGCTATTGTAAATAGTGCTGCAGTGAACATTGTGGTACATGACTCTTTTTGAATTATGGTTTTCTCAGGGTATATGCCCAGTATTGAGATTGCTGAGTCATATGGTAATTCTATTTTTAGTTTTTTAAGGAACCTCCATACTGTTCTCTGTAGTGGCTGTATCAATTTACATTCCCACCAACAGTGCAAGAAGGTTCCATTTTCTCCACACCCCCTCCAGCATTTATTGTTTGTAGAATTTTTGATGATAGCCATTCTGAGCAGTGTGAGGTGATACCTCATTGTAGTTTTGACTTGCTTTTCTCTAATGATTAGTGATGTTGAGCATCCTTTCATGTATTTGCTGGCAATCTGTATATCTTCTTTGGAGAAATGTGTATTTAAGTCTTCTGCCCATTTTTGGATTGGCTTGGTTGTATTTTTGATATTGAGCTGCATGAGCTGCTTGTATATTTTGGAGATTAATCTTTGTCAGTTGCTTCATGTATAAATATTTTCTCCCATTCTAAGCGTTGTCTTTTCATCTTGTTTATGGTTTTCTTTGCTGTGCAAAAGCTTTTAAGTTTCATTAGGTCCCATTTGTTTATTTTTATTTCCATTTCTCTAGGAGGTGCGTCAAAAAGGATCTTGCTGTGATTTATGTCATAGAGTGTTCTGCCTTATGTTTTCCTCTAAGAGTTTTATAGTGGCTGGCCTTACGTTTCGGTCTTTAATCCATTTTGAGTTTATTTTTGTGTATTGTGTTAGGGAGTTGTCTAATTTCATTCTTTTACATGGAGCTGTCCAGTTTTCCCAGCACCACTTATTGAAGAGGCTTTCTTTTCTCCACTGTATATTCTTGCCACCTTTATCAAAGATAAGGTGACCATATGTGTGTGTGTTTATCTCTGGGCTTTCTATCCTGTTCCATTGATCTATATTTCTGTTTTTGTGCCAGTACCATACTATCTTGATTACTGTAGCTTTGTTGTATAGTCTGAAGTCAGGGAGTCTGATTCCTCCAGCTCCGTTTTTCTTTCTAAAGATTGCTTTGGCTATTCGGGGTCTTTTGTGTTTCCATACAAATTGTGAAATTTTTTGTTCTAGTCGTGTGAAAAATGCCATTGGTAGTTTGATAGGGATTGCATTGAATCTATAGATTGCTTTGGGAAGTAGAGTCATTTTCACAATGTTGATTCTTCCAGTCCAAGAACATGGTATATCTCTCCACTCCATCTGTTAATCTTTAGTTTCTTTCAACAGTGTCTGATAGTTTTCTGCATGCATGTCTTTTGTCTCCTTAGGTAGGTTTATTCCTTGGTATTTCATTCTTTTTGTTGCAGTGGTAAATGGGAGTGTTTCCTTAATTTCTCTTTCAGGTTTTTCATCATTAGTGTATAGGAATGTGAGAGATTTCTGTGCATTAATTTTGTATCCTGCTACTTTACCACATTCATTGATTAGCTCTAGTAGTTTTCTGGTAGCATCTTTAGGATTCTCTATGTATCATATGTCAACTGCAAACAGTGACATTTTTACTTCCTCGTTTCTGATTTGGATTTCTTTTTCTTCTCTGATTGCTGTGGCTAAAACTTGCAAAACTATGCTGAATAATAGCAGTGAGCATGGGCAACCTTGTCTTGTTCCTGATCTTAGAGGAAAAATTTTCAGTTTTTCACCATCATTGAGAATTATGTTGGCTGTGGGTTTGTCATATATGGCCTTTATTATGTTGAGGTAAGTTCCCTCTATGTCTACTTTCTGGAGAGTTTTTATCATAAATGGGTGTTGAATTTTGTTGAAAGGTTTTTCTGCATCTATTGAGATTATCATATGGTTTTTAGCCTTCCATTTTTTACTATGGTATATCACATTGATTGATTTGCATATATTGAAGAATTCTTGTGTTCCTGGGATAAACCCCACTTGATCATGGTGTATGTTCTTTTTAATGTGCCGTTTGATTCTGTTTGCTAGTATTTTGTTGAGGACTTTTGCATCTATGTTCATCAATGATACTGGCCTGTAGTTTTATTTTTTTGTGACATCTTTGTCTGGTTTTGGTATCAGCGTGATGGTGATCTCATCAAATGAGTTTGGGAGTGCTCCTTCCTCTGCTATATTTTGGAAGAGTTTGAGAAGGATAGGCTTAGCTGTTCTCTAAATGTTTGATAGAATTCACCTGTGCAGCCATCTGGTCCTGGGCTTTTTTTTTTTTGGAAGATTTTTAACCACAGTTTCAATTTCAGTACTTGTGATTGGTCTGTTTGTATTTTCGGTTTCTTCCTGGTTCAGTCTTGGAAGCTTGTGCTTTTCTAAGAATTTGTCCATTTCTTCCAGGTTGTCCATTTTATTGGCATAGAGTTGCTTGTAGTAATCTCTCATGATCCTTCGTATTTCTGCAGTGTCCATTGTTCCTTCTCCTTTTTCATTTCTAATTCTGTTAATTTGAGTCTTCTCATTTTTTTTCTTAATGATTCTGGCTAATGGTTTATCAATTTTGTTTGTCTTCTCAAAGAACCAGCTTTCAGTTTATTGATATTTGTTGTTTCCTTCATTTCTTTTTCATTCATTTCTGATCTGATGTTTATGGTTTCTTTCCTTCTGCTAACTTTGGGGTTTTTTTGTTCTTCCTCTAATTGCTTGAGGTGTAAGGTTAAGTTGTTTACTTGAGATGTTTCTTGTTTCTTGAGGTAGGATTGTACTGCTATAAACTTCCCTCTTAGAACTGCTTTTTCTGCATCCCATAGGTTTTGGTTCATTGTGTTTTCACTGTCATTTTTTTCTAGGTATTTTTTGATTTCCTCTTTGATTTCCTCAGTAATCTCCTGGTTATTTAGTAGTGTTTCATTTAGCCTCCATATGTTTGTATTTTTTACAGATTTTTTCCCTCTAATTGATATCTAGTTTCATAGCATTGTGTTTGGAAAAGATACTTGATATGCTTTCAATATCCCCTAAATTTACCAAGGCTTGATTTGTTACTCAAGATATGATCTATCCTGGAGAATGTTCCATGAGCACTTGAGAAAAATGTGTATTCTGTTGTTTTTGAATGGAATGTCCTATAAATATCAATTAAGTCCTTCCTGTTTAATGTATCATTTAAAGCTTTTATATCTGTATTTATTTTCATTTTGGATGATCTGTCCATTGGTGAAAGTGGGGTGTTAAAGTCCCCTTACTGTTATTTTTTTTTGTTAATTAATTAATTAATTAATTTTTGCCTGTGTTGTGTCTTTGTTGCTGCACACAGGCTTTCTCTAGTTGTGGCAAGTGGGGGCTACTCTTCGTTGCGGTGTTTGGGCTTCTCATTGTGGGCCCTTCTCTTTGTTGCAGAGCATGGCCTCTTGGCACATGGGCTTCAGTAGTTGTGACACGCAGGCTCAGTAGTTGTGGCTCACAAGCTGTAGAGAGCAGGCTCAGTAGTTGTGGCACACAGGCTTAGTTGCTCCACGGCATGTGGGATCTTCCCGGACCAGCGCTTGAAGCCATGTCCCCTGCATTGGCAGGCAGCTGCTCAATCACTGCGCCAGCAGGGAAGTCCAAAGTCCCCTACGATTATTGTGTTACCGTCGATTTCCTCTTTTAGATCTGTTAGCATATGACTTATGTATTGAGGTGCTGCTATGTTCAGTGCATAAATATTTACAATTTTTTATATCTTCTTCTTGGATTGATCCCTTGAGCATTATGGAGTGTCCTTCTTTGTCTCTTGTAATAGTCTTTATTTTAAAGTCTATTTTGTCTGATATGAGAATTGGTATTCCAGCTTTCTTTTGATTTTCATTTGCATGGAATATCTTTTTCCATCCCCTCACTTTCAGTCTGTATGTGTCCCTAGGTCTGAAGTGGGTCTCTTGCAGACAGCATATATACGGGTCTGGTTTTTGTATCCATTCAGCCAGTCTATGTCTTTTGGTTGGAGCATTTAATCCATTCACATTTAAGGTAATTATTGATATGCATGTTCCTATTACCATTTTCTTAAGTGTTTGGGTTTTTTTTTTTTAGGTCTTTTCCTTCTCTTGTTTCCTGCCTAGAGAAGTTCCTTTGGTATTTGTAGTAAAACTTGTTTGGTGGTGCTGAATTCTCTTAGCTTTTGCTTGTCTGTAAAGGTTTCAATTTCTCTGTCAAATCTGAATGAGTTCCTTGCTGGGTAGAATAATCTTGGTTGTAGGTTTTTCTTGTTCGTCACTTTAAATATGTCCTTTAAATATGTCTACAAACATTCTGGCTTGTAGAGTTTCTGCTGAACAATCAGCTCTTAACCTTATGGGGGTTCCCTTGTATGTTACTTGTTGCTTTTCCTTTGCTGCTTTTAATATTTTTTCTTTGTATTTAATTTTTGATAGTTTGATTAATATGTGTCTTGGCATGTTTCTCCTTGGATTTATCCTGTATGGGACTCTCTGCCCTTCCTGGACTTGATTGAATATTTCCTTTCCCTTGTTAGGGAAGTTTTCAACTATTATCTCTTCAAATATTTTTCAGACCCTTTCTTTTTCCCTTCTTCTTCTGGGAACCCTATAATTTGAGTGTTGGTGCATTTAATGTTTTCCCAGAGGTCTCTAAGACTGTCTTCAATTCTTTTCATTCTTTTTTCTTTATTCTGCGCTTCAGTAGTTATTTCCAGTATTTTGTCTTCCAGGTCACTTATCTGTTCTTCTGCCTCAGTTATTCTGCTATTGATTCCTTCTACAGAATTTTTAATTTCATTTATTGTGTTGTTCATCATTGTTTGTTTGCTCTTTAGTTCTTCTAATCCCTTGTTAAACATTTCTTGTATTTTCTCCATTCTATTTCCAAGATTTTGGATCATCTTTACTATCATTACTCTGAAGTCTTTTTCAGGTAGACTGCCTATTCCCTCTTCATTTGTTTGGTCTGGTGGGTTTTTACCTTGCTCTTTTACCTTATGCATCTTTCTCTGTCTTCTCATTTTGTTTAACTTACTGTTTTGAGGGTCTCCTTTTGGCAGGTGGCAGTTTTGTAGTTTCTTTGGTTTTGGTGTCTGCCCCCAAAGCACGAGGTTGGTTTAGTGGGTTGTGTAGGCCTCCTGGTGTAGGGGACTGGTGCCTGTGTTCTGGTGGGTGGGGCTGGGTCTTGTCTTTCTGGTGGGCAGGTTCACATCCAGTGGTGTGTTTTGGGGTGTTTGTGAACTTAGTGTGATTTTAGGCAGCCTCTCTTCTAATGGGTGGGTTTGTATTCCTGTCTTGATAGTTGATTGGCATGGGGTGTTCAGCACTGGAGCTTGCTGGCCATTGGGTGGAGCTGGGTCTTAGTGCTGAGATGGAGATCTCTGCGAGAGCTCTCACTGACTGATATTACCTGGGGCCGGAAGGTCTCTGCTGGTCCAGTGTCTTGCACTCGGCTCTCCCACCTCAGAGGCTCAGGCCTGACACCAGGCCAGAGCCCCAACACCCTGTCAGCCACATGATTCAGAAGAAAAGGGAGGAAAAAAGGAAAGAAAAACAGTTATTAAAATAAAGAAATAAAAATAATAATAAAAAAGGAAGACAGCAACCAAACCAATGAACAAATCTACCAATGATAACAAGTGCTAAAACTATACTAAGATAAACACAAAAATCAGAAACAAATCAGTTGCAGATAGCAGACCCCAAGTCTACAGTTGCTCCCAAATTCCACCACCTCAATTTTGGGAACATTTGTTGTCTATTCAGGTATTCCACAGATGCAGGGTACGTCAGGTTGATTTGGGGAATTTAATCTGCTGCTCCTGAGGCTGCTGGGAGAGATTTCCCTTTCTCTTCTTTGTTCGAACAGCTCCCGGGGTTCGGCCTTGGATTTGGCCCCACCTCTGCGTGTAGGTCACCCTCAGGCATCTGTTCCCGCCCAGACAGGACAGGGTTAAAGGAGCGGCTGATTAAGGGGCTCTGGCTCCCTCATGCCTGGGGAGAGAGGGGTACGGTAGTTATAATTGGAATGCGGGGCGAGCCTGTAGTGGCAGAGGCTGGCGTGACATTGCAACAGCCTGAGGCATGCTGTGTGTTCTCCTGGGAACTTGTCCCTGGATCACAAGACCCTGGCAGTGGCATGTTGCACAGGCTCCCAGGAGGGTGTGGATAGTGACTTGTGCTTGCACACAGGCTTCTTGGTGGCTGCAGTAGCAGTCTGAGCATTTCATGCCTGTCTCTGGGGTCCAAGCTGATAGCTGCACCTCACACCCATCTCTGGACCTTGTTTAGGTGCTGCTCTGCCTTCCGTGGGCAGACAGGGAAGGAATCCCCTCTCCTCGTGCACCCTGAAACAATGGTCTCTTGTCTCTTA
The DNA here is from genome assembly GCF_000442215.2 of Lipotes vexillifer. Taxonomy (NCBI): domain Eukaryota; kingdom Metazoa; phylum Chordata; class Mammalia; order Artiodactyla; family Lipotidae; genus Lipotes; species Lipotes vexillifer. The sequence goes on from NW_006784237.1 coordinate 1,496,497, forward strand.
GGCAGGTCCAGACTTTTTCCCAGACTCCCTCCCAGCTGGCCGTGGTGCACTAGCCCCCTTCAGGCTGTGTTCACGCCGCCAACCCCAGTCCTCTCCCTGCGATCTGACCTCCGAAGCCCGATCCTCAGCTCCCAGCCCCGCCCACCCCGGCCGGTGAGCAGACAAGCCTCTCAGGCTGGTGAGTGCTGGTTGGCACCGATCCTCTGTGCGGGGGTCTCTCCACTTTGCCCTCTGCACCCCTATTGCTGTGCTCTCCTCTGCGGCTCTGAAGCTTCCACCCTGCCTACTCCCTGTCTCTGCCAGTGAAGGGGCTTCCTAGTGTGTGGAAACTTTTCCTCCTTCACAGCTCCCTAACAGAGGTGCTGGTCCTATCCCTATTCTTTTGTCTCTGTTTTTTCGTTTTTCTTTTGCCCTACCCAGGTACGTGGGGATATTCTTGCCTTTTGGGAAGTCTGAGGTCTTCTGCCTGCGTTCAGTAGGTGTTCTGTAGGAGTTGTTCCATGTGTACATGTATTTTTGATGTATTTATTGGGAGCAAGGTGATCTCTGCGTCTTACTCCTCTACCATCTTGAGGGTGCCCCACCCATAATACTTAATTCTAACAAAAATAACATCAAGAGGCATTTATATTCATGAAGAGATGAAGAAATTTCCTCAAACAATTTAAACTTATTAAACTCTAAAAACAGTTTTGGCATGTAATGCACTAGCTAAATAGCAAAATAAAATCACACAATTACAATATAATTTACACAGTAATGCAATAGATATGAAGCTATTTTCTAAGCAGCAGTGGCAGCACAATTTTGGTTACCATTCTTGCAAAAGTCCTTCAGGTCTCCATATTTATCATTATTAAACCTTCCAAACCATACTACCATCTGAATAATTTTTCTAATAACTGATTTAACAACATTCAGCCTGAAGTCTCTTTTGTTTCTACTTTCATATTTTTGATGCTGTTGTAAATGTTATTAGTTATTAATTTCAATTCATTATTGTTTGCTGCTAGTATAAAAAAATACAATTGATTTTTTATTTATTGATCTTGTGTTTCAGTTGATAAAACTTGATACACTCACTTATTAGTTCTAAGTCAATTGTATAGGTTGCTTTGGGTATTCTAAATAGGTATTCATGTCATCTAGGGATAGGGACAGTTGTACTTCTTCCTTTCCAATATGGATACATTTTATTTATTTATCTTACTTTATTTTACTTTCCAGACCCTTCAGTACAACATTAAATAGGAGAGAGAGTGAGCATCCTGTCTTATTTGTAAACTTAGAAAACATTCAGTCTTTCACCATTAAGTATAATGTTAGCTGTAAAGCTTCCTCATAGGTGTCCTTTGTTAGGTTAAAAAGTTCTTATCTATTTCCACTTTGCTGCGAGTTTTTATCTGAAATAGAGTTTAGATTTTGTCAGATAGTTTTTTTGCACTTGTTCAATGATTATATCCTGAATTTTTGTGGCGGCATTGGTTTGCTTGTTTTAATTTGTTAATATGGTAAGTTACATTGATTGATTTTCCAAATCTTAAATCAACTTTGTGTTCCTAGGATAAATCCCACCTGGTCATGCTTTTTGTATATTGTTGTATTTGATCTGCTAAAATTGTGTTTAGAAATTTTGCATCTATATTTATGAGGAACATTTCTCTGTAGTTTTCTGGTTTGGGTATCAGGGTAATTCTGGCCTCATAAAATCAGTTAAAAATTATTACCTTCTCTTCAGTTTTCTGGAGGAGTTTTTGTAGAATTGATATTAGATTTTCCTTAACTGTTTTGTAGAATGTACCAGTGAAGCCGTGTACTCCTGCAATTTCTTTGTGTAAAGTTTTTTTTAACTTTCAGTTTTTCTAATAGATTATCTATTTCTTCAGGTTATCTCTTTCTTCTTGAGTTAGCTTAAGTGAGCTGAATAAAGTAGTTTGTGTCCTTCAAGGAATTTGTCCATTTCATTTACTTTGTTGTAGTTATTGACATAAAGTTGTTTATAGTCTCTTAACTATCCTTTAATATCTGTGGAAACTATACTGATGTCACCTTTCTCATTCCTGGTATTGTTAATTTGTATCTTCTTTTTTCCTGAGATCTTAGGCTAGAGGTTTCTTAGTTTCATTGATTTTCTCAAAGAACTAAATATAGGTTTTATGTAGTTTCTCTATTATTCTTTTTATAAAATTTTTCACTGATTTCCCTCTGGTTCTGAGTGGAGGTTTTGTTGTTCAGTATTTTTAAAATGGTGTTTCACTGACTTCTCATTTCTGTTGTTTACAACAGGACATGGGCTTTCATCCTTATCTTTATTCTTTTGCACATAATACTCCCTCACCGAATTTAAGATTTTCTACTTCTCACTGGTTTTAAGTAATTTAACCATGATGTGCTTTGGTACAGTTTTCTGCATATTTCTTGTGCTTGGGGTTTACTGAGCTTCTTGGATTTTCATACTTACAGATTTTTTTTAATTAAAAAAAAAAACAACGTGTGTCCATTAGTTTTCAATTTTAGTTTACTTCCCTCCTTCCTCTCTCTCCTTCCAGAATGCAAATTACATACATATTAATCCATTTGAATTTTTCCCACAGTTCACTGATGCTTTCTTCATCTCTTTGTGTTTCATCTTAGATAGTTCTATTACTTATGGTATCAAAGTACACTTATCTTTTCTGGCACAATATCTACTGTCTAATCTGCCATTAATCCCAGCCAGTGTATTTTTTTTTGATCTTATACATTGTAGTTTTCATCTCAGGAAGTTTAAAGTTTTTTAAATCTTCCATATCTCTAACTTTTTGAATATATGCAGTACATTTATAATACCTGCTTAATATTCTTATCTGCTATTTAACATCTGTGTCAGTTCTGGGTTGCTTTTGATTAATCATTCCTCATTATGAGTCATATTTTACTGCTTTATTGTTACCTGGTAATTTTTTTTTTTTATTGAATGCTAAACATTGTAAATTTTACTCTGTTGGGTGCTGAATATTTTCACATTGCCACAAATGTAGAGCTTTGCTCTAGAATGAAGTTAAATTACATGAAAAAATGATTTTTTTGTTTTGCTTTTAAGATTGGTTAGGTGGAGCTAAAGCAGTTATCAGCCTATGGCTAATTATTTCCCACTATTAAGACAAGACCAGTTTGTGTACTCTACCTAATGAGCTATGGATATAAGGTTTCCCAATATGCTTAGTGGGAACTGATAAAATTCCTGCATCTATATAGGTGCTGAGCAATGTTTTTAGGTCTATCTTTTTAGGTAGTAGTCTCCCCTGGTTAGGGTAGTTTTCTCACACAAATTTGCTGATCGGTAATCAATTGGATACTCAAGATAGACCCTCTCCAAAACTAGAAATCTGTCTTCCTGACTCTCTTTCATCTATGATAGTTTCCTGTGTATTTCAGAATCTCCTCAGAATTTCAGCTGTCTTTTCATCTTAAGTAGTTTACCAGTCTCTGTATGGGTTCCTTCTCCCTGCATTGCAACCTGAAAAGTCTCCCAAATTAATAGCTTGGGGGCAATTTTAGGTCTCATTTTCCCCCCATCTCTCAGAGACCAGTGTTCTTCATTGTCTGATGTGTAGTGTCTTGTAAACTTTTTCTCACATATTTTGACTGTCTGTTTTTGGTTGTTTCAGGCAATAGGGTAAATTTAGTCTCTTTTACCTTATCTTGGTGAGAAGTAGAAGTCCACATAGTTTTTTAATTGGCAGATAAGTTCCAGTCTAAATATTATTTAAGAGAATGAAAATATACATTGGTTTCATTCTGTCTGAAATTTACTCACCCCTAGAAAACACCAGGGTTCTTGCTTATTAAAATAATGATGGTAAACAGTTTTTTCTTAGAAACCTTTAAAATAATTGCAGTCTCATACTCTTGGCTAAAAGAAATCAGGGTGGAGCAAATGAACATCAGGCAACAGGCTAATGATGAAAATCAATATGTTTAGTCTGTCTCTTTTTTTATCTGGTTTTCATGCTAATCTGAATTTGTGCAAGATTCCAAATCTGTTTGGGTGAGATTCTTCTGCTCCTTTTAACTGTTAGTATGGATGGAGTCTAATGTAGAGAGATCTAGTAAAGTAAAGATGAGCTGAAATGATAAAAAATGGTAGGGGTCAAACAGACTGTTTGAAGCTGTAATCCATGTTTTGAGGATTACATGTGAGATTGCACTAAAGCCACTTTATACTACAGAATGTTTTAAATATCAGTAAGACCAATATATCCCAGCACTATAGAAATATCAGTTCTCTCACTGTGCCTTGGTAGAAGTAAAAGTGGTATAGCTGACAGTTGAGAGCAGAAGGTCATAACAGGGCCAGTAATGATGCTACAAGTAAGATAACACTGTGGAGACTGAGGGAGAAGTCAAAATGGTAACCCATCTGAACCTCTGAACGGCATCCTCAATTCATCGCTTTCTAAAGCAAGAGCCCCTGTGCTGTGGCCATAAAATAAATGTGGTGGAAGTTGTGATGGAATATTAATATAAATATTTTACTTTGTAGAGTGTGTTTTGCCCCATGGTTTTTGTTCTGATGATCTCTTCTTGTTCTGCTCTGAGAAACTATCATTATGAATAAATACTTGAATTTTTCCTTTGTCCATTTCATTACTTATGTCTGAAATTTTCTAGTTACATTTGCCTGCCTACGTCAAAAGGGTTCAACTTGGGATATGAAAATTTCAGCCTCAAATTTTATTGGAAGCACAGAAAAGTGTCACCCTTTTCGGTGATGAAGGGGAGGAAGGTGGGTGAGTGTACTGAAATGTCAACCCTGACTTTGGACCGTGTAAGGAGAGCCTGCCATATGCGTTGCTTTCCAAGTTTGTCCCTCCTGCTGACTTTTTTCCAAGATGAACCTTATTTTATTTTCCTTGCTAGGGCCCATGTTATTATTCCAACATTTCCCATTTTAGTATCATCTGCAGAATTCATTTAGACCCTGTTTACTTCCTTGCTGAGGTCTCTGAGCCATAGAGCGGGACAGAGCCTGGAGGCAGGCTGGGTTTTCCTTCTCCTCCAGGCAGCTCTCATCACACACATGGGCCTACAGAAATGCAAGATTTCCCCATGGAAGGGGACTTCTTAGGCTTCCCTATGAAACAACACTGAAGTGGAAGATGGAAAAGATAACAATAACAACATTCTTGCCTTTGCTGCTTGGGAAGAGAGCAATCGATAAACATTTTTATTAATCGTCATTCAGCGCATGTCCAGACCTTGGCTAAGTAGCCCGGAGGATGTGAAGGGGGTCAGACTTAAGCCTCCACCCTCGAGGAGGATATAATCTAATTTAGGGAAGAAAGCATACACACATAATACAAACATATGCACACACATACTTCTGAAACAGTGACACCATGTACAGGTACACTGATTTATGCAATGCAGAAAGGAATTGTCTGGAACGTGAAAAATGTCCACGCAGAGGAGGACGGGCTTATATCTCAAGTATTTATTCATAAATTCATGCAGTCCTGTTACAAGTAGTTACTGAGTAAGAGAAATTCTCCTAGGGAAGAGAGTAACAGACAGAGCTCATACTATCACCAAGCTTTCAGCTGACAAGGAATGAAGAATCACAAGATAGCATGTTAGTAGCTACCAAAACTTTTCATTCTGTGATGCTTTTCCGGAGACTAAAAGTCAGTGAAGCAAGATGTGATCTGCCTGGGTTGTTAGGTTGATAACTTGCTGATTCATGTAACCACTTATTTGTCTTGAGTGAATACTTTGTGTAAAAAATTGGCCTGGATATTATGTACACATGAAGAAGAATTGGACTTGGACCCTGACTTCAAGATTTCAGTCTAATATAGACAAACATACTGAAAAGACATAGTGCAAAGTAAAAAATGATGGCTCCACTTTTACCTGGCTTACATTTTACTAAGCAACATTAACCTAAGAGAACAATTCAAAAATATTTGTGTTCTGTGTGAAAGAGGTTTTCCTCAAATGTGCTAGCAAGAGGAGAGGACAGGTTGAGGATTTGGATGGAAGCCTGGCCTCCCTCTGTGAGAAGGAGTCTGCAAAAATCCACCCCCCATGGTTGTCTCTCCACTGGAAATGTCTGAATACTGTGGTTAGTGTTCAGAAAAGTATAACAGCAGCAGTAGTAGCAGGAGTAATGCTAGTATATATTCAGGTCTTACTATATGCCAAGCCCTTAGTTAACAATTTTAAATTGAAGAATCTCATTTAATCTTTCCAACAGTCCGATGAGATAGCTACTATTATTTTCCATATTTAACATAAAGTAATCTGAGCCTTACAAACTAATAAGGCCCTTCCTAGATAGTAGGCAGCTAAGCATGAACTTAAACTCAGGCAACTCTGAGTCTAAAATCAAAATTCAAGAAATAGGCATTGCCATGGGCCCTAAGAGTCTGACTTTGTACAGTGGCCAAAGGCAATGGCTCTTAACCTCAGGTGCACATTAGAAATACCTGGGGAGCTTAAAAATACCATTATTTTAATCCATGTTTATCAGAATCTCTGGGGGTGGATCTCAGGCATCAAAATTTCTAAAGACTCTCCAGGTAATCCTAACAGCCAGTCAAGCTTGAGAACAAATGTCTTTATTTAGGTCTTTCCCTGAGCAGAGGAGTAAAACAAATATCTTAAAAACAAGCAAACAACAATAACAACAAATACATATATATTACATACTATATATGATTTTCCTGGTTATGCTCAGAATTCATATGTACACCTATGAGTACATCCTGCCCTGAGAAATATCCAACTCCCTGCTGTGGTGAATTGTCCTACAATAGGCAAAATCCACAGCATTTAAACAAATCATTACCTTCAGCCAAGTGCTCTAAGAAGTTAAAAATTCTCTGTCTTCCTTGCCCCAAGTCTGTCTGACAGAAATATTTACATCAAGACTCCATGGATTATCTACAAATTATTGAAAATACATTTTATTAAGTAGAAAGCATGGCCACTGCATTTGAAATGTGGGGAGTCTGGAAGACCTAAGATCAACTGAGCGTCCTTTAAATAAGCACAGAGCTCCTAGCCAGGGCCATCCCTTGTACACACCTCAGAGACACATATTACAAATACATATAAGAGATCATGTATGAAAAAGAACTGTCCTGAACATCATAAGCAATCCATAGATAAAATAATATTTTCCTTCCAACAGTTCTCTTAATTTAGAATATTGAAACAAATTTTGATCTCATCAGTTGACAGGTAAAATGGAGGAGTTATAGCCGTACATATCCAGGAAAATGCTGGAAATAAGGAAGAAGGTAGGAATGTCTCAGCGTCGGGGTTCGTAAATTTTAAAGTTTCAACAATTGCTTTTGTGAAAATTTTGCTTAGTGAATCAAATATTAAAATCTCATGCCTTGACAGAAGTAATGGATGAGGGATAATGTCTGATAAATCTATCAAAATTATCAAATAATACAAAATGCAAAATGTCTTTTAACATTCAATGTCAGGCTTAAAATAAAATCTTTCTCTTAAAACACAATCCTGAGCTCATGGAGACTACACATTTTCCTAAACGGTGCAAATAAATTTAACATTTTAAAAGATGTCAGTTAACTCATTCCAAAGAATTACAGGTTTTTAGATCCCAAGCCAATCCTTTTACTTGACAATCGAAATTGGTTCATGGAGTATTATTTTAGGCCAGCTAAATCTAATGACCTTTCTGCTCTCCAAGTTTCAAGCCACGGATTTCAGGAACAGAGACAAATGAAATGTGTATCTTACATTCCAGCAAGCAAAAATTGAGAGGAGCTTTTCTGGTGGCTAGTAAAGACCATGTTTCTTAATAAGAAAATGACTGTTTGAACACTGTAACACATCAAGTCATTTCCTGGCTGTGCTTTACATGTGGCTTTCTATTATTATCTGAAACACTGACTGCATCCTTGATATCCTTGGCCTCCATCTCCATCTGCATTAGAAATCTTCGCCTAACCTCTTTCCTCCATCAAGGAATTCAGCTCCTTTCTTCCCATTTTTGATCAAAGTGATTGTTGAAAGGGAATGGAGGATGTAAGAAATGGGAGAGCTAATCAAAAAGGAAATTTGCACTAAGGAAACTGAAAGACATCTTTACTACTTTAATTTTGCTATCAGTCTCTGTGCCCCAAGGTGTCAATTGTAGATGCTTTCTGTTTACAGTCTGTAGCATGTCACAGTGGGACCACTCCTCCCTTTCCTGCCATCAGTCCTTTATAGGTTAGCTTACCATTTCTCCTATAATCTCCAGCATTGCTTTTCTGTGAAATAGAGGGACTGAGAAACTGAATAAAGGAGAGGAGAATGGATAAAGTAGAGATGATATCTGCAGATATATCTTCTCTCCTCTTTTTTTGCCAGCTGTGTTTTTAGTTTTTGACTTTTCTCCTCTTAAACACTTTGACTTTATTCCTCCTAAGAGACCCCTAGGTTATATCCATTTACAGTTTATAAAAGGTGTGCACTGCAGTGAAGATAACTAGCAAGGGCCATTCATAACTAATTGAAAGGCTAACTTACGTTGAATGGATGGACAGAGATTTTTCTTCATATATATCCTTTAATACATCAACTTATTGGATGCTATGGTAATTACTCTTAGGTATAAGCATAAATAGAACAAGTTACACAGAGAGCTTACAGTTTTCTAAGATGGAGTTAGTAATAAATTCCAATTCAAATATCACACAGGGAAATAGTGTGCTATAACAGAAAGAATAACAGGATGGGGTGAATAGTCAGGTGAACCCCAAGGTCATTATTTCCCACCTGTGGACCTGTGGTATACTAGACTGGGCCCCTCACAAATTCATATGTTGAAGCCCTAACCCCCAATGTAACTGTGTTTGGAGGTGGGGTCTTTAAAGAGTTAATTAAGGTTAAAAAAAAGTCATAAAGATGGGCCCCTAAGCTAATATGACTTGTGTCCTGATAGGAAGAAGCAGAGACACCAGGAATGGTCATGCATAAAAGAAAGACCTTGTGAAGATACAGTGACAAGGCAGTCAACTGTGAGACAAGGAGAGGGAGATATCAGGAGAAACCAACCTGCCACACCTTGAACTTGAACAACCAGCCTCCAGAACTGTGAGAAAATACACTTCTGTTGTTATGGTAGCCCTAGAAAACTAATACAGGGCCTTTAAGCAAATCACTTAAAATTTTCAACCACAAACACCTCTATCCTCATATTCTCTGACAATATTTTGTCATTTATTCGTGACCTCTTTTCCAGGCAATATTTCCTCTGCCTGTGTCTTAAATTGTTGGAGAGAGGCAGGGATCTGCTCCAGGTCTTCTCTTCTCAGTCTTTATATTGTTCTGGACAATCCTGCCCACTCCTATGGCTTCAGTAACCACCCATTTGCTGATAGATCGCTATACCCAGGTTTCTAGCCCACTGTTTTCCTTGTTTTTGTTGTTTCCTTTTTAACTTCAGCTTTATTGAGGGATAATTGACATATAAAATTGATAAAATTGTAAGATATTTAAAGATTAAGATATTTAAAGTGTGGTAATTTGATATATGTATACATTGTAAAAGGACTCCTTTCATCTTTTTTTTTTTGGTGTGCGGGCCTCTCTCACTGTTGTGGCCTTTCCCATTATGGAGCACAGGCTCCGAACGCGCAGGCTCAGCGGACATGGCTCACGGGCCCAGCCGCTCCGCGGCATGTGGGATCCTCCCGGACTGGGGAACGAACCCGTGTCCCCTACGTGAGCAGGCAGACTCTCAACCACTACGCCACCAGGGAAGCCCTCTTTCTGGTTTTTTGATGAGTAACTTTAAGGTCTACTTTCTTAGCACACTTCAGTTGTACAGTACAGTGCTATCAACTATACTCACCACGTTATACATTAGATTCTCAGACCTTATTCACCTTATAGCTGAAAGTTTGTACCCTTTTACCAACCTCTCCCTATTTCTCCACGCCCTATCCCCTGGCAGCCACTTTTCTACTTTCTGTTTCTATAAGTTTGAGTTTTTAAAAAACACCGTATATAAGTGATACCATGCAATATTTGTCTTCCTATGCCTGGCTTATTTCACTTAGCATAATGCCCCAAGGTCCATTCATGTTGTCACACATGACAGAATTTCTTACTTTCTCATGGCAGAGGAATATTCCCTATATATATATATATACACATACACCATATATATACCATATATATATTATATATAATATATTATATATTATATATAATATTCCATATATATATATTCACGCATACATATGTGCACAGTCTGTTTCATTTTCATGTATTTTGTGGTATTCACAGTGATATATTAATATACAATGTTTTAAGTATATTAATAATTTGAAAATTTCAACCCATGAAACTACAGTAATGCTGGGAAAGCACTAAAGTTGGAATTTTACTTTCTTTTCAAATACTTTTATTTTTCAAGCTCCAGTGCTTTTCTTACAAGATTTATTTGGGATCCATTGTTTCCTGCATTCCTGAAAGTCTTCCCAGAGACATGATTTCCAGATTCTACTCTAACATTATCCTTCGCAAATTTTTGCTAGATATTTTCATAATATTTGGATATTTCTATCTTCCTGACCTCTTCTCCACATAGGCTTGCCTGATTTAATAGAATAATGAATTTTATTTGGACAAGGTCTTGGAGGTTATCTCAGAGCAATCCCATCTCTAGTTACATGACTTTCCAGCCTTAGCTTGAACAATTTTCAGGGACTTGGCATTCTCTATTATATAAGGAAATTCTTTTCAGAGTTGAAAATGTTTTTCTCTTATTACTCCCAAATTGCCTCTGTGTTACTAACATCTAGATGTTTTAACGTCTAGAATTTTCTCCCATAGCAATAACTGGTTGTCTGTAAGGCAATAAGTAAGTCCCGTACATAAGAACTAGTTCAGTTCTGAGAGCACATTCGTTAAGTCCAATTTGTTTGTAAGTCTAACAATGTTAGCCTAGGTACCCAACTAACACAATCGGCTATATAGTACTGCACTGTAATAGGTTTATAACACATTTCACACAAATAATACATAAAAAACAAACACAGGAAATAAAGAGGACATTTCTAATTTTGTAGAGGATGCCCACACATGACAATGTACGCCAGACACATGAACTAACTTAAGTGATTGGACACGCGAACGCACATTCGCACCTTTGAAAGTTCGCAACTTGAAGGTTCATATGTAGGGGACTTACTGTACTTCTAGTTTTAAAATTAATTCAGACAATTAAAGTAATGGATTTGAAATGTTTGTCACTATGATTTTTTCTCATTTATGCTATTTTTGTAAATATTCAATTAATATGATTAACTAATAACATTATTCGATTTTTGTGTTTCGTTTTTATGTTTTCCCCACACACATGCCAATGTCAATATAATATTTTTTATATGTCAATATAATATTTTGTCAATATATAATGTCAATATAATATTGCTTTATGTGGATGAGACCCCCTACCCAGTGTTCTGCATTCTGAACTAAAAGCCCTTAGTTCTCAAGTGGGTCCCATTACTTAGCTTTGGGGTTTGGCCACAGCCTGGCTGCTATTCTCAGGTTACACTCTTGTTGGCTACTAAGCGATGATGTTGGAACTGAAACTCCTGGCACAGCAATTTAGCTCAGACTCTAGATTTCATGACAAATGTTGGGTGCTAATTCCAAAGATAGGTTCAAATTAAACTTCTGTTAATTCTGGGTTCCCCAGTTTGTAGCTAGCTTTCTGAAACCAAGTGAGAACTTACCAGTTACATTTAATTTTCTACTTTTTGGCTTACCTAGCTAAGATAATTTTGAATTATAATTCTTTTGTTCAAAAAAGTGCATATACCTTTTAGCCAAGTCTGATTAAAATGCAAAACAGGATTATATCTTGTGACAGAGCACTGGCTATCATTCTCCTGATCTACAAGACACTATTAATCATTAATGCAATGCAAAGTTTTAGAATCTGACACACATTCATCCAATAACTCTATTAATTCTAGCCTATTTAAAACATTCTATAAAGGTATTGTAACTAGCAGTCAAAATGCCTTGCCTAAATAAATTCCATTATATCTGTTTTATTACCCTAATCAAGCAGTGAATGAATTTGGTTTACTATAATTTGTTTTAGTGAAAAAAAGGTTATTTTTCTTACTAGTAGACTACTTTCTGTCTTTTCTTAATATTACAGCCTTTTCCCCTTCACTGATGATCTTGCTTAAGGACTATCTACAAATCCTTTTGTATTGTCCGTATTATTTTTTACAAGTCTCAGTTTGTTCTGAGCTTTATTCCCATGGATGCTATTCATAGAGGTGCATGCGACTCTCCCATGTTTATTTCTCCTTCAGTGATTTTCCATCAGTCTGTGGTACAGATTCTTTGAAAGGATTGCCTTTGATTAATCTGATACATTTTTAGTATGTGTATTTACTTATATGAACCTGAAAGCCAATGCCAAGGTTCTGGGTCAGAGACAGAGTATTATCATTTGTAGCAATAACTGTATTAGTTCTCCATGTTCTATTATTCCTTCTTTAGAATAATACAATCAGGGGCAAAATCACAATATACATGCCAAGGATTTTTTTGTACTGTAGGAGAGGAAGCCCAAAACTATGTATGTGAGAGTTTATATAGGTTACAGAGTACTCCTCTGTTCCTGAAAAAGGGAGAGAAATCTTTGTTCCCTAATGGTTTAAAATCCTTCAGAAAGTAAAAGGACATCTCTGGGTTTCATCTTTTGAAATGTAAGCAAACACCAAGGAGGTAAACCCTTTAAATCTCCCTGAGATCTCTCACTTTTCAGTCATCTTTTACCTTTCAAGACTTATCCTTCAATCCAGCTTGCAGTTTTCTTTTTTCTGAATGCCCTAATCATACAGAAACATGAAAATATTTGTTTCCCTCCACTCTCCATGAGATCTGTAATCCCTGTGTAAGGGAAGTTCTGTTAAGAAAAATATACGTATACATTTTCATCATAAAATGTTTCAATAATTAGGGAGCAGATCTTTAACATGAAGAAACAGAGGATAATCAAAGGGAAGAAATACTTTGTGTATATGTGGAAAGAATAAGAGAACATACAAGTTATTGTCTTTGTCCAAATGAGATCCTTGCTTCCAGGATTTTCATTTAGGTCAGTAAGCATCCTGTGTTTCTAGATAGCAGTTTCTCACATCTCCCAGAGGTATGACTGTCCAAGTGATCCGTACTGGGCCTAGTTAATGGCTTAATGATACATATGGTGCCAGATCCTTCTCTAATTCTTCTTCACATCCCTTAGTGTCTTATCAAGATTACTACCTTCTACCATTACTCCTACCCCCATTCTCCATACCGCAAGCAGAGGTTTGTTTTTAATGCTGATATGGTCTTTAAAATATTAAATAATTTCTTCTTTTACTTAAAATACATTCTAAATTATCGCATTTAGAACACAATTCAAATTTGTTAACTCTCCTTGCTTGATTTGTCTCCAGTCTACCTCTCTAGCACCATCTTTTCTACTTTCCTCATCATCCTTTCATCATAGTGGCCTACTCTGAGATATTGAAAACAACCTCAGAACAAGATCTTTCCACTTGAAGGCGTCTTCTATCAATTTGTTTTGCCTGAAATGTCCCTTCAAATGAGAATCAGGCCAACCCACCCACCCCAAAATGTCTTCTGCTTCTCACCTATCAAATCACAAATTGTAGCAGATTTGACTAATTATCCACCAACCAAAAAATGTGTTCCCCCTTCCAAAACAGAGTTTTCAAAGGAAAGCAGTGCATATCCCATCTCCCTTGCAGCTAGGTAGAGCCATGTGACTGGTTCTAGCCAAAGGAATATGAGTGGACATGCCATGTGTATGGCAAGGTTTAGCACTAAAATCCTTTCCTGTGCTCCTCTATTTTCTCTGAACTTTTGTATGGTTTGAATTAGAGTGACTCTCAGATGCCCTTGAAAGCAACATGTTGACAATGTCAGCAGCTCCATCACAAAGGGTTCTTGAACAATTGTGTGGACAAGTACAATCTCTTTAACCTGTTCACCTACCCAGTACTTTTACATGAATAAAAGTAACCTTCTATTGTACTTATACAGTTTACATTTTAATTTCTAATTTTTATGGCAGTTAGTCTAACCTTACTAATAAGGAGAAGTATTGCCTTCATTGTTTGTGGCCCAAGAAGAGGCTGGAGAGCAGAATGTTACTAGCTTGGGTAGCTTGTTATTTACTGTATTTAGGAAGATATTACATAAGAACAATGACCTTGGTCAAGAATTTACTGATTCAGGGGCAGAAACAAAAAGCAGAAATAAAAGGGTGAAGAGTTTTGAAACTTAAACCATAGGAAATGAGACTTAAAAAGAACATAAGTAACAAAGGTTTATCAGCATTCTCAGTAAACAGAAACTCAGCTTTGAAAGGTTTAAATTAAAAATTCTTCCCGTCCCCTCAAGTTTGTCACTTCATATGGCCTCAGGGTAGCTGCTATGGAGAGAGACCTAGGGGCATGGAGGCAAGGGAATAAATCAAACTTGAAAATTATGTCTAGGAGAAAATTTAAGTTGTAGTTACTGGCACCTGGTGCTGACTGAAGGCAAGTAAATCAGAAGCCTACTGTTTTTGAAAGCTGGTGTTTCCAGAGAAATGTGAGCCTTCACTAAAGGAGTCTTTGAATAGTCAAGCCTTAGAGCAACTTCTTAACTATCTCATTTATATATGTAACAAGTAGTGAGTTGTGAAATCTATATTGCTCTCAAGGAGGACATACTCTCCGAAAACCCCCTTATATGTGGTTTTGGAGGATAACTACAGTTTCTTTCAGATAATTGTATTTAGGTCAATGAAGGACTTTCCCTCATGCCAGGGTAGAGACTTCCATGATAATTGGCAATTTGGATGCTATGATTGTTATAGATGAGTGACTGCTGTATATCTTGTATCCTTCGACATTTTGAATGGTAGCTTTTATTGCTGTCCTTGCTCCACTTTATAAAATAGGCATGTGAAGTTGGAAAATGCACATAATTGGCCTTTTGGTATGGGGATCATTAAATTATGAGAATCCACCTCTGGAAATGATGAAGAAGACAGTGCAGCACCTATATATCCTGGACTTTGTACTGTATGCAGCAAGTGGGTTGGATTTTGAGTTGTCTTCTTAGGGATGGGGTATAGAGTCATATCTGATGGTGAGAGAGGTAGATTGTGAAGAAATGTCTAACTGTCCACCAAAAACACTTTTCCTTTTTTATGTTATGAAGTGTATATGGGAAGCACAGGATAGAATTTCCCAGGTTTTCTTGCATCTAGCTGGGATCCTGTGACCAGGTCTATTCAATGCAAGGTGAATGAATGAGATTTGGCTCACTTCCAAGCCAGGCCTGTTAAATGTCCCTGGACTTCTCCGTCACCTTGCTACCGCTATTTTTTCCCCATTTCAGCCAGCTAGAAGCCATATATTGAAGATTGCAGAGCCTCTTTTCATTTAGTTCAGAAAGATGCATGGAAGAGGGCTGTTCTGCTGACAAACCCACTTGGTCCCATGTTACAAGATCGAAAACTAAGCTTCTATTGTATTGGAGTAATTATACATGGGTGAGTCTATTTATTAACGATTACTTCCTCAGAGACCATTCCTATCCATATAATACCTATCTTAATGCTTGGTCATTTAGAAGATGGTCAGTAAATATTTTTTGAATGAGTTAAATAATGCATAATTTTTAAAAACAAGCTGTTCGGGCTTCCCTGGTGGCGCAGTGGTTGAGAGTGCGCCTGCCGATGCAGGGGACGCGGGTTCGTGCCCTCGTCCGGGAAGATACCATATGCCGCGGAGCGGCTGGGCCCGTGAGCCGTGGCCGCTGAGCCTGCGCGTCCGGAGCCTGTGCTCCGCAATGGGAGAGGCTGCAACAGTGAGAGGCCCGGGTACCGCACACACACACACACACACACACACAAAAACACAAGCTGTTCATTTGAGTCTTGACCTGCAACGTGACATGTCCTTTTGTAAAGATTTACCAAAGTTGATTCACAATTTAGATGTATTCTTACCCAAATATTTTTTTTATTTATTATGTATACTCAGGTTTCTAATTTTCTCTCAAATCCCAATATAACACACCTAAGTTACGACCTTTTCCTAATTTTATTTAGTCTCGATAGTTTCTCAGAAGTGTTACTGTCACACACACACACACAGACACACACACACACACACACACACACACATCACAGAGAAGCAGAATTTCTGGAATTAGCAGGAAAATAGAAACCCTCCTGGAATTACCAATTCATTCTTTTACTGTCTGAAGAAAATTAATGTGTTAGGCTACAGATGAAGTAATGGTCTTTCTTTTAATAAGATAAACATTGAAGGTCGTTGACCTCATTTTGACGTTGATAATTTATTATTTAGTTCTTTACAAAAATATCTAGGCTCTTTCTCATTTCACTCTTTTGGCCCAAGCCAACAATGAATTGGCCCCAGACATTGGAAAAGGGTTTCCTTTTTGTCTCTAGTACTGTGTTTGGTTCAGTGCATTTCTAGAACCTAACACCTTCACCATGTGGGCTCAGAACTTTCCTAAAAACTAAAAATATAGGAAATGAACAATAAAGTTCAACAATACAGTGTATTATTACATAAAACCTTAACTTAGAAACTTGTAAGATTTATTTTTCATTACAGCGAAAGTACTCCTTTCAACAGATCTTCTATTTCAAGCCACATAACAAATTATCGTGAACTTATCATCAGGATTTAAATGATCAGAGTTGACAATGTGGCAGAATTCTTATAATTCAAGCTTTCAAAAAAAGCAAATCTCAAGTCATTGATTTTACTCAGTATCTAAAATAATCATGAGGCTTACGATGAGTTAGTGGAGTTTGTGACAATAAATTAAAGCCTTTTATGGGATTTTCTGAGGGTTCTGGTACAGCAGAAGCACCATGGAATAGAGATTCATTCTTTGAATGCTTTTTTGGTGATTTGTTTAAAGCTTTTCATTGAATATGAAGTCTTCATTTTTGTATAATCCAACAAAAGCTCCAAAAATATGTGTTCCTAAAAACTATTTCATGGAAACAAAAATCATTATTGCATTTTGAGATAGCTGTCTTCCAAGAGAAAAAAAATCACTTTCTTGGTAAGCCTGTGAAAGCTGATGAACTCATAGATTTACATGAGAATTTGCTAAATGTGATTATTCCAAATTTCAGCTATAGAAAAGTTTTAGTGAAGTTCTGTGTAACACCTAACACCCAGTAGGTGATCACCTCTCTCAGTTTGCTTGAGACTGATCATGAGGGTCTTAACATTCTCCTCAGCTTGACTGAACTTTAGGATGCCTCCTAATTCTTGGCCCCTGACCTCCCTTTTCTTAGAGCATTTACTTTAGGAAACTTAGAGTTGTAAATTGTTTTCTGTCCCTTTGAGATGTAAATCTTCTCACAGCCCCTTGACAGTTTCAAAACCCAGGAATGTCTTTCCGGGGGACCTGGGAATCATCTATTTGTTATATAATCATCATGAAAGATATCATGCTATCTCCCTGTTTCTGTGTGAGGTAGGAGCCTAACTTCAATAAACAACAATTAACAAACACAAACACACATTAATCAATGTCTCCCTAATATTCCCCAGTACTTTTCCACTAACTCACCCTACAGCTTAAAAACCCTCTCACCTTTGTTTCAGTGGAGTTGAGTTCAATTTCTCTCTCCTATTGCAATAGTCTTGAACAAGGGTTCTTTGATTGTTTAACTCCATTTGATGCATTTTTCTTTTGACAGGACTTTCCCAGAGTTAGTATTAAAAATCCAAGTCA
Source organism: Lipotes vexillifer (assembly GCF_000442215.2). Lineage (NCBI taxonomy): Eukaryota > Metazoa > Chordata > Mammalia > Artiodactyla > Lipotidae > Lipotes > Lipotes vexillifer. Next base: position 1,514,326 of record NW_006784237.1, read on the forward strand.
CAGGAACCATCTCAGACCCAGGCAAACTAGAAGAGTCAGGCTTGTTTGTTTTTAACACAACCCTTAAACTCATTTATAGGTAGTTCTGAAGCCTGATTTTCTCTCAGAAGAGCGTGAGTTGCCAGCGACCATGCTGCTGTGTGTGGTGGTCTGCACATCATTATTCTGTTGGACAGAGTAGGTGCTCAATAAATATTTACCCAGTAAATAAATGGAGATAACTCAACAAGGATATGAACACACTAATGTCATTGAAGCATTTGCCTTTATTGTTAGATCAATACAGAATATAGGATGACCCTTGTTCACCTATCCATTCATTTAGTGATTCATTAATTTATTCATCTATACATTCAACAAATAGATACTGAGAACCTCCCATTTGTCAACCTAACAGATTTTTCCCTGCCCTTTAGTAGTTTATAGACTAGAAGAAGAAATAACAATGAATAAGAAAACAACAAAAGCAATGACAACAACAACAACACACACAATTTAGACTGTGGAAAGTCCTGTGTGATATGAAAAAATGTAAATTAGGTGTTGACTATAATCTTCTATTTTCACTCTTTTATAATCTTTTAAAAGTCCTAAAACTCTTTAAAGACTGGAGATTTGGTTTTTTTGTTATGGCTATGCAAATATTGTTCTGAATGTCATGAGGTGGTTTAATATATTCTTTCAATATACTAAACTGTTAAGAAGGAAAGAATATATGTATCTACCAAGGCTCGTATACTAACTACTATAACAATTTAGCATTTTCGGAAACCATTTTTGGTATCCTGAATTATTTTAAATATTAAATAATGAATTTCAAATTCATATTTTAGAACATGAAATTGAGTCCTTTGGGAGAGGTTATCTTGTGAGCAAGCTAATAGCCCTCACATGGCCAAACAGATAGAATTTTGCTGCTGACATCAATTTTTCCTATCATGCTGGGAAACAAAAAGGGATTCCTATTCCACGTAATACAGGAGAAAGACTGATATGGCCGTGTCTGACTAAGATTTGTGGATGGTCATTGGAGTATATGTCACTTCTATGACTTTCTTTTAACACAGTAGAATAGTTGAATGTGCTTCTGTGTGTGTGTGTGTGTGTGTGTGTGTGTGTGTGTGTGTGTGTGTGTGTGTTTGGCTTGTGAAGTGCTATTTTTAAATGAGTATATACAGTCAGAGCAGTTATGTTTTTGCTATGACTATTAGGGTGGAAATTACAATGCTTACAAATGACTGAAAAAATGTTTTCTAGTAATGTTTTTCATTTCTCCTAGCCCAGTGTTGGTTAATCAAGCATGCTTCATTCAACTTCACAAAGATTCTTGCGGGGTTGCTAGAGAGGAGTAGGTTGAACACTTGTGACATACTTCAGCAGAGGTGTCATCTAACTGGATTCATGGTTCACAAAAAACAAAATTCTTACATGCCTAAACACTTGTTAGTCAAGTGGTGCAAACCTATTACATAGATGTGAAATTTGTATTGGTTATAGGACTATTTTAATTGCAAATAACAAACCTCAACATGAACCGGTATAATCAACAACCACAAATGAATTTATTGACTTTATAACTCAGCAATCCAGATAAAGGATGCTAATGTGACTTGGCACAGTGAATAAGCCACTAGTCATCTAATTTTTTTCCTTGTCTTTTTGCTCCATCTTCCATGGCACTAGTATTCATTTTCAATTCTACATGGTGGCCCCAGGATTTTCTTTTATGTAGAGTGCAGTTCTGTATCTCATATTATCTCAGCAGTTCATGCAGAGGAAGAAAATGGCTACTTCCCTGTGGTCTCCCTTACTTGAACTGTGTTATAGGTTCACCCTTAACTTGAATATCAAGGTCATGGTGATGAGATGAATTGATTGGATTAAGCCTGTTCAGGGCTACTTCAACAGCATTGCTACTATACTGTTGGGAGAAGTAAACTTCTCCAAGGGTAAATCAAGCTACTTTTGATTGAAGAAGGAGGAAATAGGTGTATCACATTCTAAAGGCCACTACGAAAAGTTCCCATATAATTTATACAAAGACAGATTAGCTGTCAAATAACCTCTTACAACATGTCTCGTGGACAGTGAAGTAATATCCTTGTAGTGTCCTTTCTCTTTCCCACTTGATTCATCCTTCCCAGAAAGGACTCTTGGATTATCTTCCTGAGTTTCCATACTCCTTCTCTCCAATCTGCTACTTCTCTTGTCCACACAAGGCTCTCCAACCTCCCAGCCTCTACCAATTTTAAGATGCACATCAAATCCCTATTCTTTTATTTACCCACACAGAAGCATTTGGCGGTCTATCAGGTAGAACCTCTGTGACCCATGATAACTGGACTCTACACCATCAACTAAAGAAAACTCTTTTTCCTTTTCTTGAAGAGATAGGAACCAGTTTTTGTAAACCATGATTGTCTAATCTTTTCTTCTTGGAAAAGAGGAAATTTATTTTTACCCACTGCTGGAAAAATATTCTCTTTTCATCAAAATGAGCAGAATGATTCTTTAAAATGCTAAAAGAAAAAGGTAAAATTAATTTTAGTTTAACATTTATATTCTGTTATAATATTACTAAAGTATATCTTTGCTGAGAAGAGATGCAAAGAGAAGAGAAGGCTATGAGTTAGTTATAAATTCATGCTAACAATCTACTCAATTTTTCTATTTTCAGATAACTTAAAGGGTAGGATGATAGTAATAATAGCAAACACACATATAGCATCTACTGTGTATCAGGCAATGTTCAAACATTTAATAATTTTTTTGATTCTCACAATAGCTCTATGAGATTATTACCTACATTTTAAATAGAACTATGTCACAGAGTAGCTAAGCAACTTGCCCAAGGGACATAACTAACAGGTGGCGGAGCTGGGTTGTGAACCCGGGCAGTTTGGCTTCAGAATCCAGGTTTTTACTTTTAACCCTATACTACTATGGATGATTATGTTTTCTGAGTTGGTGGTTAACTAAAAAGTGACTTAGATGACATGATGAAACGTAAGGTCAGAAAGATGATTCTATTAATTTTATTCTTTTTAGATTAGATTAGGACCCAGAAAAGTCTATTCAGGGAGAATATGAGACTTTTGTCTACTTCTGTAATTCTAGGGGATGCCAACTAGCTATTGTGCCCCACTCCATATGTGAAAGCTTATTAGTTATCTGTTTTATATATCGTAGTGTGTATATGTCAATACCAATTAGGACAAATCTGAATCTTTTCACTTAAACTGCTGTCAAGCCAGGTCTACCCCATGTTATCCGTACACAGTTTCTTTTGCTCCCAAATCAGGACTTTACCTTTATTCTTATTTTGTTGTACTGTTTGAAACCATCATGTGTTAGAGCACTCCTGAATCTCAATTTAGTCATTTAATATTTTAACCATTCATTTCAGATGCATATATATTATATATTTCATATATATCTACATACATTTCAGATACATATATATATATATATACATGCATATATATATACACACACATATATATGCACATCTTCCATGTTATTATAAAAAATCTTTTATAAGGAAGAATGAAAGACCAAGCCCTGTATGGAATACCCATAAACACTATGGGTTTATCTAGTTTTGAGTTTTATTTAATGTTTCCTCTCTATTCTTAAGATTTCCGATTCCTTAGCATAAAAGCTTTTTGAATTACTTTTAAATATTTCAATAGTTGTGTTACTCTTAACCTTTTTTATGATGGTTTCTATAGATAATGACTGTTTTCATGAATATTTAACCAAAGAAATGTAATAAGCTGAGGTAATTCTCTGCCTAGTTTAACATCTGTTTTATATGGTGATTCATATGGCATCTTTTATTTTATGGTAGTTAAATATTTAGTCTATTAAAATAAGGTAAGAATTTTAAAGAACATTCATTTCAAAATGGTTAGGATTCTCTTTTTAAAAAATTAATTAATTAATTAATTTTTGGCTGCATTGGGTCTTCATTGGTGCATGGGGGTTTTCTCCGGTTGCGGCGAGTGGGGGCTACTCTTCGTTGCGGTGCATGGACTTCTCATTGCGGTGGCTTCTCTTGTTGTGGAGCACGGGCTCTAGGCCCACAGGCTCAGTAGCTGTGGCGCACAGGCTTAGCTGCTCCACGGCATGTGGGATCTTCGCGGACCAGAGCTCAAACCCACATCCCCTGCATTGGCAGGCGGATTCTTAACTAGTGTGCCACCAGGGAAGTCCAGGATACTCTTAGATAATAAAATATATGTTCCTTTTTATTGTGATAATAAAGAGCATACCTGTTTAGCATGTGGACTGCAAGTTAAACATGCTTTATTGTATCTCTAGTAAAGTATTCTGGATCAAATAGAAGATATTGATGATGATAAGTAGTTTCTCTTTCTTTTCTTTTCTTTTTTTTTTTGAGATGTGAAAGAATATGAAGACCATATTTGGAGCTTGAAAACTTAGCAGCAAAACAGACTATTTGCATATAATGTAGTACAATGAGCATTTGTTCATAAAAGACTCCCAAAGTCTTAAAACTTCATACATAAACCAGAGTGAAATTCACTAGGTTGGGCTTCCCTGGTGGTGCAGCGGTTGAGAATCTGCCTTCTAATGCAGGGGACACGGGTTCGAGCCCTAGTCTGGGAGGATCCCACATGCCGTGGAGCAACTAGGCGCATGAGCCACGACTACTGAGCCTGCGCTCTGGAGCATGTGCTCCGCAACAAGAGAGGCCACGATAGTGAGAGGCCCACGCACAGCGATGAAGAGTGGCCCCCGCTGGCCGCAACTAGAGAAAGCCCTTGCACAGAAATGAAGACCCAACACCCCCAAAAAAAAAAAAAAAAAAATCCATTAGGTAAATGATTTAAAGATGTCCAGAGTAGCTTATCGAGAACTGCTAGATACTCTCACCTGCATGACCAAATCATAAACAAGCTTATGCAAAACCAAGTTCTGGATGACTCACTCTTATGGCTCCCCAATAACAAGCTCAGATAAGGCAGATCAAAGCTAAGAGATAAGCAACTGCCCAAGAAACATAGGTTGCATGAAATTGCCTTGCAAAATCTTGGGTGCCAACAGTTAATCCAACTCCAGTGAAAATACGTATCATTCCAATGGTAATATATGCACAGCAGCACCTTCGAGGAAGTGTACTACCCACTGAGGAAATTTTTTTGCAGTGTGCGCATTTTGCCAGAGTGTTGAACCTCAGTTCCATCCACAGGAACATGTTTCCACAGTGTCCACACATGATCCTGTACCTTCTGGTTGGACTGGCAATGCAGGTTGAGCTGGCTGTTCTTCAGAAATAAGCATTACTAGGCCAAGGTTAATTATGTGTCTACAGGTGGGTCTTGGACATCCTATTTGCTGTGATGTGTCCTTATAAATGAGGAGACAATTACGAGGGCATCTAACATACTTCTTCCTTGTTGGGGGATTTTTGACTGGCTTAGCATCATTGCAAACCGTGCACTTAACCACATGCTGGTGAAGCTTGCCATCCAAATTGATGAGAGATTGGCACACATGGCTGTGTACGGAGGTGGGAGTTCTGCTCTGGGGCTGCTTTCTTCTAAGTATGGTGGGGACATGGGAGTGACATTTCTTGAATGGGATGCGGAGAGCAGAGGCAAGCGTTCGTCCACCCCATCAGCAGTCGTGACTGCAGCAGTGATGGCGGGGCTGGCAGGGAGAGGCTGAGTCTAGTAGTTTCTCTTTCTTAAATTCAGTTTCATATTTATCATTAGATTTGAAATTGAGAGGTTTTAAAATAATGCCTTAGTTTCAGTGTAGGAGATGTTGATCTGAAGAATGGAATTTGAAACTTGGTTCTGTTAATTAATTACATGAATTGAATGCTCAAAGCTTTATGTCTAGCAAAGTAATAATGATAATACCAATCTTACTGTTTTTTAAGGACTTTCAATGAGATAGTGTATGTTAAATTATAATGGTATTGCTTGCTTGGCAAATGGTAGGGAGCTTTTTTAAAAACCACCTTCACTACTTAGTACAGTACTTATCATTATCATTATTAGTTTGAATGAATAAGTCCATAACCTTATTAGGAGACTAGTGTAGGTAAGTGGTCTGTTAACTTTATGAGGGGGTAGAAGGCTCACAAAACATATTTTGTTAATATTTCAAAATATGGATAACTCAGAAACTTCAAACATTGTACTGTTGCATGAAATGACCTTCACAGGTCATTTAGTAAATAGTACTTGAAGTATGCTTGGGTTGGAAGGAATGAAATGGGTGACATTAGTTTAGCACAACATATCCTGTGGAATCAGCGTGTAACTTTTATTTTCTCCTTTAGCTTTGAGTGAAGAATGCAATTTCAGTTGAGCACGGAATTGGAGATTCAGACAACTAGGGTTTTATTACCAGCTCCATCAATGACATACAGTGTGCCATTAGGGAAACATTACTTTTCTGAACATCAGAATTCTCTTCTTTAAAATGGAAATGAATTTGGTGGCTTGGAAAATAATGTTGGATTTGGCAAATATAGGTACATTCAATATTCTAGAACACCTTTGATTTAATGAGACAATGAAATTCATGCTGTGTTTATAATGCCAAGAAATAGCAAATAGGTGTAGTTGTAAATAGTGATGATGATGGTGGTGATGATGATGATGATGATAGTAATAAAAAATAAACAACTACATAGGAAGTTACATCAGCCAGTGTAGCCATATTGATGCAGCATGATGTGCTATGTTGTGAATGTGGAAGGGCCAAATCACCTGTGCCCTTTAAGAGCATTGCCAGCCAAATTAGCCCTCTCCAGTGTGATTTGAACTGGCATCACTATACAAGAACTCCGACCTGAGTGCTCACATTTGATCTTGGTGATTGTGTGCCCTATCATTCAGTATTTGTATGATTGTGTAAGCACAGGTGTATGTTAGCATATTTGTAGTTCTCCAAACTGTGGATCAAGGGGTTGTATATAAAACAAAGCAGGAAGAGTCGGTTGACATAAGGCAAGGAGAGGAACTATTTTCATCAACAAAGTGATTCTAAACCAGTCTTCAAACCCATCAGGAGATTCTGTTAAGAACTAAGAATCAGGAAGACAGCCAGAAGGTGAGTAAGGTGGATAGTCAGACGCAATAGGGAGCAGATTAACTGTTGTCTGATGTTCCTGTGGATGTGCTAGGGTGAGAAAGATATGAATGTGAAGACAAGTACAACTAATCTCAAACTGGGAAAGAGACTCTTCAAAGTCTTTAACTAAAAGGGAAAGGGCTTTAAATTAGGTCCATGGTGACTCGCAGTTGTGTAGGACTAATCAGTGTGAGGCTGGATCTAGTTTTAATATCCTGAGCAGAAAGGAACACAGCATTGGCCACCAGAGAATGTCAGTGAATGACAAGTATGGTAACATTTCTGATTTTTAATGTCTTTGGTTTATTCGTGTATCCTATAAACAGGGATTTACATGATTTTAACCCATTAGATAGAGCCATATTTAAGAACATGTATTTATTATTAAATAAATCTGGAAGATGTAAATAAGCAAAAATATCAACGAGCAATTTGGAGAGAAGAAACAATGAGATATCACAAATTAAATGCAATAAATCTCAAGTCAGAAAAGAGAATAATAAAACAGAAAAGCTTTAAAAGATTCCTGCTATGCACAGAAAGGAAATTTTGTTTGTTAGTTTGTTTTGTAAATAATGGCAAATATAATTGGATAGACTTTTTTCTTGTTGCTGTTCGTAAGGATGATTTATTGGAAGCATAGTTCACAAAAAATCTCACAAACCTCAGACAATTTAAATTGAATATAAAAATAATTCATTTTGCAATTATCTGTTGAGTAACCACTATGTACCTGTCATTATTCTAGGCACTGGAGTAACAAATAGAACATAAACATCAACTCCATCCTTATGGGCCTTATAGTAGTGAGAGAGAGACAAAGATAAATGAAATATTTTTGACTGTAAATAAATTTAAGAATCAATAAAATAACAAACAAGAGCAGAAAGGAAATCTGCAAACCTAGAACTATACTTGTGAAGAAAAACAAAGAATTTCTGTGTTAAATTTTTTAATAAATTAGCCATCCAGGAAAAGATTAATGGATTTAGTCATTTATATTTTTACCAGTTAACTACAAAGAGGAATTCTGGAAAGATAGCAACGTGCTCCCGCATTCCTGAATCCTTCTCCTTCCCAGCTTAAAACCACTCTCAAGTGAAATCCCTCAAGCGTCCCCTGAATGTTCCAAGGGAGAAAGCAAGCACCAGATTCCATTATCCTAGGTGCTCAGGGAGAGCCAAGAAACCAAATATTCCTAATTAACATTGACCTTATTGTTATTTTTTTACTTACAAACACCCATCAGTGAAGAATACAATGGCCAGTAGTATAGTTAAGTACCACTACCTTGATTTGTGCTAAGGTACCAGCAGTTTTACCCATAGTTGCTTCTGTACCATCATTGCAAAAGTCAACACAGTTCTTCCATGGGGCCCAAAAAGTGATGTAATTAAAAAATATTACTCAATATTTTGAATATTTCAGTGCCACTTGTGCTTGGTGCCAAAAATTCACGTGAAACAAGCTCTTCCCGGTTGCTTATTTAGTATCCATAACAGATGAATACAAGCAAATGAGCATGTCCAGCGATGTCTGTAGATTCATCCATTTGTAAGGAAAAAGTACAGTTGTGCAGATGAGATATTATCTCATCTCCATGTTTTCAAGGAAAATTTTAATTTGACATGATACTCTAATACCGCAAATTGGCACTGATGTGAATGCCTTTATTTTTCATCAGCAAGCATTGAGCAACGTCAGTGGTCCAAAGTTTTATTAAACCCTAGCTATTGTGTGTTCTTCTCTAGCCAATGGAATATGATAACATTCCCCGTAAGATGTTTCAGTGGCTTCTGCAAGTCTAGTTTGAAAAACTGTAAGAAATAGTTTTGTCTGCTAAAGACTTTAGCCCAACTATGTTTTAAATATTTAATTATTTATTTTTTAAACATTTGAATGCCTGGTCTCAAAATAACATTGCAACTTAACTGGCACTACAAAACTGTTTTAAAATATTCTGTTTCAAAAGACACAATAAAAAAATTATTAGCATTTATAAGGTGAGGAAAGTAGCATTTTGTCACAGTTTTGTTTCTTGGTTACAGTTTCACCACGTTCTTTTTTTTTTTTTTTTTGTGGTATGCGGGCCTCTCACTGCTGTGGCCTCTCCTGTTGCAGAGCACAGGCTCCGGACGTGCAGGCTCAGCGGCCATGGCTCACGGGCCCAGCCGCTCCGCGGTATGTGGGATCCTCCCGGACCGGGGCACGAACCCGTGTCCCCTGCATCGGCAGGCGGACTCTCAACCACTGCGCCACCAGGGAAGCCCCACCACGTTCTTTAGAGAAGATTTCTCTCTTCCATTAGTCAAATAACCCTCTAATATGAGAGTTTAATTTTTCTCAGCATTTTTAGTTGTAGATGGTGCATCTGTGGGTTGAGAAAATGAGTCTTCTTTTTTTAAGCCAGTAATCATTCCTCAAATATAATATATATTTCCTCTATTTGAAAATAAATGATTATATTCTAAAATAGTAATATTTTTACTAAAAATATTATCTTTAGATAATAATTAAAAGATTAGAACTTTTTTAAATTTAAAATTATACAAATCTAGACAACTTCTACTTCTTTTTGTGTTTCCATGTAGCTACAAGGAGAATTTCAGAATTTCAGAGTAAGATTTATTGGATGATAATGAGTTTACAAAGATTAAAAGAAGTATAATCAAGACTTCCCTGGCAGTCCAGTGGTTAAGATTCTGCGCTTCCACTGCAGGGGGCGCAGGTTCCATCCCTGGTCAGGGAACTAAGATCCCGCATGCCTCGTGGTGCAGCACAAAACAAAACCACATCCATGTTATGACTTCCATAAAAAGAAGTATAATCAGTGATAGTAATAGAATAGTGTACGTACTAATTAAAAATTAATTTATGAAAATTCAAATATTTATATGCTATAGATTTCAGAAAACATAGGAATATTCCACACAAGCACATATTCCATTAGCAGTAAAAACACATGTCCTGCATAACATGTAGTTTCTGGAAAGATGTACTGCACACTTATTCATGAGTGAAAGTAAAAGGGCAAAAATATCTCCATATTATATAGCATGGAAGTAGTTTGGCTTAGCAGAACCCTTGAAATTGTCTTGGGAACTTCTAGGGATCCTTCAACCGCACTTTGAGAACAATTGTCCTACTGGAAAAAAGGGAGTGGCTCATGAGTACATTAAGCTGAATTATAAAACAATACAAAAAAGTTACAATTTTCACATTTTCTCTTTGATTAAAAATTTAAAATTCAAATTACATTTATATTAATAAATTCAAAGAAATTATTCTTCCAAGGAAAATTTTAATCCACGTATCTCTATTTCTATATACATTAGTATGTCAGTGTGTCTGATTTATAAGAAAATTCTGATTGTTTAATATAAGAGTTGACTTTAACCATAATAAGAACATAACTTTAATTTCTTTGCAAAGAAGAGTAAATGACAACTTTATGAAAATGATTTCATTACATGAAATTTATGTCTGCTATGGACAGGAATTCTAAAATATTTTCTTAGGCAGCATCAATAGCTCTGCAAGCACCACATGCTAAGAACATTAATCTCTCAATTCAAAAAATTATTTCTTTAGGACATACACCCAAATGTGTCAAGGTAATAGAATCAGAATTCTTAAAATGGCACTTTTAGGTGCAATGATAATGATCACTGAATTGTCAAGTTGTGAATGGTGCGGTCTGGAAAGAACCTTAATGGTTATCTAGTTCAATTACCCGTCAAATGCTTAATATACAGCTTCCCTGACAAGTTCAGTCTCTGCTTAAATGCCTCTAAATTAATATAGAAAAAGTACAATTCTGTAGTTTGTCATTTTTATGTGGCACTTTTGCTGGAAGTCCTTCTTTCTATAGAACAGACATTGGGTTTTTTTTGCCCACTTTCCTACTAGTTTGATCCTTGAGACTGAGAAGACATTCTGATTGAGTCATTAACTACTTATGCAATCTTTGAAAGTCACCTAAGTGATCTAACTCCAGTCTTTCATAGGAAATGCTTGCATTTCCTGAGGTTTCTTTAGGTTGTTTCTGCTCTCAGAATGGACAGTTTTTTCTCTCCACACACATGAATCCATAGCATGTGTGATCTTTCGTGATCTTCTAATCTTTGGAATCCCAATTTCCTTCTCTCAAACTTGTTAAAAATTCTACCTACTCTTTTTTTTGTGAGTTATTTGAGAACAGCAAAAACAGTGCTAAGCTGTGAATACTCTACATATCAGCAATTAAAACAACACCTGGTTTAAATTAAATATTCACATTATGGGAAAATGAATAAAGGGAAGTAATAAGTAGCATTTGCAACAGTTTAGTTAGGCAAAAGCACACACACACATTTATTGCTATATTAAATAATAGAATTTGGGGCATTTGTGTCTTTAGTATGGTAGAAAAGGTCACAATAGATTGATGCTTCATCAGATAACAACTATATATTACTCTAGAGAAAACACATATACATACACATGCACACAGACATACCAACACGCAGTCTTACTTAATGACTCTTGGAAAGTGAATAAGAGCAGACATATATTAGAGGTGAGTTGAAATTTGGAAGAATGGGCTGTCATGGGCTGAGCTTCCTATTTTGATGACCTGACCTTGAGGCTAGCCAGAGTGTCAGGTACAAAGTAGTGAAGGGCAGCTAAAGAGGCAGAGGACAGAGAACAGGACAACCATGGCCTCTAGAGTGTGGGGAAGAAGTCCCGAAGAGGAAAAAGCCAAAGAAGAGGAATTCTAAATTGTATATACACTCTCCCCAAATCTCTGATTGACCCTGAGACCATGCATACATGGAGCAAAATCAAGGTTAGCTGCCCCTAAGGATAAAAGGACAGAACTGAGATCTGAAATACCACCCACTGCAGGTGAAACAGAATTTGCAGTTGGGGTCTAATCAATTTAACTGTCTACTAAAAACATTTTAAGAATAAGGGTCAAAAACATGCCAAATTTGGTGAAAGACTTAATTTTACATCTTCAAGAAGTTTAGTGACACAAATAGAATAAGTACAAGTAAAATGCCTATAGCCACATCTGAATGAATCTGCTTGTAAATCAAAGAGAGAGGATACTGAAAGCAGGAAGAAGAAATGATTGGAAAGATTGTAGTTTTCACACCAGATACAATGAAGATCAGAAGACCATGGGTCAAATCTCTGAAGTATGGAAAGAAAAAAATTGTTAAGCCAAAATTCTAGTACAGTAAAAATATGCTTTAAGAAAGAAGGTGAAATAAAGGCATTTGGGGTTAAAAAAAGCAAACAAAACCAAAAAATTATAGCAACCAAAAATTGTCAGCAGATCTGCACTTCAAGAAAGGCACTTCTTCAAGCTGAAAGGAAGTGATACCAGAAATAAACTCCACACACTTATGGTCAATTAATCTACAACAAAGAAGGCAAGAATATACAATGGAGAAAAGACAGTCTCTTCAATAAGTGGTGCTGGGAAATCTATACAGCTACATGTAAAAGAATAAAATTAGAACATTCTCTATCACCATATCCAGAAACAAACTCAAAATGGATTAGACTTAAATGTAGGACCTGAAACCGTAAAACTCCTAGAAGAAAACATAGGCAGAACACTTTTTGACATAAATCATAGCAATATGTTTTTTGTCTCCTAAAGCGAAGGAAATAAAAGCAAAACCAAACAAATGGGGTCTAATTAAATTTAAAACTTTTGCACAGAAAAAGAAAACCTTCAACAACATGAAAAGATGACCTATTGATTGGGAGAAAATATTTGCAAATGACATGACCAGTACGGGGTTCATGTACAAAATATATAAATGGCTCATAAAATTCAATATCAAAAAAAAAACAACCTGTTTAAAAGATGGGCAGAAGACCTGAACAGACCTTTTTCCAAAGAAGACATACAGATGACCAACAAGCACATGAAAAGATACTGAACATCACTAATAATCAAGGAAATGCAAATCAAAGCCGCAATAAGCTATCACTTCATACCTGTCAGAATAGCTATCATCAAAAAGACCACATATAACAGATGCTGGAGAGGATGTGGAGAAAAGGGAACCCTTGTACATTGTTGGTGGATATGTAAATCGGTGCAGTTACTATGAAAAACAGTATGGAGGTTCCTCAAATAACTAAAAATAGAACTATCATATGACCCAGCGATTCCACTTTTGGGCATATACCCAGAAAAAATTAAAACACTAATTTAAAAAGATACATGCACCCTAGTGTCCACAGCAGCATTATTTATAATAGCCAAGATACGGAAACAACCTAAGTGCCCATCAACAGATAAATGGATAAAGATGACTTGGTATATATATATACACATGCATACACACACACACACAATGGAATACTGTTCAGCCATAAAAAAGAATAAAATTTTGCCATTGCACAAATGGAGATGGACTAGAGGGTATTATGCTTAGTGAAATAAGTCAGAGACAGATAAATACAGCTTGTTATTACTTATATGTAGAATCTAAAAAATAAAACAAATGAATATAGCAAAACAGAAACAGACTCACAGATACAGAGAAAAAGCTAGTGGTTACCAATGAAGAGAGTGAATGGGGGAGGGGAAAGATAGGGGTAGGGGATTAAGAGGTACAAAATACTATGTATAAAATAAGCTACAAGGATATATAGTACAGCACAGGGATCATAGCTTTAAATGGAGTATATAAAAATTTTGAATCACTGTGTTGTATAAGTAAAACAAATATACTATTGTAAGCTAACTATTCTTCAATTAAAAAGAGAAAAATGACATTAGTGTAAAAACTGGTTAAATGCAAATAAAGCCTCCAGGTTAGTTATCAGCATTTTCCCAGTCTTATCATCTTAGTTTTGATAATTGTATGAATATAAAAGATGCTAAAATTAAGGGAGGCTCTGTGAAGGTCTTTGGGAACCCTCAATACTACTTGGAAAACTTTTCTGACTGTCTAATATTATCACAAAATAAAAAGTTAAATAATAAACTTTTAAAGAAAAAAGGAGAAAATCTTTGCAATTTGGGGAAGCAAAAAGTATAAACCAGACAAAAACACATTAAATTTAGCTTTATTATTACATCATGTTTTTCTCTTCAAAAGACATGGTTAAGAAAACAAAACCATGCCAAAGATTGGGGAAAATATTTTTAATATGTGTATCTGCCAAAAGACTTGTAACCAAAATATATAAATAACTCTTACAACTCAACAGTGAAAACAGAAACAAACTTCTAAATATGATAAAAATAACTTCATTGACACCTCACAAAAGAAGGTAAAGTAATGGTCCTAAGTGCATGATGAGATGCTTAACATTAGTCATCAGGAAAATCCAGATAAAAATGAGACAGAGGGCTTCCCTGGTGGTGCAATGGTTGAGAGTCTGCCTGCCGACGCAGGGGACATGTGTTCGTGCCCCGGTCCGGGAAGATCCCACATGCCGCGGAGCGGCTAGGCCCGTGAGCCATGGCTGCTGAGCCTGCGCGTCTGGAGCCTGTGCTCCGCAATGGGAGAGGCCCACAGCAGTGAGAGGCCCGTGTACTGCAAAAAAAAAAAAAAAAAAAAAAAAAAAAAAGAGAGACAGAGCTACATGCACAAATAGAATGGATGAAATTAAAAAGACTAACCATAATAAGTGTTGGTGACAATATGGAATATAAAATTACTCACGATGGAAATATAAAATTAGATAACCAGCTTGGAAAACAAATTTGCACTTTTTAAAAATTTTAAATATACAACTAACATATGACCCATCCGTTCCACTCTTAAGTACTTACCCAGGAGAAACACACAAAGACTTGTATATGCATGTCCATAGCAGTTTTATTTAAAATAGCTGCAAATTAGAAATAACCCAACTGCCCATCAGCAGATATGTGGTTAGAAAAATAAAACAAAACAATAAGAATGAAGAAATTACTGGTGCATGCAATCACATGGTTAAGTCTCAAGATCATTATGCTGAGTGAACAAAGCCAGACATAAAAGAGTACTTACTACATAATTCCATTTCCATAAATACAAACTCCTCCATACTGACAGAAAACAGATCAGTGGTTGGCTGGGTTGAAGGTAGAGAAAGGGCTTGACTACAAAGGGGCACCAGGAATCTTTTGGGGGTCATGGAAATATTCTGCTTTTTTAGTGTATTGGTGGTTTCATGGATGTGTGCATCTGTCAAAATTCATTTAATGGTATACTTTATATGTGTGCAGTTTACCATTCCTAAAATATACTTCAAAAAATTTGATAAAAATAAAATGAAATAACATAATTTACAAATTGGAGACATCTCAGAGCTCATTTAGTAGCCTTCCGTGAGAAGGGGAACATAGTTTAGAATCTAGATTTATTTTTGCTTCCCAGCCTGTGCCGTACTAACTACATAAATATGTATATGTATACCTATATAAGTGAAAATTCAGAATACTCTAGGACATAAGACTTTGAATCTTCTTGTTTAAATTCTGAAAGCAACTTATTCTCAAATATGTACCGTCCGGACTACTTTGTCTTTCTTGCTAAAAGGAGAGAGGGAAGGCCACTGGGTTCTCAGAACATACTAGTTTGCCTGGCTTTGCCAGAAATGATAGGAATTCCTATTAGGATACATTTCCAAGCCCTGGAAATGTTTTCAATAAACCATGAGGAGTTTTGGCTCAACCTCCTGTTCAGTTCATGCCTCTTGGGATTCACAGAACACTCAATCTGCAACATGTGCTAGAGAACTGGATGAGGCTATGATGGAAAACTTCTGCTATCATCTGCCACTTTGCTTTTTCTTTCATTCAGTTCTCCATTTCCACCTGCATGGGAAAGGAAACCTCAGACTCGCAGCAGAATGGGAGGTAAGGGCTAACCCTTCCCAGGTCTTGGAACTAGCCCTCAGGGATCTCTCTTATCCATCACATCTGAGCTAGTCCCGGAATCTTCATCTTGTCATTTGCAACACTCAGTTCAAAAGAAGTGTTTGAACATTATTTTACATGGCACACTCCAGCATTTATCTGGAACACAAAAAAGTTCAGTTCAGTTCAAACACGTGACTGGAGCTGGGGAATATATAGAGGGTTTCTAAGCACTTGGTGGGATTAGAATCTTGTAGAGGATACAGATGCAGTAGTTGACCATTTTGTACCCTATGCACAGAGATATATGTTGGATATTTATGGAGGCTATTCTTTTTTCCCTGAAATGAAACCCAGATGGAATAAAACACAACAGAGAAATTTTGACAAAGAAAGGTTTAAATTTTATCTTAAAAAAATTACAAAAGGGCAAAGCCCAAGTAGGAACTTTTTTGGTTGTAATTTCCTTGTGGTGAAGCAAATGTTTGGATAATCTTAAAACCAATCTTACTATTTTGTCCTTCTTTGACAATGATATCAGGCTGTTTTATTCAGTAGAATGATGGAACGGGTCACCTGAAGTCCAACTCTTGGAAACAACTCCACATTTATAGCCCTAGATGCTGCCAGCCTTCCCTTCAGGTCTCTGGGACTCTAACAAGAAGGGTTGGTTCCTCTAACAATTCTTTCTATCTTCTTACGTGTGGCTGTATCTGTTCTCAAACTTTTGGCTCTTCCCGCCGGGTCTTTACAAAGATGCAGATGTTTCTTAAAAGTGGCAAGAAGATCAAAGGGACTTTTTGTGCCTGATGTGCTAGAATGGCTCGGAGTTCTGTTAAATCAGATTTGGACATATTAAATAAAACCAGTAACTAGTGGTTTGCAAAGGTTGCTGGTGAAAGAATGGAGCTTCATAGGTCAACACTGCAGCACACAAAAATATGCCAGGTTTAATTGTCTTTTTAATTGTATCTGGAGATAGAAAATCAACAAAATGGATGCTGCTGTACATTACAGCTGATTTGTTTTAGAGTGTTAGTGCTTCTGCAATTAATTAGCCCATGTCTATGGACTATCGCTTGCTTCTTTTTTATTCTAAATATAACCAAAGAGTGTAGTTACCAAATGTAATGATGGCTCAAAGCAAAATTTAATATACAAACATAAAATGAGCATTGGCTTCATGCAAAGTACTGAATACGAACTGAGGAAACAAATAGAAGCTTTTCCTACCCACACAGAGGACACACGCTAAAGGGAAGAATAAAACAGTCATGTAACTGCAGTATACATAAGTCCCATAAAATTGTACAAAATGTTTATGGAATCTGAAGAGAAAGAGCTCAAATCCAGTTGATATACATTTTATCTTTGATGTACATAAATTACTTCTGAAGCTATCTTCCCTTTACATCCTGGGGTACCTGCTTTGATTCTCAGACTTGCTGTCAAGTGATTAGTAATCCTGATAAGGTTTTTTGTTTGTTTGTTTTTATTTTTAATTAATTAATTTTTGATAAGGTTTTTTGTTTTTATTTTTAATTTATTAATTTATTATTTTTGACTGCATTGGGTCTTAGTTGCGGTACATGTGATCTTCGTTGAGGCACACGGGATCTTTTGTTGCAGCGTGCAGGCTTCTTTCTAGTTGTTGCATGTGGGTTTTCTCTCTCTAATTGTGCTCAGGCTCCAGGGCACATGGGCTCTATAGTTTGCAGCACCCAGGCTCTCTAGTTTAGGCACGCGGGCTCAGTAGTTGTGGTGCATGCGCTTAGTTGCCCCGCGGTCTGTGGGATCTTAGTTCCCTGATCAGGGATCAAACCTGCATCCCCTGCATTAGAAGGTGGATTCTTTACCATTGGACCACCAGGGAAGTACCCCTGATAAGGTTTTTTTTTTTTTTTTTTTTTTGGTTT